>NC_000078.6:32735000-33035000 GCF_000001635.26 Mus musculus
ATACAGAAGGTAGTGATTCCCTGCATTGGTTCATGGAACTTCTTAGGTTGCTTTGCCCATGGCTCACTGACTTGTGTTTCACTGGTCTCATATGGAAGGGCAGAGTGTTGCCAACACTGAAAAAGATCACATTCTTGGAATGTAGTGTCTATGGCCTAGAATTCAGGAGAATTTGTACAAGACATATTTTTCTAAAGTTATGTTACAAAATTGTGAACAGTACATTTAACATGACCAGAAAAGAAGTCATTTTTTCTTCACCTTAAGATTAAGATTGTTTGCTGAGACTCAGTGAAGCATAGCGAGAACCACTGGGAGTCAGGCATGGTGCAATTCTGTGATGTAACTGATATTGTGTTCATGGTAAATAGAGCCCAGTGGATCATATTGCTTCAGTCTAAGTAGGTTCCCAATAAACACAGCACAGCTTTGTGGGTAATAGCAGTCACACTACCTCTCACAGAGGGGGGTGTGAAATCAGACAAAAAGGGCACGGTCCTGGAACAGATCAGGAAGTGGCAGTTCCTGGAAACAATGAAGAATCATCAGTGTGTTATGGGGAAAGATACATTGCCTTATTCATTATTTAAGTCTTAATGAATACATACTACACTAGCCATGGACCTGTGTATCTTCTGAATGTTTTTAGAAAAACAAAATGTTTCTCAAGGTAGGAAACATGGTAACATATTTGCCTATAGCTCACATGTTGGAGAAGGATCTCTAGAGCAGTGATTGCACCTTCCTCATGCCATGATCCTTTACCATTCCTCACGTGGTGGTGACCTCCAACCATTAAATTTTCATTGTCATTTCATAACTGTAAATTTGCTACTGTTGTAAACCATAATGCAAACGTTTAATATATGGGATATCTGATATGTGACCCCTGTGAAAGGATTGTTCTACCTCCAAAGGGGTCATGACTCACAGGTTGAAAACCACTGCTCTAGGGCTTCCAGACAGCTAGAAGGAAAGTTTCTCAAAACCCACCTCCAAAGTGACACGCCTACTCCGACAAGGCCACATCTACTCCAACTGGGCCACACCTCCTAATAGTGCAACTCTTGTGAACCATAACAGAAATGTTTGATATGTGGGATATCTGATAAATGACCCCTGTTAAAAGATAATTCTACCTCCAAAGGGGTTGTGATCCACAGATTGAGAACCACTGCTCTAGGGCCAAGGGTGTTATGGGACTTTGCTGACCCAGTTTTCTCCCTTTCCACTATCACTGAACAACCTCATCACCAATAACCTCTTCAGAACAGCAGCAACAATCTTGTTATGCCCCCAGGATCATCACCATAGCGACTCAGGAATCCTCATCATCCCAATTCACACAGACAACACTGCTCTGCATGTTCTCTGGTCTGGTCTTGTGTCATTTACGGTTTCAACTCTCAAACCTGTGTCTTCTGGTCCAGATCTGCTATGATTAGCATAAGTATTCTTGGATACAGGATCCTTCCAGTGTCTGTCTGTGCTGGGAGCTGATCCCGTGCCATGATGCCCAGAACTGATCCTGTACCAAAGCTCTCCATACTTAAAAACCACCAGTAGAGAGCTGTTTTCCAAGGAGTGCCAACACACCTGTCAGCACAGGAGGGACAAGCTATAGTCAGAGACAGCAAGACCAGTCAGAGGGAGTAAGACCAGCTAACACCAGAGATAACCAGATGGGAAGAGGCAAAGGCAAGGACATATAAGCAACAGAAACGAAGGCTACTTGGCATCATCAGAACCCAGTTCTGCCACAATAGCAAGCCCTGGATACCCCAACACACCAGAAAAGCAAGACTCTGATTTAAAATTACAGTTCATAATGATTATAGAGAACTTTAAGAATGTCACAAATAACTCCCTTAGAGAAATACAGGAGAACACAGGTAAACAGGTAGAAGCCCTTAAAGAAGAAACACAAAAATTCCTTAAAGAATTACAGGAAAACTCTATCAAGCAGGTGATGGAATTGAACAAAACCATCCAGGATCTAAAAATGGAAAGAAAACCATAAAGAAATCATAAAGGGAGACAACCCTGGAGATAGAAAACCTAGGAAAGAGATCAAGAGTCATAGATGCAAGCATCACCAACAGAATATAAGAGATAGAAGAAAGAATCTCAGGTGAAAACGATACCATAGAAAACATTGACACAACAGTCAAAGAAAATGCAAAATGCAAAAAGCTCCTAACCTAAAACATCCAGGAAATCCAGGACACAATGAGAAGACCAAACCAAAGGATAATATGTATAGAAGAGAGAGAAGATTCCCAACTTAGAGGGCTAGTAAATATCTTCAACAAAATTATAGAAGAAAACTTCCCTAACCTAAAGAAGGTGATGCCCATAAACATACAAGAAGCCTATGGAATTGCAAATAGGTTAAACCAGAAAACAAATAAATCCCTCCCATCACATAATAGCCAAAATACCAAATGCACAAAACAAAGAAAGAATATCAAAAGTAATAAGGAAAAAGGGTCAAGTAAAATATAAAGGCAAACCTATCAGAATCACACCAGACTTCTCACCAGAGACTATGAAAGCTAGAAGATCCTGGGCAGATCTCATACAGACCCTAAGAGTCTGAGTCTACAGACCCTAAATGCCAGCCCAGGCATGGTACTCTACCTAGCAAAACTCTTAGTTACCATAGATGGAGAAAGCAAGATATTTCATGACAAAAACAAATTTACACAATATCTTTCCACAAATCCAGGCCTACAAAGAATAATATGGAAAACGCCAACACAAAGAGGGAAACTATACCCTAGAAAATGCAAGAAAGTAATCTTCTTTCAACAAACACAAAAGAAGATAGCCACACAAACATAATAATAACATCACAAATAACAGGAAGCAACAATCACTATTCCTTAATATCTCTTAACATCAATGGACTCAACTTCCCAATAAAAAGACATAGGCAAATAGTCTGGATACATAACAGGGCCCAGCATATTGTTGCATACAGGAAACACATGTCAGTGTCAAAGAAAGACTCACAGTAAAGGGCTGGAAAACAAATTTCCAAGCAAATGGTTCCAAGAAACAAGATGGAGAAGCCATTCTAATATCGAATAAAATCAACTTTCAACGTAAAGTTATCAAAAAGGATGAGGAAGGACACTTCCATACTCATCAAAGAAAAAATCTACCAAGATTAATCAATATTCTTCAAATTATTTCACAAAATAGAAAAAGAAGGAACACTACCAAATTTGTTCTATGAAGTCATAGTTAGGCTGATACCAAAACCACATAATGACACAAGAAAGAAAGAGAACTTTCAGACCAATTTCCCTTATGAATATCAATGCAAAAATACTCAAAATTCTCGCAAACCAAATACAAGAACACATAGAAATGATCATTCACCAAAATCAAGTAGACTTCATCCAGAGATGCAGGGATGGTTCAATATACAGAAATCCATCTATGTACACTACATTAAAAAAACTGCATAATCGTTTCACTAGATGCTGCAAATGCATTTGAGAAAATACAGCATAGCTTCATGTTAAAACTTGGAAAGTTCAGGAATTCAAGGCCCATACCTAAACATAATAAAAGCAATATACAGCAAACCAGTAGCCAACATCAAACTAAATGGGGAGAAACTTGAAGCAATCCCACAAAAGTCAGAGACTATACAAGGCTGCCCACTTTTTCTCTACCTATTCAATTTAGTACTTGAAGTTCTAGCTAGAGCAATTAGACAAAAAAGGAGGTCAAATGAATATAAATTGGAAAGGAAGAAGTCAAAATATCACTATTTACAGATGATAGTATATATAAGTGATCCCCAAAACTCCACCAGAGAACTCCGACAGCTGATAAACAACTTCAGCAAAGTAGCTGGATATAAAATTAACTCAAACAAATCAGTAGCCTTCCTCTACTCAAAGGATAAATAGACTGAAAAAGAAATTAGGGAAATGACACCCTTCACAATCGTCCCAAACAATATAAAATATCTTGGTGTGACTCTAACCAAGCAAGTGAAAAATTTGTATGATAAGAACTTCAAGTCTCTGAAGAAAGAAATCAAAGAAGACCTCAGAAAATGGAAAGATCTCCCATGCTCTTGATTGGCAGGATTAATACAGTAAAAATGGCCATCGTGATGAAAGCAATCTATAGATTCAATGCATTTCCCATCAAAATTCCAACTCAATTTTTCAATGACTTAGAAAGAGCAATTCTCAAATTCATTTAAAAATAACAAAAAAACAAGGATAGCGAAAACTATTCTCAACAATAAAAGAACTTCTGGGGGAATCACCATCCCTGACCTCAAGATGTACTACAGAACAATAGTGATAAAACTGGCATGGTATTGGTACAATGACAGGCAGGTACATTGATGGAATAAAATTGAAGACCTAGAAATGAACCCACACACTTATGGTCACTTGATTTTTGACAAAGGAGATAAAACCATCCAGTGGGGGGGGGGGGGGGCAAAGACAGCATTTTCGACAAATGATGCTGGTTCAACTGGCAGTTAGCATGTAGAAGAATGCAAATTGATCCATTCTTATCTCCCGGTACAAAGCTCAAGTCCATGTGGATCAAGGACCTCCACATAAAACTGATACACTGAAACTAATAGAAAAGAAAGTGAGGAAGAGCCTTGAGCACATGGGCACAGGGGAAAGTTTCCTGAACAGTACACCAATGGCTTGTACTATAAGATCAAGAATTAACAAATGGGACCTCATAAAATTTCAAAGCTTCCTTCTATAAGGCAAAGGACGCTGTCAATAAGACAAAAAGGCCACCAACAGATTGGGAAAAGATCTTTACCAATTCTACATCTGATGAGGGCTAATATCCAGTATACAAAGAACTTAAGAAGAACCAAGTAACCCTATTAAAAAATGGGCTACAGAGCTAAACAGAGAATTCTCAACTGAGAAAATTTGAGTGGCCGAGAAGCACATAAAGTAATGTTTAACATCTTTAGTCATCAGGGAAATGCAAATCAAGACAACCCTGAGATTCTACCTCACACCAGTCAGAATGGCTAAGATAAAAAACTCAGGTGACAGCAGATGCTGGCGAGGATGTTGAGAAAGAGAAACATTCCTCCATTGCTGGTGGGATGGCAAGCTGGTACAACCACTCTAGATATCAGTCTGGTGGTTCCTCAGAAAATTGGACATAGTACTACCTGAGAACCCAGCAATAGCACTCCTGGGCATATACCCAGAAGATGTTCCAACATGTAATAAGGACACATGCTCCACTATGTTCATAGCAGCCTTATTTATAATAGCCAGGAGCTGGAAAGAACCCAGATGTCCCTCAACAGAGGAATGGATACAGAAACTGTGGTACATTTACACAATGGAGTACTACTCAGCTATTAAAAACAATGAATTCATGAAATTCAAAGGCAAATGGAGAGAACTAGAAAATATCACTCTGAGTGAGGTAGCCCAATCACAAAAGAACACACTCACTGATAAGTGGATATAAGGCAATAAGCTTGGAATACCCAAGATTCAACTCACAGACCATATGTAATGCAGAAGAAGGAAGACCAAACTGTAGATGCTTCAGTGCTTCTTATGAGGGGGAACAAAATACTCACAAGAGGAAATACGAAGACAACATATGGAACAGAGACCGAGAGAAAAACCATCCAGAGACTTTCCCACCTGGGGATCCATCCTATATACCAAACCTATATACTATATACCAAACCTAGATACTATTGTGGATGCAGGGAAGTGCTTTCTGACAGAAGCCTAATATGGCTGTCTCCTGAAAGGCTCTTCCATAGCCTGACAAATACAGAGGCAGATGCTTGCAGCCAACCGTTGGACTGGGAGTAGGGTCCCCGATGGAGGAGTTGGAGAAAGGACTGAAGGAGCTGAGGGGTTTACAGCCCCATGAAGGGAGCAACAGTGTAAACTGGCCAGACCCCCTGGAGCTCCCAGGGACTGGATCACCAAACAAAGAGTACACATGGAGGGACCCATGGCTCTGTCCTCATATGTCACAGGGGATGGCCTTGTTGTACATCAGTGGGAGGAGAGGCCCTTGGGCCTGAGATTGTTCAATGCCCTTGTGTAGGGGAATGCCAGGGCAGGAAGATGGGAGTGGGTAGGTGGGTGGGGAGCACCCTCATAGAAGCAGGGGGATGGGGATGGGATAGGGTGTTTCTGAAGGGGAGATCTGGACAGAGGAAAGCATTTGAAATGTAAAGAAAATATCCAAGAAAAAAAATTAAAGAAGCATAAGTATTCTTCAGAGGCCCATGTACAGAAAATGATTGGTTCCCAGAGAGATACTGTTGTGAGGTAGTGGTAGAGCCTAATGAGAGGAATTTAGGTCATTGGGAGGATTCCCTTAATGAGACTATGGGGCTCCAGTCTTTTGGCATGAAGTAAACAGTTTTACTCTTCCACATACTCAATACCATTACTATCTGGCACCCTTCTCAGAAGATTAAAAGCAATGGGTCAGCCTAATTACAACTTGCTCCTTTGAAATTGTAAGCAGACTTTTCCCTTTTTAAATTGAATACTTTATGTCTTTTCTAATTTTTATGCAAATATAATCTACTTTAAACATATTCCCACTCATTCCCTTATGCTTCCTTTTCTCCCTAGACAATGTTGCTTCTACTTTCATGACATCTGTATATATATAATTTCATGTATCTACATAAGCTCTAACCACAAATGAAAGGAAATGTGTGATATTTATGTTTCTTTCTGAGACTGACTTAATTTGCCTAGTGTGATTATCTCCAGCTGCATCCATTTTCCTGCAAATGACATGTTTCCTCTTTATGGCTGAAAAATATTCTACTGTGTATATATACCACACTTTCCTGGTTGGTGAATAACTTAGGTATTAAGAATAACGTAAAAGAGACTGCAAAAATCTCTGATATATATTAACTTGGAGTCATTCAAATAAATACCTAAGGGTGGTAGCATTTGGTTACATGACAGAGCTAGTCCAGACTGGTTTTGATAGTTGCTACACCAGTTTAACATATCAGCAATGTGTTAGTGTACAAAATACCCAACAAACAGGAGATAGAACTTGTAGATACCATATCCAGTGGATAGGCACAGCCCCCAGTTGAGGGATGGGGCCACCCACCCACCTCAAATTATTAATCCAGAATTCTTCCTGTCAAAAGAAAATGCAGGGACAAAGAGTGGAGCAGAGACTGAAGGAAAGGCCATCTAGAAACTGCCCCACCTTGAGATCCATCCCATCTGCAGACCCCAAAACCCAGGCACTATTGCTGATGCCTAGAACGCTTGTTGACATGAGCTTAGTAAAGCTGTCCCCTTAGAGTCTGTGACAGAACCTGACCAATACAGATGCAGATGCTTGGATGCTCACAGCCAAACATTGGACTGAGCTTGGTGACCCCAATGGAGAAGTTAGGACTGAAGGAGCTAAAGGGATTTGCAACCCCATAGGAAGAACAACAATATCAACAGAGCTCCCAGGGACTAAACCACCAGCCAAAGAGTACACATCGGGGGACACATGGCTCCAACTGGATATGTCGCACAAGATTGCTTTATGCGGCATCACTGAGAGGGGAGCCCCTTGGTTCTGTGGAGGCTCCCAGGGTAGGGGGATACTAGGTTGGTAAGGCAGAAGTGGGTGGGCAGGTAGGGGAGCACCCTCATAGAGGCAGAAGGATGGAAAAGAGGGTTTGTGGAGGGGAAACTGGGAAGGGGGATAACATTTGAAATATAAATAAACAAACAAACAAAAATTTTTTAAAAGCTGTCATCTGCCTGGCATAGAGTGAGGATGAACACTTGCCCATGCTTAGTGGCTCGCCATTTTGGAACAACAGCTCATTTATAGACTGGGTTGTCCGGTGTCCTATTTCTTTTTGTAGTTCTTTGTATCCCTTAGGTATTAATCCTCAGACATATAACTTGGAAAGAGTCTTTCCCACCTTCTAGGCTGTCCCTTCACTTATTCACTCAATAATCATTTCCTTGGTTGTACAGAAGTTTTTTAATTTCGTGGGATCTCACTTGTCAGTTGTGGTCATCATTCCCTGAGTGTCTAGGGGGCTGATCACAGTCCTTGCCTAGGCTGACCTACTGAGACTGTTTTGCTATTTTTCATCTATCAGTTTCAGAGTTTCAGGCCTTGCACTAAGATCTTTGATCCATTTGGAGTTAATTTTCACAGGAAGTCAATTATGTGTCTAGCTTCCTTCTTCCTCATGTAATTATCCATTCTTGGCAGCACCATTTTTTTTGAAGATACTCATTTGTCTCCAGTGTTTTGTTGTCATGATTCCTTTTAGTGTTTCTGTCCAAAATCAGGTAGCTGCAACTGTGTGGATTTCTATCTGTGTCCCTCATATTGTTTCGTTGACCTATTTTTGTGCCAATGTCATGGTGTTTTTTGTCACTATGGCTGTGTAGAATAACTTGCAGTCAGGTATGATGGTATCTCTCCCACTGTTCTCCTTGCTCAGGATTGCACTGGCTATCCAGGGTCTTTTGTACTTCCATATAAATTTCGAGATACTTTTACTCTACTTCTGTGAACAATGAAGTTGAAATTTTAATGGAGTTGTATTTCACAATATTAATTCTTCCAGCTGAAGGCCTTCCCATCTTCTAGTATCTTCTTCAGTTTTTTTCTTTAATGTTTTAGTTTTCATTATAGAAGTTTTTCACTCCTTGGTTAAATGTATTAGGGGCGGAGCTATTATTGTTTTTTGTTTGTGGAGGCAATCATGATGGAACTTATTTTTCTAATTTTTTTCTCTGCATGCATGCCATTGGTATTTAGCGAGGCTACTGATTTTATAGTGTGTGTGTGTGTGTGTGTGTGTGTGTGTGTGTGTGTTGGCACTTTGCTAAAAGTGTTCATCTGATCTAAGTGTCATCTGGGGGAGTCTTTAGGGTCTTGTATATAGTACCATTAGTATCTATAAACAAGGATACTTTTACTTCTTTCTTTTCTGTGTGTTCTTTTTATTTCCTAGTCTTGGTATATTAAATGAGGGTGGAGAAAATGGAAACCTTTGACTTGTTCCTGACTTTAGTGGAAATGATTTCAACATTCCCTATTTAGCATAATGTTGTCTATAGATGTGCTGCATATAACCTTTATAAGTTGAGGTATGTTTTTTTCTATGCATATGTTCCTTCTATTTCTATTCCTTCAACTTTTTATAATCCTGAAATGTTACATTTTGTAAAAAAAATTTTTACTGCATCTCTGAAAATATTCAAGATTTCTGTCAAGTCCATTTATTTATAATATCACATTAATTGACTTGTATTATGTTGAGACATCCCTGAATTTCTGGACTGAAGCCAACTGTTTGCAAATATTTGTTTGTTTGTTTGTTTGTTTACTTTATATCCCAATATCAACCGCCCTCTCCTCCCAGTACCCCAGATCCTTCCTCCACTCACCCCTCTTTCCTTTGAGGAGGGGGAGCCCTCTGGATATCACCCCAAATGCCCACCTCAGCTCACCTTATCCTCCACCTGCCCAACTCCAACACATCAGTCACTGAGGAACTAGGCACATCTTCTCTCACTGAGGACAGACAAGGCAGCCCAGTTAAGGGAATGAGATCCACAGGCAGGCAACAAATTCAGGGACAGCCCTCACTCCAGTTGTTAGAGGACCCACATGAAGACCAAGCTACACATCTGCTACATATATGCAGGGGTACCTAGGTCCAGTCCAAGCTCACTCTTTGGTTGGTAGTTCAGCCTCTGGGAGTCCCCAAGGGTCGAGGTTAGTTGACTCTGTTGGTTTTCCTGTGGTGTCCCTATCTTATTCAGATCCCTCAATTCTTCCCCCACTCTTACACAAGATTCCTGAGCTCCATCTAATTAAGTTGTGCATCTCTGCATCTGTTTCTATTGGCTGCTGGGCAGAGCCACTCAGAGGAGAGTTATGTTGGGTTCCAGTCTGCAAGCATGACAGAGTATCATTAATACTTTCAGGGATTGGTTCTTGACCATGGTTTGGGTCCCAATTTGGACCAATCATTGGTTGGTCATTCCCTCCGTGTCTATCTTTGTTCCTACACATCTTGTAGGCAGGACATGTTTTATGTTGAATACTTTGTGGGTGGGTTGCTGTCCTTATCCTTCAATATTCCTGGGAATCCTACCTGGCTCTAGGAAGTAGCCATTTTGGGATTCATATACCCCACTACTAGGAGTTTCAGCTACTGTGTCCCCCATAGCCACCCTGGGACCTCCCCTATCTCAGGTCTCTGGCACATCCTAGAGATGCCCCTCCCCCGCCCTGCTCAATACCAATTTCCTTTCCTAAGCTCTCCCCTGCTTTCCCTACACCTGACCCTCCTGCATGCTCCTCTCCCCTTCCCCCTCCCTCCTTGCTCCCTCCCTCCATACACCTCCAATATTTATTTTATTTTCCCTTCTGAAAAAGGTTCAACCAGCCTCCCTTGGACCCTCCTTGTTATTGTGTTCTTTGAGTTTGTGGATTGTAGCATAGTTATCCTATATTTTATAACCAAAATCCATTTATAAGTGAGTACATATCATACATGACCTCTTGGGTCTGGGTTACCTCACTCAGGATGATATTTTCTCCTTCTATTCATTTTCTTGTGAAACTCATGATGTTCTTGTTTTTAATATTTCCATGTGTAAATAAACCATATTTACTCATTATTGAGTTGAGGGACATCTAGCTTGTTTCTAGTTTCTGGCTATTATTAATAAAGCTGCTATGAACATAGTTGAGCAAGTGTCCTTATGGTGTGGTGCAGCATACTTTGGATATATGCCCAAGAGTGGTATAGCTGGGTCTTGAAGTAGAACTATTCTAAATTTTCTGAGAAACCACCACACTTATTTCCTAAGAGATTGAACAAGTTTGCACTTCCAGCAACAATGAGGAGTGTTCCTCTTGCTCCACATCCTCGTCAGCATGAGCTGTCACTTGAGTTTTTGATCTTAGTCATTCTGATGGGTGTGAGGCGGAATCTCAGAGTTGTTTTGATTTGCATTTCCCTGATGACTAAGGACTTTGAACATTTCTTTAGTGCTTCTTGGCCATTTGAGATTATTCTGTTGAAAATTCTCTGATTAGCTCTGTACCCCATTTTTAATTAGGTTATTTGGGTTATTAGTGTCTAACTTCTTAAGTTCTTTATATATTTTAGATATTAGCCCTCTAACAGGTGTAGGGTTAGTAAAGATCTTTTCCCAGTCTGTAGGCTGCAGTTTTGTCCTATTGACAGTATACTTTGACTTACAGAAGCTTTTCAGTTTCATGAAGTCCCTGTTAATCTTAGTACCTGAGCATTGGTGTTCTATTCAGGAAGTTGACTCCTGCACTGATAAGTTGAAGGTTCTATTCTGTTCTATAGGATTTAGTATATCTGGTTTTATGTTGAGGCCATTGATCCATTTGGACTTAAGCTTTGTGCAGGGTGATAAATATGGATGTATTTGCATTCTTCTACATGCAGACATCCATTTAGACTAGCACCATTTGTTGAAGATGCTCTCTCCTTTTCATTGTATGGTTTTGGCTTCTTTGTCAAAAATCAAGTGTCCATAGATGTGTGGGATTATTTCTAAGCCTTTGATTCTATTCCATTGGTCAAGCTGTCTATTTCGATACTAATGCCACAGTTTTTTATTACTGTAAAAACTTGTAGCACAACTTGAAGTCAGGAGTAGGGATATCTCCAGAAGTTCTTTTATTGTACATGATTGTTTTAGCTATCCTGGGTTTGTTGTCTTTCCATACAAAGTTGAGAATTGTTCTTTCAAGGTCTGTAAAGAACTGTGTTGGAATTTTGGTTGGAATTTTGCGTTTACTCTATAGATTGCTTTTGGTAGGATGGGCCATTTTAACTATGTTAATCCTACCTACCCATGATCATGGAAGATCTTTCCATCTTCTGATACCTTCCTCAATTTTTTTCCTCAGTGACTTGAAGTTCTTGTCATATAGGTCTTTCACTTGCTTAGTTAGAGTTATACCAAGATATTTTATATTATTTGTGCCTATTGTAAAGTATTTTACTTCCCTAATTTCCTTATCAGCTCAATTATCATTCATAGAAAGGAGGGCTACAGATTTCTTTGAATTAATTTTGTATACAGCCACTTTGCTGAAGGTGTTTATCAGCTGTAGGAATTCTCTGGTAGAACAATTGGGGTCACTTATGTATAGTATTATTTATGTATCACCTGCAAATAGTGAGACTTTGATGTGCTTTCCAATTTATATTCTCTTGATCTCCTTTAGTTGCCTTACTGCTCTAGCTAGGACTTCAAGTACTAGGTTAAAGAAAGATATGGAGAGAGTGGACAACCGTGTCTTCTCTCCAATTTTAGTGGAATTGATTTAAATCCCTCTCCATTTAATTTGATGTTAGCTATTGGCTTGTTGTGTATTGCCTTTACTGTGTTTAGATGTGAAACTTGTATCCCTGATGTCTCCATGGCGTTTAACATGTAGAGGAGTTGGATTTTGTCAAAGGCTTTTCCAGCATCTAATGAAATGATCATGTGGGGTTTTATTCTTTCAGTTTTTTTTAATATGGTGAATTATGTTGTTGGATTTTCATATATTGAACCACACCTGCATCTCTAGAATGAGGCATGATCACATGGTGAATGATGTCTTTGATGTATTCTTGGATTCAGTTTGTTAGAATTTTATTGAGTATTTTTGCATTAATGTTCATAAGGGAAAATGACCTGAAATTCTTTCTTTGTTGAGTCTTTAAGTATCAGGCTAATGTTGTTCTCATATAATGAGTTTCGCAAATTTCTTTCTTTTTCTATTTTGTGGAATAGTTTGTGGAGTATTGGTATTAGCTCTTCTTTGAAAGTCTGGTAGAATTCTGCACTAAAACCATCTGGCCCTGTGCTTTTTTTGGTTGGTAAACTTTTAATGATCCTTTTTATGACCCCTTTTTAAGGGTTATAGTACTATTTAGATAGTTTATCTGATCTTGATTTAGCTTTGGTAATTGGTATCTGTCTAGAAAATCATCCATTTCATTTAGATTTTCTAATTTTGTGAAGTACAGGCATGTCAAGTAAGACCTTGTGATTCTTTGTATTCTGCTTTTTCTGATTTTGTTAATTTGGATAGTCTCTCTGCCTTTTAATTAGTTTGGCTAAGGTTTTATCTATCTTGTTGATTTTCTCCAAGAACAAACTCTTGAACTCTTTATTTCATTGAGTCTTTGTGTTCTCTTTGTTTCTATTTTATTGATTTCAGCTCTGAGTTTGACCATTTCTTGTTGAGTGTATTGGCTTTTTGTTTTAGAGCTTTTAGATGTACTGTTAAGTCACTTGTTTGAGGACTAATTTCTTTATGAAGGCAATTAATCCTATGAGTATTCCTCTTAGTACTGTGTTCCATTAAAAAAGAAAAGGAAATTAAAGACTTTCTAGAATCAATCAAGATGAAGGCACTTATTGTGTCCCATAAGTTTTGGGTATATTGTGCCTTCATTTTCATTGAATTCTAGAAAGTCTTTAATTTCTTTCTTTCTTTTTTTCCCTGACCCAGTGATCATTGGGTAAAGAGTTGTCCAGTTTCCATGAGTATGTAAGCTATCTATTGTTTTTGTTGTTGGTGAAGTCCAGCTTTAATCCATGGTAGGATACAAGAGGAAATTTCAATTTTCTTGTCCCTGTTGCTTTGTGACTGAGTATATGCTCAATTTTGTATATAGTTTTATGAAGTTCTGAGAAGAACTTCTATAGATCTGTTAGATCTGTTTGATTCATGAGCTCTGTTAGTTTCATTATTTCTCTGTTTAGTTTCTTTCTCAATGACCATCAGTGAGAGTAAGGTGTTGATATCTCCCAACATAATGTGTGGGGCTCAATGTGTGATTTAAGCTTTAAAAATGTTTCTGTTATGAATGTGGGTGCCTTTGCATTTGCAGCATACATGTTCAGAACTGAGATGTCCTCTTGGTGGATTTTTTCCTTTGAGTATGAAATGTCCTTCTGTATTTCTTTTGATTACATTTTGTTGAAATTCTATTTTATTTGGTATTAGAATGGCTACTCAAACTTGTTTCTTGGGTCCATTTGCTTGAAAATTCTTTTTCCAGACCTTTATTCTAAGGTAATTGCTATCTTTGTTGCTCAGGTGTGTTTCTTGTATGGAGTAGAATGATGGATCCTGTTTATACATCCACTCTATTAGCCTATGTCTTTTGATTGGGGAATTCAGAGCATTGATGTTGAGAGCTATTAATGACCAATGAATGTTAGTTTCTATTATTTTGATATGGTGGTGGTAGTGTGTGTGTGTTTCTCTTATTTTGGATTTACTACTGTGGAATTAATTATTTCTTGTGTTTTGTTGGGTACAGTTACACTCCTTGTGTTGCAGTTTTATTTACAGTATTCTATGTAGTGCTGAATTAGTAGAAAGATCTGGCTTAAATTTGGTTTTGTCATGGAATATCTTATTTTATCCATCTATGGTTATTGAAAGTTTTGCTGTGTATAGATGTCTGAGCTGGCATCTGTGATCTATTAGGGATTATAAAACACCTACACAGGCTCTTCTGACCTTTAAAGTATCTATTGAGAAGTCTGCTGGAATTCTAATAGGTCTGCCTTTATGTTTTACTTGGCCTTTATCCCTTGTTGTTTTTAATATTCTTTTTTTGTTTTGTTTTGTACACTTAGTGTTTTGATTATGATGTTGTGGGAGGAGTTTCTTTCATTCACTCTATTTGATGTTACAGAAGCTTCTTATATTTTTATAGGCATGTCATTCCTTAGGTTAGGGAACTTTTCTTCTATAATTTTGTGGAAGACATTTTCTGGGCCTTTGAGTTGGAAGTCTTCTTCTATTCCTATTATTCTTAGGTTTAGTCTTTTCGTAGTGTTCCAAATTTCCTGGATGTTTTGTGTTAGGAACTTTTTAGCTTTAGAGTTTCCTGTCACTGAATTTCTTCTATTGTATCTTTCACTCCTGAGATTCTTTCTTCCACCTCTTGTATTCTGTTGGTGATGCTTATGTCCATAGTTCCTGTTCTCTTTCCTAGGCTTTCTGTCTTCAGGATTGACTCAGTTTGTGCTTTCTTTATTACTTCTATTTCCATTTTCAGTCTTGAACAATTTTATTCATTTCCTTGACTTCTTTGATTGCATTTCCCTGTATTTCTTTATATTTATTCATCCCCTCTTTAAGGGCCTCTACCTATTGATTGTATTTTCCTGTGTTTCTTTAAGGAATTTATTTACTTCCTATTTAAAGGCCTCTATCATCATTATAAAATTAAATTTAAGGTCATTTTCTTGTGACCCAGGTGTGTTAGGATATTCAGAGATTGGTGAAGTAGGATAGCCAGGTTCTGGTGGTGCCATATTGCCCTGGCTTTTGTTGTTTGTGTCCTTCTGCTGGCCATAAGCTATCTGATTGTCTCTAGTGTTTGCAGGTCTGGTAGTCCCTGATGGGAGTAGGCCTCTGGGGATGCATTTAGAGCTGGTAGTCCTTGATGTCAGCAGACCTCTGGGACTGCAGGTAGAGTTGGTTGTCCTTGGCAGTAGCAGGCTTCCAGGGATATAGCAGAGCTGGTAAACCCTAATAGCTTCAGTCTACTGATTTTTCCATATGGGGGGCAGGCCTCCAGAGATGCAGGTAGAGCTTGTGGTCCCCAACTGTGGCAGGCCTCTCTTTGTCCTGGGCATCATCAGGCTTCCAGGGATGTAGGTGGAGTTGTAGCCTGAGAAATGGAGTCCAAAAGGGTCAGGGTGAACTTTACCACTGTTGTATTTGCACAAAGGAGTCATCAGACAGGCAATGGGGGTAGAAGGTCTCACCTGGTGTTCACTGATGACTTTGGGTATCTGGCGATGTGTTTAGAGGTGTGGAACCAGAGGTGGAGTGCAAATGTGTTAGAGCAGACATCAGGACTGTAAGGCTTGCTGGGGACCCAGCAGGCAAGAGTTTGGAGCTTGGAGAACTTACCTGGTTGGCCCTGTCAGCAGCAGACCTCCAGGGATACCAGCAGAACTGTGGCCAAGGATATAAAATAAAGAAGGGGCCAGTTTGCAAATATTTTGTTGAGAGTGCTTGCTCCATGCTTATCAGTGGTGTTTGTCTATAATTTTCTCTTTTGTTGTTCTGTCTTTTTCTCATCTGGGAGGTTTCAATTTGAAGTCTAATTTGTCAAATATAACAGTCAACCACTGCTTTTTCTCTAGTTCTATTTTTCATTCTTTTACCTTAAGATTACATTTATCTTTAGTGATAATGTGTGTTTCTTGGCGACAACAAATAAATGGATCCTTTTAACCATTTTTGATCAATTAAAATATATTTACATCATTATCCCCTTCACTTTTCTTATCCCACCTACCCCCAGCCTCACCCCGACCCCTGTACTCTCTCAAATTCATAGCCTTATTTTTTCTTTTGTTGCGACTGTTACACACACATACAATTTGTTCAGTCCACTTAGTGTTACTTGTTTGTATATGATTTCAGAGCTTGCTAATTGGTATTGGATCGCCAACTAGGGGTTCATCCCTAGGGAAGACTATTTTTCCCACTCCCAGAATTCATTAGTTGCCTGTAGTTTTCTGTCTAGAGTTGGAGCTCTATGAGATTTCTCCCTTCCATGTTAGCACATCCTTTGTCAAATGTTCTTTAGGCAGCCATATTGTTGAGGTATCATGGGTGAAGCTTCCCTGTCGTTTATAGGAGATATAATCTCTTAGTAGAATTCCTCTAACAATCTTCCTGTTCTCTGTTCTGTTATGAGCCTTAGGTTCAGGAGTTGTGATGCAGATGTAACAACCATTGGGGTTAGACAGCATATGATTAGTTAGTTGTTCTCTGAATTTTGATCTCTGTCTGCTGCCAAAAAAAGGTTTTTTTGGCCGGGCGTGGTGGCGCACGCCTTTAATCCCAGCACTCGGGAGGCAGAGGCAGGAAGATTTCTGAGTTTGAGGCCAGCCTGGTCTACAAAGTGAGTGCCAGGACAGCCAGGGCTACACAGAGAAACCCTGTCTCGAAAAACCAAAAAAAAAAAAAAAAAAAAAAAGGTTTTTTTGATGAGAAGTAAGAGCTGCACTTATCTAATCTCGTAGTCTGTGTGTTTGAATTGGAGAATTTAATCCTTTAATATTTATTCAAAGTTACTGTTGAAGGATATGTATTAATTCCTATCATTCTATTGATTTTGTGTTTACTCTCTTTCTATTCCTCTTCCATTTGATTACTCTTCTAAAATGCTTTCTTCTTTCCCGTAGCATTATGAATATGTTCATCTTTCTCTTCTATCTAAAGAATTGACTCAAGGGATCCTTCTGTAGGGTTAGTGTTCATGATTCTCTCCATATGCTTTTATCATAGGAAGTCCTTTCTCCTTCAATCATAACAATTTTGCTTAGTACACCTGTGTGCATTGGCAATTATTTTCTTTGAATGCTTGGAATATATCATTCCGTGTTTCCCTGGATTTAGGGTGTCTGTTCAGGAAGCTATGTAACACTGATGGTTTGCCTGCACTTGTGACTTCATGATTTTCTCTTGGAACTTTCATCAGTCGCAGTGTTAGAAAGATTGTGAATCACTGGTATGTATCATCTGCAGAGGAGTTTAGACCTGCTATTTTACTATGGACTGGGTTCCTGACATAGTTAGGCTCTCAGCTCCCTCCACATCAGCAGTACTAGTGTGTAGTAAAGGAGAGAATGGGAGCCCCTGCTGTAGGTCCCTGTTGATATGAGGGGCAGGGAGTCTGTCTCAGCCCTGCAACATCACATGTCAGCCTTGACCTCCACAGCCAGGACCGATCCAGGCTCTCTGTTCATGGACGTATATCAGACCCTTGATCCAATGTGGGCTTTGGGCCATGAACAGAGAGCAGGAAAACAGCTGGGCTAACTCCAAACTCTGTATCTCCATGGCTGATGTCAAAGCAGTCTTCAGATCTCCACTCCTTTTTCATCTTCGTTGACTACAACAAACTGCTTTCTCCTGGGCTGGTTCCACTCTCTGTTAGCAGCTTTCCTCAGCATGTATCCCATGGCTCTGAGTCTCCAAGGTAGTGATGAGTGGGTCTTATGTTTGGGGATTTTTGTTGTTTGTTTATATTGTTGTATTACAGCAATATAATTCCTCTCATTAAGAAAACTCTTCTTTTTCTTGCACTAATCCAGAAGTTCTCTTTCCATTTGTCTTCCTGCAGTCTTCCACAAATCTCTTGACTCTACATTCAACAAACATAAACATATGTGACCCATCTGCATCTCCCTTTTCCTCAAGGCCGTTTCCAGACCCAGCTCCCGGCTATCCTACACACAGCATCCTTATTTCTCCCTACCCCTTCACCTTGCTTTATTTCCCTCCTAATTCCAAGCCCATAGGAGATGTTATTTACTACTTACTTGCTTGTTGTTTGGGATACAATCTGCCCCCAACAAGAATAAAAGCTCCTTAACAGCAGGTACTGGCTGTGTCTGGCATCTCTGATCTCCAGTGTCTAGAATCATGCAGCTTCACAGAAGAAGCTCTGTAATGCTTGCTGAAAACTCATTTTTACTAACAGTCCACGTTAACAGAACAAATTGCTTACAAAATTTTGTTACAGGGCCCATCTTTACCTAAACTATAAATATATGGAAAACCACATTTTAGATCATTTTTGAAAGTAAAAGAGCAAGTCTGGCTGAAGGAGATAATAAAAGCTCATATACTGTGTCTATCATTAGTCACTTGAGAAATAAAGGAATTTTTAGTGAAATTGCATGAGTTATTTATTTATTTGTTATCTATATGTATAGATATCTTACATCTGCAGATAGTAGATCTTCCATGCAGAGCTCACTCTTTTATTGTGTACAATATAAGCTGGAATTTACCATAGTTTTCTTAATTGCCCTGACCCTGCAACAGGTGTTTACAGTAAGCCTGAGCTAAATCAAAAGAGGTCTCACAAGTTTCCGGTCCAAATCCAATCAAAACCACATTCCTTTCCCAGATCCATTCTGTCCTTACCACCTACTACGGGATGCTGTATCCTGAAAGCCATTTTCTCTGCTGCCCAACCCCTGGCCACTGCCATTTTCCCTCCCTAGAATTCTCTTTGCCCTCCACTGATTGTCCACATCTACCTCCTTAGCTCTTCTCCTCTCATCCTTTACCTTCACTTTAAGGTGGTCCTGATGCCTACATCTATGTTTTTCTTTATGCATCTCAAAGGATCCTGTACTGCTTTCAAAGGAACCACTGCACCACACGGTTCCTGTCTTCCTGTCTTTCTCCACGAGGTTATTTTATAAGGGTAAAGCTCAGGTCTTACTTAGGTACAGTTGTGGACTCCAGCCTTGCCCTGTGCCTCACAGACAACAGATAAATGATGGCAAATTATAAAATGAGGCACAGTATGAATCTCTGGTCAGGGAAGAGGGAGATGGGCAAAACTGAGGGTCTTTTTCTGAATGCTGTGGTTACTCCACGTGGTGTACGAGGACCGAATAACTAAGAAGAGCATGTTCTGTAGAAGCTGTATGGGGTGGCTTGTATACATCCATGTAAGTCTCAAGTTCCGTGATCTGTCTATTGTTCATACTTAGGCATGGGAGGTGGCATCAGCAGAGTGAGCACACTATACTACAAGTGTGAGTTTGCACCTGTGTTTCACGATGGACGTGTGAGTGCAAGCCCGTGTTTCCTGAGTGTTCTTTCGGAATATCCAGGTGCCCACATCGGCTTAAGCTCTGTTCCTTTGTCTGGGCTCCAGACCTGGCAGGCCTGAGAGCCTGTCCTCTCACTGTCCCTCTGAGATGGCTGTATGTGAGGGAGCAGAGACTAATGCAAGCACACATGTCCTAGGTTACACCTCTGAATACTGTAGGACCCAAGCCTTGTTGTCAGCTTCTTTTCACGTTTGTTTTTCCTTTGAACCCCATCTCAAGCGTCATGGCATGTACAGCTTTATTTCTGTTGGATGATTTTTTTTTAATGAATAGATAAGAACAAAGGACCATTTGCTTCAGATAGAATGCCAATAACAGACGAAGAAACAATTATACCCAAGTCTAGCTTAACAAACCAATGAATTTATTAGGGTTACTTATAGAGCATTCATGGGGTCTCCCTACTGGAAAATAGGAGCCTCAAAGCTGCATCACTAGGTTGATAACTCATTAAAGCTCCATCCCATCCCTAGAGCTCCCTGACTAATTTGCCTATCTCCAGCAAGTAGTGTCTGCATCCTCGACCCCCACCAAGAAGGAATGTTTCAATTCAGAGGAAATGGCCTACACAATGATTTGTTTAATTGGCTAGATCCCTAATCAGTATTTTTAGATAATTCATTTGATTAAGATACTGCCTTTCATATTAGGAATGAGCCTACCACAAGTTGTGGCCTTTTGTTCCAGTAATTCCTGTACTGCCTTTCCTCTTGCCCAGATGATAGCAACACACTCTACAGAGCAAGATTGTGAGAAGAAACGCTAAGGGGATGATCTAATCGTTACTTGAAGAAAATTGCTTAGAGATTAAATCTCTAAACATGAGAGACTAGAGACAATTTTAGCTCAGGTTTGTGTGACAGCTTGTCTCTATCTGATGTACCATATATATAAAACACTGGAGCTGTTTTTATTCTGTGAGCCTTGGGGACTAACACGGGACACATGACACTAGAGTGAAAGGGGGGCGGGGGTGCTCAGTCCCTTTGCTCAACAAAGCTTTCCTAAAGTAGGAGAAGCATCCAGTGTGAGCTAGGCATGCCCTCCTGCCCTCGCAGATAACAGTCTGACAGTGATTCCCTTTCACATTAGGCCAAGAGAAAACATATCCCTTAAACCTAGAAGAGTCCCCAACTCCAGTCACAACAGTAGCCACATAAATATAGGACTTTCAAAGGTGGTAGAGAATGTAAGGTTGTAGCCCCTCTTTACCGTGTCTTTGCCTGATGCCCCTACTTGGACTCTGTCCAGTACCCCCTGTCATAGAAACTGTGTTGTGATCAACTAGGTCTATAGTACTTACAATAGCATAGAGAAGCCCAAGCTTTCATGGGTAACAAGGAATTGTAACTCTGACAGTCAAACTGGCACTGGAATTGAGGAGTTTTGAAGTTCACAAGGTAAACCTCTCTATGTGTGACCATCACTAGGCCCACCCAAATTCAGCTCTCAGTTTACCTTACCGGATCTAGGGTCTGCATTCTCTCTACTAGAGAGGGGAAGAAAATGGTCTGTAGTCACCTACTCTTCTTTCAGCCTTGCCTAACTGTCTTATAAGTCCTGTCTAGATTCCCAAAACCCCTTACTTTCTGTTGCCATGGGGCACGACCCAATAAAATCAGTAGCTGGATATCTTACCACGTAGAGGTTACTCTCATCTTAGACAATCGTGCAAGAAGGAAAACATGAGTCCATTTTCCAAGTCCAGAATATTAGAGTCAAGCTCCAAAAGAGCCCATCCAGACATCCCGCCTGACATTCCTTCCACCAGCCTAGAGGAAGACAGACTTCCAGTGCCCCATACCACCCCCATGAACATCCAGTTTCCACTCCAGTCTAAACAATCACAGCCTTATCCTTTCTTAAAGATGAAACATTTTCCTATTGAAAACATTGGCCATGCCGGCATGAGGAAAACAACTGTTTTGAGATTGTACCTAACAGTGGAACCCCCTGGGAAGGCAGGCTTTGAATTTCTGCCTTTCAGGATGTTTGTCTTTCTTTTAAGAACCAAATATCAATTGTGGTATCTTCCCCCCAAACAAAGGAATTTACCCCAGAGGATAATATTTATCCTGTTGGTGGATTATAACATCAAATAGGACGAAGTTTCAAAGTTCAGATCTCTCTTTTTATTTCTCTCAAGATTTCAAAGATATTAAGACAAATTCCTTGTTGGCCACCAAGATCAAAGAGTTCCAGATTTCTTCTCCCCATGAAAGTCCCACAAGAAGAATGTTTCCTGACTATTGTGTTTTATTAGCATGATTCCCTAGATTAATTGAGGGAGAGGTCTAGGAAGCTCTTGGGGTCCCTCAGTTGGCATCCTAGTTGCAGCAGGGTCTTGGTACAAAAGCAAGCTCTGTGGTGTAAGGTGGGGGTACCAATTCCAGACCCACCTTCCTGGGTATTCTAGAAAAATGCCGTTCCTCCCCAGACCCCACTTCCTTTTCAGTCAGTCCCTGGAACAGAGGGACCCAGTCAGTGTGGTTGACTATGTCACCACATTTAGCTTTATAATTCAGGTGTGACATGTCTTATAACATCCCTTCTCTACAGAGCATCTAACCTTCTGGGGAATCCCACAGAAGGAACCGCAGAATTGTTCTGATCTGACCTTGTCCATCCTTCATATAAAGAACTGGAGATCTGCCCATGGTGTACAAGCCACTTTGCTGGTTTATCCCAGAGTTGGGACAAACCAACAAGCCTTCTCTGGCTTTGGTATGGATTTGTTCGATATGGCAAAGCAATATGGTTAAGAGGAAGTCCTTGCAGCTTTTTTAGTGAGGAAACAATTCCTGAATGATTCTGACATCCCAGGCATTGTACCAGGAGCTGAGAGCCATATGGCTCTCAGCCCTGAGAGATCTCACAGTGCAGCTTTTGAAACAGATGATGACCAATGCTATGAAAGGAAGTCTGCACACTCCAGGGGCACCATGCCAATTCAGTTCCCATTGAGAACCACACTCTCGTTCTCTGCTAACTAGCTAGCTAGCTCTCTGGGATGAATAACTTGCTTTAGGAACATTTAAATATTGCCTGCTAATGTAAGAGAGGTGGAAGAAAGTGGCTGGAAATGGGGACATAGGGCTCCTGCAGTCCCAAGTCCCTGGAGCACAGAGTCAGTGTATGCCCCAGCATCCCCAGGGAAAGGACTAGGTGTGCCAACCTTCTTAGCCACATTCAGGCACTGTGCCCAAGCTGAGGATAAGCCTTCTGGTGGCCCTTTATGCAAAGAACCAGTTTGTGCAGTACTGGTGGGGCAGTGTCTCAAATTAACAGCAGCTAGCTAGTATTTAGTGAGGTGACATTGCATTTTTCAAGGCCCAGGCTTGGCTTTAGTAATCAGGCAGGTAAGAACAGCCTGGGTGTTTATGAGAAGGGAGGGCCCAGGACTCTCCATACGGATTCCCAAGGAAGCGCTCCTACAGCTTGGGAACCTAAGCAGGAGAGGCCCACAGAATAGGTCAGACCATAAATGCTAATGCCACCTGCAGAAGGGACTTCACCCTCCTCAGCACAAACCCAGTCAGCCAACCTTAAAACCATTTGCCCTCCCGAGAAGCTCTTGGCCCTTGATAACAACTTCTCAGAGAGCTCCCTTGCCTACACATCACCTCTGAAATGGGATCTGGAATGAAGGCCAGCTGGCGAAAAGGATACATAAACACATCATACTGTTGGTAAGAACATGGCAGTTAAAAACTCAGGCTCTGAAGCCAGATTGCCTAGACTCAAACCCTGGCTCTACTCTGTGCAAACTGATGAGAATGCAGCCTGCATGCTTCTGGAAAGTAGAGATAATAGAAGCAATGGACACATACAACCCAGGTTCATGGTCTACAATTAGCTATTATTACAGATAAGACATAGTCCTTGATTACTAAATTCCTTACAACTTAATGAGAGGTACAAAGAAATCCCATGTGATGCAGCCACAATAGTGGGAGACATTGTGTAATTCAGTCCCACACCATGTTGTCCTGGTTCTAGATCAGTGAGACTCACACAGAAACCATTTTGCCTGAGGCCCATCTGTAAGATGAGGGTTGGCCTGGGAGCATAGCCATGGAGTGAGTACTCAGGAGAAGAGGCACGGTGTCACATGGTACAATGTTTGAATTGGGCTTTGCTAATCACCAGCCGTGATGATTTGCATCTTGGTGCACATGCTGAGATGGTTAAATGTTTGATGTTCAACTCAATGACATGAAACCTCCCATTTCAGGTCAAAGCACAGATACTTGATTGGTTATTATTCTGGCTATCTGAGAGTGCTTATGGGTAAAGTGAAATTAGTCAAAAGAGGAAAGCCAGTCATTGCCCTAATATAGTTAGGCCTTATCCATTCATTTGAAGGCCTGAGTGGTATTTTAAAGTGGCTAAGGAGGAATTTTTGCCTCTGCTTGACTGTGTTCTATCTGAAACATTGCCTTCTTAAGTTGAGTCATTAGCTCCCTCTAAGACTCAAGACTGCTGGCCTTCAGCTTCAAACTGCTTCTCTGGCTTCCTAATCCTCAAGCCTTCAACCCACACTGGAACAAACGCTACCGACTTTACAGCGTGCCAGCTCAGTGTAAAGATCTCAGGCCTGCCTAAACTCCATAATCACATGAACCAATTCCCACCTGTCTATCTCTCCTCACCCTTTGTCTTAGTTAGGGTTTTACTGCTGTGAATAGACACCGTGACCAAGGCAAATCTTATAAAGGATAACATTTAATTGGGGCTGGCTTACAGGTTCAGAGGTTCAGCCCATCATCATCAAGGTGGGAGCATGGCAGCATCCAGGCAGGCATGGTGCACAAAGAGCTGAGAATTCTGCATCTTCATCTGAAGGATGCTAGTGGAAGACTGACTTCCATGCAGCTAGGATGAAGGTCTTAAATCCTACACCCCCAGTGGCACACCTACTCCAACAGGGCCAGACCTTCTAATAGTGCTACTCCCTGGGCTGAACATACACAAATCATCACACCCTTACACACACAAACACACACACATCCATATGCACACAGTTGGTTCTGTTTTGCCGAGGAACCTTGACTAAAGTAGGCACTAACATTTGTAAGGTCCAGTCAGTCTTCCTCACCTACAGAACAGGGAGCAACTGTACTTACTCACAGGACTTCTACCAAAACTCAATGAATTCTTGTACATGAGCATTGCTCTGGTACCTAACACATTATGATGTTCACAAATATGAGTTTCGAAGGAGTGCCAATGTCCTCAGTCAAGGACCACAAAGAACACACCCATAGCACCGCAGGTCAGATGCATAACTCAGGACAGGAGTGGAATGTACTTCCAAAAGTCCTATGGGATTTGAGTTTGTTTTCAGTGCTATAAAGAGACTTTATTGATATTATTCGTTCTGGATTGCATGTTGTAAGAGAGCTGGGATAACTCTGTAGCTAGTTATCTTTAGTAGGCTGAATGGATATGCACAAGTCCTAACACCCAGAACCTGTGAATGCGACTTACATGTAGATAGCATCTCTGTGGATACAGGTGAAGGAAGGTTTAGATGAGTTCCTGCTGCATGTGTTGGATGGAGCCTAAATCCACTGGCAGGAGTCTATATAAGAAGAGAGGGAGCAGTAGAAGCAGAAGAAGGAGGCAGAGACTGGAATGCTGTTCTACCAGCCAAGACACGGAAACCTGGGAGAGACCTGGCACAGATGTTTTGCAGTCTTCCAGGAAGATCCAGAACCTAAAAGAGACACCTGGGGCCAATCTTTCCTGATGTTCCAGAAAGGTCCAGTCGAGATTACCCTTTCATTTAAAATTTCTGGCTAATTGTACTCTGAGACAACAAATTTATATTGCTTCAATGACTTTTGAAATCATTTCTAAAGGTAGTGCTAGGGTGCTAACACCAAGTCCCTGCCATGCAGAGAGAAGGCAAGAGTAAAGCTCTAGCTGATAAAGAAACAAAGTGGTTCCTAGTAGCCACCAGAAGAGCTGTTTGGTATTGTGCAGCTTAGATAATGTTCATAATTTGTGTTCACATGTGTTATCAATAGCCTGGCTTCTATCCTGCTATGTCACAATTATGAACTGGCCATGTCTGATGGTAACATACCAAACAGTCCACATTCAACATAGCACTAAAACCAGTAAGGAGTTCCAGACCAGCTCATGGGTATCAGGGGCTGCCTTTGTCTTTCTGAAAGAAATCACCCAAGGGTCCTTAGCACTCCGATTGCCGTTCTGTGAGTGATAAGGGGCTAATCTTCCATTCTAGCCTTTTCTATATATTAAGAAGTTGTTATGTGTCAGATTCTAAAATGCACGTTTTCTCATTCCAAGAAATAAACGACTTGGCTCAGAACATACCTGTAACACATTTATCTTGTGACAAATAAAGCTCACTTAATTCTAAGTGTGGAGAGTTTTGTTTGGAGCTTGGGATTTGGCTTTTCTGTTTCATTTCGTTTTGTTTTCATTTTTTCCTTCATCACTCTTAGAGTTGTCAAAGGATCTGATGACAGTATGTGTCTGAGACATAAGCCAGGCTAGTGATGCATGTCCAAGAGGCCTATGGCATGTGACAAACACTGAGATAAGTCAGCTGGAAAACGGCAGCTTTCTCTGCCCTGCAAAGTTTTCCTTTACTCTTTGCTGAATGAGCTGTGGTAAAGACATACGTGCACTGAGCTGACACATCTAGGTTCTGCAGTGATGGAGACTTACCTTCTTCATCTTGTTGCACATTTCCCAAAGCTCTCCACGTGTGCTGTGTGCGGCAACCTTCTGAAGGGTCTCAGGCCTTTCGCACACTCTGCGCTTCCTTGTGAGCTGATGAGACTTGAGGAAATGATACCTAACAATAGCTGTTCTGCTTGTGAGTCCCTGAACTTGAGATTCTCCATTGAGATAAGCACAGGGGATCCTGGGGACATTCCTCAGCATCTGTAATTGGTGTGAACCTACCCCTGGGTAGGTCCCAGCCTGGTACATGGTCTTATAGACATACTGGTCTAACAGCATATGCCACATTGCCTCCCCAATTCCAAACAAAGGTGGCTTGTTGTCCTCTAGTGTGCAGTCATCTGAAATATGTTATTTTCAATTATTGTATCAGGATGTTGTCAGCTGTAGTGACAAAAACTACAACTAAACATGGCATAAACAAGGAGAGAAAACAATTTTTAACACACCAAGAATCTTAGAGTTAACACAATAATATAGTCAAAGTCACTTTTTTCCTGTATATATTCTGTTTTTCATGGTGACTTCTCTCAAGCTAGCAATAGACCTGGTGATCAAGATGATAGCAACTCTATACATTCATGCCCTCACATAGGAACCAAACAGCAAGAGGCAAGAATGAAGATATATTTTCTTTGTACATCTGCTTAAAAGGGAGATAACTTTTCCCATGTCCACATCTTGTTGCATCCTGAACCAAACACAGTTAAAAAGATTGAAACTTGGCTCACTGACTTAAGGTTTTTTGTTCCTTGTTTTTTGTTGTTTTGTGGGGGTTACAGAGGCAGGTAGGGGCATGAGGTGGGGAGCACAGACCAGCAGAACTTACTGTGCCTATTTATTTCCAAACTCAGGTCCCTCAGCATTTTATCCACTCTCTCAGGGTTGACCTGTTTTGAGGTTAACTCAGAAACCCTCAGACATTTATGTGCAAGTTCTTACTAAAGCCAGCTAGAAAAAGGCTATGAACAAGAAGAAATAAAACACTACTCTTTGCTCGGAAGCACAACCTATAGAATGTACCTCTGGAAGGCACACAAATAAGGCCTGAACAGCACATGGCTGCTCAAGCCATGCTTCTTGGTGACCAGGCATTGGGTATGGCAGGATGCTCACCTTGTTCCTCCCCATGCATCCTTATGCCTGTGCTTCTCATGGATGATATTTGATTATGGTCTGTTTTTCCCAAGCTTGAGGGAAGTACAATTGTAGATGAGAATGGAAGGAACCACAGGGGAACTTTTCCACAGCCCAGAAATGGAAAGAGCTGGAGAATCTATTCCATTAGGTTCACACCTGAGAGCTGGTCCTTGTCCTTTGTTGGCTATCTGTTGTTGTATAACAAATCATCCCAAAATGAAGCAGCTCCAAGTCCACTCACACAGATCACTTACAATCCGCCCTCCTCACTCATTAGCCTGGCACCATGATTTCTCTCAACACACGAACTAGGATGATTCCGATGTGGTGCATCCCCCACAGGTTTCTTATGGTATTTTAGGGTCATTTAAGCTTAAAGTTTTGGAGGTCCAAGCCCATGCATGGTACTAACTTCTGCTTGGCTCTCACGAGGGCATTGTGGCAGGTGTCATCACAGTGAAAGGAACACTAATAGGTAAGATCTCATGGTGAAGCAGGAAACCAGAGAGATCCAGAGGCCAGGCATGCTTCTATAGAGCAATCTGCCTTGCCTCTGCGTGTTATGATGGTGGGAGGTAGTTGAATCCTTCAGAGGTATTTAGCACCATGTGACTATGTCATTGTATCACTGCTTTCAGGGAGACTGATGTTGACATTACTGAGGCTTGGCTCCTTATAGGAGGGCAGATTGCTATACAAAAGCATGCCTGCCCTCATCATAGCCAAGCAGAAGTTAGCACCATGGTTTAGGACCTCCAAAACCATCAGCTAAAATACCTCTTTTCTTTGTGAAGTATCCAACCTCAGTATTTTGTTATAGTAACAGAACTCACAGATTACCTCATCCTGTAGAAACTTTCTATGAGCTTCTTTGTGCATGTCCCATTTATTATGTGGTTACTGGTTCCTAAGCATCAGGAAGCAGATTTTGTGAGTCAATTAAGGACTGACCCTAAAGTTGGCATAATCTTAATTATACTGTATTAAACTCACAGGACTTTCCTAAACCGAAGTATGTGGAAAAGCCGAAGCCTTCATGGGATTTGGAATTTGGTATAGTAGCTTTACTGAAGCACTCAGATGATACTGCTGTATCTGTCTTTGGTGGTATGATGTGTGTAGGGGATGCTATCCCTATTATTTCTCTATTCCTTTACATTGTCATTTCCTAAGTGATACATTGGATGAGGAGGAGGAACCCTAACTACACTATAAAGGCTTTTTAGAAAGTTCCAAGCAACCCAAGGGCTTATAATTCATTGAATGATGAGCTAAAGAAGTTCCAGTGACTGATTCTGACCCACATATTGTTCTTCAGTCCTCCCCACCCCTAACTCCCCTACTCACAGGAGAGAGCAAAGCTATAGAATAGGGGCCATCACTCATTTGAGACACAAGCTACCTGCCAAGACTATTACAACCACTGATGAATATAAAATACAGCAGTAGAGAAAGATATGAAGATGACCTCAAGGGTGTGAAGTGATGAAGGGAAGGGATAAGGTAGAGTAGAGAGAGAAAGAAGGGGAGAAAGAGAGTCTGAGAATCTGCAACTGCACTGGCAACTCAAATAGACAGCAATATCTGGCATCTCACAGAGTCACTGGGAGCATGTGATTTATAAATGCAAAAAAAAAAAAAGTGAGTTTAAGACAACTAGAGCTAAGTAAAACCAGCGCAATGTCAGTCCAGGCAAGTCATCAATGATATTGCTACCCTGGAGCCCTAAACTGCCTGCAGCAGCTTCCATTATGTGCCATGCCTGCTTCTTAGTGTCACTTCCACGGGAAACATATCTGGGTGCCTGGGCACACATCCAAGTCTGGGAGGACAATTGTCCACTTCTTTCTTTAACCTATATTTTATAACCAGTGTTCTCTAAAAGTCAGGGGTTGGTCA
Source organism: Mus musculus (assembly GCF_000001635.26). NCBI lineage: Eukaryota > Metazoa > Chordata > Mammalia > Rodentia > Muridae > Mus > Mus musculus. Next base: position 32,764,478 of record NC_000078.6, read on the forward strand.
TATAATGAGAGATAAGCCATGGGCAAAAGTCCACTGTACAGCCATGGATTCATTGCATAACTGATTCTGGAGACCTTACACACATGGCAGGTGCTGTTCCCGTGCTGAATCGACAAAGCTGAGCAGGAAGGGTATGGTGTGAGAAGGACAGAAAATAAAGAGATTCATAACTAATTCAGATTTAGGTGAGTCCATTGGAGAAAATAGTAATGTGGGGAAACATATTGGGCCATCAACAGAGATATGGATATACGTTGGTCGTGTGGGGAAGGAGCCAGTATTCATTTACAGGAGATAACAAATAAGGCCACTCGGGACAAAGATCCAGTGACAAGGAGTCAGTACACTGAGAAACCTTGAAAGAAGACCTTCCTTGTCGAGGAAAGTGCAACCAAAAGGCTAGAATGTGGGAACCCGGGAGCAGTTGTGAAAGAAGGAACAGAGACAGGATGGCTGGAGCCAGACCAGCCACAAGATTGTCTGAAGTGACACGAAGGACTAGGTTTCATCATTAGTTGGAAAACAAGAGGCAGAAGAAGGGCAAATGCACACTTGGAGGTAGGATGACGAGTGTGACCTTGTGAAGACATAGAAGCTTTAAGTCTTCCTGGCTACGATCCACTAAGGCATACATTTAATTTCTCTATCCAATACGCACACATATTCTACACTGCTCCTGATTCTTTATAGTTAACCTTGGTCCAAAGATATGGATGGATAAGTCCATGAGTGTAGGTTATATGTTGTGTTGAGTTGTGGGGTGAAATCCCACATTGCCCTGCCCCATCCTGCCTGGGTGTGAGTCATTGCTTTGTGGTGTATCTACCCTGTCTATATATGCTACCTACTCTGCAGTAGTTGCAAGAGAAAGAAAGCACAGTCACACAACCTTTGTTGTGGTGTGTATTTATAAATGCTCTATTTTGTTATTATATTATTATGTTAACCTCTTACTTATGTGAAACTTACCTATTATCTTTACTCCAGTCCTGTGTTTACATGGGGAGGGGACAGTATGTATAAGATTTTATACTATCCATAATTTCTGTACCTACTAGATCTATTAAAATACATCCTCCATAGAAAAAAAGGGCAATAACGTACACAAATGGCCAATTGTATGCACCATCTTAGCTAGGCTTTGGTACCCAGTTACTTAGTCAAGCACTACTCTGTGTGGTTTTTTATGATTTTTTTTGTTTGAATAATACTAATATTTAGTAAGTCAGATTATCTTCCATAAAGTGGAAAAGCCTCATTCAGCCCATTAAAGACCATAAAAAAAAAATCAGTCTGGGGTCCAAGTCAGAGGAGGCTCTTCCTACAAGCATCTTCAAAGCATCTCTGGTTTTACTGATGACTTTGCTACTTACCCTGGCCTTTGTGACTAATTTTGGTTCCTCTTAGTGCTGTGCCTGGGACAGAACAGCTCAGCCTTTTGTTTACTTGTATTGTCAATAGCCAGAAGCTAGAAATAAACTCTGGGAAGAGGGTTCTTCAGCCAGGAAACCTGCATGCAAGCTAGGCAAAAGGCCAGTGGGTGGATGGTGCCACCAGTCTGCCCTCTGCTTGTCTATAAAACCTTAATACTATTTAAGACTAAGTATTTGGAGTAAGTCCACACCACTCCCTCTCCTCTGCTTGCAGAGGATGCCCTCAGGGACTGCTGGAACCAGAGTGAGATGATGTTGCAATGGGCTCAGATCAGTATAAGAGATGGCAGGTCATAGGCAGTGCTGTGCAAATGAAAATTCTGCCCAGAAACCAGATCCACAAGATGCCTTCACCCTCGATGCCAATCTGGTTCCTTAATGAAAAGGGATTTGTATTTTTGTTTCAGCTCTTGAGATCTAATTTGACTTTCTTTTGTCAACAGCAGAAATGCTGCTGCTTCTTTCTTTCTTTCTTTCTTTCTTTCTTTCTTTCTTTCCTTCTTCTTCTCCTCCTCCTCCTCTCCCTCCTCCTTCTTCTCCTTCTTCCTGTTTAGAATCGAGTTGTATCTGTGTGTGTTTCTTACCTTCTAAGCTAGACTATTCATTCTAAAAGGCACCAAATATACTATGACTATCCATCGGGGACATGACACTGCTCTCTACCTAGCAGAAGATGAATGAATAGAAAAATGGCTGGTCACATCAACAAAGGCACAGAGATGAGACAGGAGGGTGATAGAGTAGGATTAACACAGCACTTCCCAGGTTCTGACAACATAGTTCTCCCTAAAATAATTATGCAGTCGAGTCAACTATACAGCAATGCAATCTGTGTCCCCATGACGTAACTCAGATCTTTATCAATACTGCAGAAGTACTGAGATGACCTGCCGTGAAGAAACCTAGAATTTCTCAAAACTGTTTGCACACTTATGCTTTCTGTTGTTAACCATCACCAACACCTGCTCTCTGGCACATTGGCAATAAGCTGTTTTGGAAATGTATAGCCCAATTCAGCATGCAAGGAGCTTTGAAATCAGCATGGGAGATACTTGCTCCCTCCCCAATTCTCTTGGGCTGGGGTGCAAAGTGGAGAGTGTTTCTCTGCTGTTGAACTACCTCTTTCTGCAAAACAAGGAAATATGGAAACTGTTGCACTGCTGGAAACTCCCCTGCAGGACCCTCAGGGCCAGGCCTTGGTGAACTGAGTTCTGCTCTCAATCACGTTTTTCTACAGTCTGCTCACAAATGGCAAAGGAGTCCACACACATTCTTGTTGGCTATACCAAAGCAAGATGGGGGGGGGATTTTAAAACAGAGGGGTTTTTATTCTTTAATATTGGTGTGTATGGAGGTGGGCAACATCTCTCCTTCCATGAGTTTCTAGGATTAAACTCAGTTTATCAGGCTTGTGCAACAAGTACGTTTAGCCACTGAACAGTCTCGCCAGGCCCAAACCATGAGACTTTGATCCTTACGCAAAAGTCTAATTTCACTTCAGAATCACTTGCCATCTGGCAAAAGGTTGAGTGAAATTTCTAATGAAGGTTCAAGTCAAATGTGAATGACTAAACCAGAAGAATCCCCCAGTATATGGCCATCTCCTTTGTGTAGTACCAACAAGAGGTAAAAAGTTGGTGCTTTGATGCAGCAAACCTGCTCTATCAGGCCCCTGTACCTCCTTTCCTAGCCAAAGCCACTCCTCTGATGCAAGTTCCCTCATCTGTCATGGGGCAATAGCATGCACTTAGAAGTACTGCTGTTGAAATTCTGACAATATGTTGAAAATGCCAAGGACAATACCTGACATGAATAAGAACCATCTTCCAGACTAAATCTACTCAACAAGACTCTGCCAGGGGATCTATGAGAGCAAAGGCTTATAAAATAGGCCTGGTTTCAATAATGTGACATTAATTCAGTCACCCTTTTATCCTGGAAAGGGCATTAATTTCACTAACGTACAAGCAACGCAATGTTAGGTTACACACAAGCAGTCAGGATCATTCCTTCTCAGGGTTTAGTTTCACTGGAGCAAGATGACTTAGAAGGGTAAAGCAACCCCACACTACAGAACCATCCGGACTCTGGCGAGCAGTGTTAACAGAGCAGAATAAAAAATGAATGGAATGTTTGTGCTGGAACTTTAATAAGAATTTAGCTAGTTTCTACACTACCGGCACTGAAGGCTATTGCCTCCCAGATGGAAAGTTGATCTTGATCTTTTTTGGCTCTGGGTCCATCCTCCCTTTAGGAAAGTTAGACTCTCTTATGCAAACTGTTGCTCACAGGTGAAAGTGCTCCGTGCTACTTCCCTCAGTTTGAGGTGTCAGGAAAGACTCTTGGGGGCAGTTCTATTCCACATGACCTAGTGGAGAACTGAAGACCCTTCAGGTGACTCTAGAAGTTACACAGAGTCCAAGACAGGTCTGGACCCAGGCACACACACCCCCAAAGCATGTTCTGATGGAATTGGAAGTGCCAGTGACCTTGAAGCATTTGCTTGTTTACTCAGAATGCTTAGGAGCTGCCCCCTCCACTGTGTTGCCCTGTACATTGTCCCATGCCCTAAGCTTGGATCATACCCAACTATCCAAATAATCTTGACGCCTTTTTCTGGGGAGTGGAAGACTGGCAAGCCACCAAGCCCTGGGTGAGGTGCCAAAGTCCTTGTTATGTAAGAAACCTGGTTGCCACCCTCATGAGAGTGTGGGAGTTTCATAATGCTGTGTCATTCCCCTGGTAGAAGTGATGTGTGATTTGGCAGTTTCTAAAAGCAAAACCAGAATATCATGAAGACAGGGTCTCAGTCAGATCTGCAAAAACAAAAATCCATTTCCTTGATTTCTAACCAATGTGCCCAGAACATTATTTTCAACTAAGAGTCTCAATGTCCAACCTGTTAAGACTGTCTATAACTTATTCAAGCTGGTTTATATTTTGAAATTAGGGAGCCTTGACTAATAAACTGGAAGAGATTTGTAGGGAGCACCTCAAGCAACTAACAACAGTATCTATGACGTCCATTGCAATTCTTGGCATCATGCCAGCATTTCAGGCTTCTCATTCCCTCCACCTGACTTTTTGAAACAAATACTATTACTCCTCCATTCTACAAAAAGGGAAACTTGAACACAAATTGGGTAGGTCCCCCTAATCCTGAGTCAAAAGAATCTCCCCTCTTCTTCAAGCTGCCCATCCTGGAGCTCAGAGACGTGGGATCCAGTTCTCATCTCCCTTTCTCCTTCCTTACTCTCAATTCCAGTCCCTCTCCCTCCCTTTCCTCCTTCCCCCTTCTCTGCCTCTTCTCACATCCAGTAAATCATTAAACTCTATCTTGCTAAAGCTGATGGATATTTTAATCAGTCACCACCCTTTACATCTGTAGAACGTGTCATAGAAACTCTTTTTCTGAGATGCACATCAACAATGTTAATTCCTATTTTATAAAGGACATTAGTCATTTGGGCACTATACCCAAACCCTTGACTGTGTTGAAGAAACTTCTCTGTGTGTCCTGATGAGAGTTGCTCACATGTTTCCTTCTCTCTGTGTAATGTACAACTTGACTACCAGACCTGGATTTAGCAGCCCAGTTGTTCCAGCCCTGAGATGCCAAGTCTGTATCTGTGAAGAAGACAAGAGAGTTGGGATATTAGCTATCGTGGCTAGTAGCCGGGATCTATAAGGAGTTATTTCTACTTGTGGTAATATTAGAAACAGAATCCAGTTGTGTAAGGTCCACAGCTTCCATGCCTGCCCATTGTTCTCACTTGTCTCCTGAGATCTAGGGCCAATTAGACATTTGAGATTGAGTATCTCTCTTAATTATTGAAGAAAACCACAAATTCCATCATTAATGAGAGGTGGGTATTTGGCAATCAAACAGAAGCTGGTAGATAAAGGAAGCCCAGACTCAAGTATTTCCAGTGCACATGAGGTGTAATGTGTCCATTGAACGCACGTATTTTTGGAAACTATCCTGCCACCCTAGAACGATGAGAACATTGGAGGCAATGGGCTTCTTTTCTCTGAGAATATAAAGGAAGGGAACAACAATCTTAAGTAACCAAACTATGATCTTATGCCTTGGACTGAACCTAGGGACCTTCAACATCTGTGCAAATGTTTGTCTCTTTCAGAAGCCGTACTCAAGAGCTGAAAACCAGAAGCGTTGCTTGATACTACAGATCACCAAGTCACCTCACTGGTTGGATTCACAGCTGTGCTGCGATTTGTGTGTGTGTGTCTAAAAATGAAAAAAGTTTCATTCCTGTATCTGCAAGCCTTACAAAGAGCCTGGCTCTTATCCAATAAATCCTTATGAAATCAATGAAAGTGAAAAACCCACTTTCTTCTTACTTTGAACAAACAAACAAGAAAGAAAGAAACAGCAGCAACAACAAAACCCCTATATCAATAGTTCCACTCCCTGTGCAGCTCTTAGTTCATGATCAACAATGCAGACTTTTCCAAATGTCTGTGATCTAGGCAGGTAATCCCAGGACTCCTATTTTATGAGGAGAATTTCAGACTTTCGGCTCCTACCAGATGTATCCCACAGCCCCTCACCAGGTCAAAATGCACATTCTGATGTCATCTCCTAATCTGAAGGTCTCAGTAGCTTATTCAGAGCTTTCTGGTGCCTTCCATGTTCCTAGTCTGGATTTAAGTCTAGATTCCCCATTTCCTAACTGTGTAACCATACAAATTGCCCCTCTCTCTTCTAGTTCCTCATCTGTTATGTGGGTATAAGAATAGTTCAGTTTTAAACATTATCTTATCCAAATAGTATACAGCATCGTACTTGCCTGGGTCTCTTGTTTTTTGGCTGGATAAATAATAACAAGCTTCCATCTTTGCTCTTGTGTATTCACAGTTTCAAGAACGTCCACACACGTGAGAAAGCCTGGCGATTCTCAGTCTTTGAACAGTATGTGCATCAGACTGGTGCTTAGCTGAATCCTTCTACCCTTTTGCCCTTGGTCCATGCCGTTTCCAGAATACTGCATCTGATGTTCCAGAGAGATAGGAAAATGGCCAGTTAGATCTTTATCACAGTCTGCTCTCACATTAACTGGTTGACCTCTGTTTCTCTTTGGTGTTTGTCCCACTGGTTCTGCACAAACATCTCCCTTTTAGAACACAGTGAACTATATCAACAATTCTGTTCCATTCTTTACTGCATCTACTAAAAGGGACAGAGAAATTTTTAGAAAATAACCAGAAATTGAGGGCTGTCTGCCTTTTGGTTTAAGGTGGTGAGTCGCAACCTTTCTAATGCTGCAACCCTTTAATACAGTTACTCATGTTGTGGTGACCCCCGATCATAAAATTATTTTCACTGCTACTTCATAACTGTAATTTTGCTACTGTTACAAATTGTAGTGTAATATCTGTGTTTTCCAGTGCTCTTTGGCAATACTTGTGAGAATGTCATTTTATGCCCAAAGGAGTCATGACCTACAGGTTGACAATCATTGCTTTAAGCAGTTATCCTTACTTTTGTCCTAAATAAACTAATGTTTCTACTTCTAACATTTATCCACAGAAGTACATGTATAACTGCAAAACTATGTATATAAATGTTACATCAGAACCTATGTATATAAGTGTTACATCAGAACCTAGTTAATAGGGAAAAGTTATTCAAATGTCTGTGAGTGATGGTAGCTTAAATTAAGTATGGCCTATTTCTTTACCAAGTTAGTAATCAGCCAAGAAAATGGTGCATTTAGTGAACACACACTCTAATGATAAGCCTAAATGCATTCCTAGCAACTTCTCAAGGGAACCAACTTAAAATAAGAGAAAAGAGCTTTTCACCTACTCAGAGTTCCATAACATCTGAATTCTTCCAAGTGTGTATTTCTGTCACAATAATTTCCAAAGCAAAGGTTAAGTCATCACAACCTCCTGCCTTGGACTTTATATGGTCTCATTAGTTTTGAATGCATAGTAAATGTGCATTGCTTTTGTAATTGATGTCAAAAATTCTCTTAGGGTCTCCAAACGCTGCTTTAACAAATGTTCCTGTTCCCATTCCCACTGGCATCACCTCTGAGCAGAGGCCAGCTTTGGAAGGTCCTGGTAGCAGGAGGATTTTATCTTGTGAGATGCACACACAGCAGTAGGAAGGCAAGTGTTGGATAAGGAACTAAAGGTGGGCTAATACTCATCACATCAACTTAATAGGACAGTTCTCTTTCATTCATTCAAAAAGAATTTTATTAGGACCCTACTCCAAGTGCTCTTCTTGGAACTAGAAATAGAGTAACAACCCCAACCATCGACCATAGCTTTGATTTCTATAATTTTAATTTCCCATACTGTCAACTGTAGTCAAAAAATATTAAAAGGAAAATTTAATTTGTAAATTTAATGAATCCATATATTCCCCCAAATTTATAAATTTTAAATTATACCCTGTTCTGGATGAGCATGGTGAAATATCATGCCATTTGGCTCTGCCCCAGCTAGGATATGAATCATCATATTTGAGTGTATCCATACTGAGATACCTACTGGTCTGCTGCAGAGCTGGGGATGAGAGCAAGGGACTAGATTCAGAGGAGCAGAGGAAGAGGTGAAGATCTCGAGGCAGCTTACATGTTTTTCTGGTCACAGTCATTCTTGAGGGAGGTGAAGAATAGCCATCTTGGTCTCCACCTTGCCTCTTGCAGTGTAACTGTGTGCAGTGTTTAGAAAGGACTAAGTTGCAAGAGAGTTGAGTCATTGTTGTCTTTTGGGAGACTAGTGATCAGGGTCCAGCTTCTATCCCTAGTCTTCTGAGAAGTGGCTATTATTGGCCTGAACTAACCAAGAGGCAGCACACTTCTTCTTGGACCTCTCCTCTGCTACCTTTTGGTGTAGCTCCCCAAGTCTAGTTGCTCTACTTTGAATGGGCTCTGGTCAACTGTAGGTTGGGGACAGAAGATCTTGGAAGCCTGAATGTATATCCAAGAAGCCTATGGGAGGTACCTGGTACTCCACAGTCCTTAGGTGGCTGGAGTTTGGAGTGGCTGATGGTTATATGATACCCAAAGCACTGTTTAGAGCTTATGGTTGGCTCCCATAGCTTTAACTTTCCCCATTGGATTACTGATGCTGGCCCTACAAGTCGTCACTGGGAACCCTTCTTATAAAGTCCCTAATGGCACAGCTTTTGTAGATTTACTCATAGTCTGCCTGTTTCCACCCACTCAGTACTGGAGTTACACGCATGTGCCACTACATCCTGCTTTTTTGGGTGCTGGCGATCCAACCTCAGATGCTTGGGTGAAAAGAACTTGACCATCTGTGCCATCTACCCCTAGACCCTAATATTATTTCTTCCCTTTAGTCTAGTATATTGGTGATGAGGTCCACCATGTCTTTCATCAATTTATTCAGTTTTTCCTTTCTATTTTCTGTTTGTTCTTTTGTTTCAGACTATCCGTTTTTTAAGTATCTTTCTCATCCATATTGTTGCCTTTCTTATTCAGATCTTCAATCCTCTTTGAGGTCATTAATCACTTTTAAAACTAAACTTTAAAACTTTCTCCTACATTAATGACTTCAGTATCTTTCAACTTAGTTGTTGAGTACCTGTAGACATTTTAGGAGTCATGTTACCTTATTTGCTACCTGGGTTTCTAAGTTACAATGTGTGCATCCTTTGGCATGCATATCTCTTCTGATGTTATTTGGTGGTCTTCTCAGTCTTTTTTTTTTTTCACTTGAGGTCCCAATCTCCAGTATCACTCAAAGGAGAGAAGGCAACACCACTGAAACTATCCCTTCTGGCTGGCTGCATGCAGGCTGAAGACCAGTGCAGCCAAGGCTTCATGTCCAGTTTTAGGCAGGTCTACATTCCTTCTTTTGCATTCCAGGAGCTACAGATTGTTGCATTATGATTTGTGGCTGATGCACCAGAAAGTTTCCTACTTGTTCTAAAAGCCACTGGTTTGTGACCCTGAGGATGCCAATTGTGCAAGCTGAGAGGTATCACCCCAGTGTATCAAATGAAGAAGCAACAAAAAGACGACTGAGATACGTGCCAGATAGGGAAGAATTCAGATACTACAGTACTCTGCCTTCTGCTTTCTGTGCTTTCAGACCATGGCCACCAGTACACTATCAGCCCACTAGAGAGACAGGCTGTGGAAATCAGTTGTTTCGCCAGACTGGGACTCCATGTTCTCAGTCCTGGTTAGCAGCAAATTATTCACATCAGGGAGGCCACTCTGGAGGATGAGCAGTCCATTAGCTATGAGCTGGGGGCTCTCCATGTCCACTGTAGTCCACATTCCTTACCACAGAGGGCAGAACCGTAGACCTCAGTATTCTTGACCATCTTCCTGCAGCTCAAGTGCCTCAGCTCATCTGTGTAGGACCCTTGTCCTCTCCAGAACAGTTGTCTTCTACCAGCATGTGATTGAATGACCTTAGGCTACCTGAGGTATGACTGCTTCTGGATTTCAGGTCACCAGAGTAGCCCAGTCCCAAACAATAGTCTCCTTCTCCAGATGGTATCAGACTACAACTGCCTGAAATATCAAGACCGAGAAAATAGATCTCTTTCCCAGTGTGGGCCTACCACACAGAAGGAGTCAGCCATGAAACCCTCCAGTTGGATTTAAAGCTCCCATGAACTGTGTGTGGGCTTGTCCTGTGGCTGGGACTGTCAGAACATCCTCTTGGTTTGCTACCTCCATTGACTTTTTCCACTGCCAGTATTGGTTATCCTCCTGATTGCTTTCAAGCTGAGCTCCCTCCTCTTTTCTAATGCCTTAAAACGCAGGTGCTTTCCTCTTTCTGCTACGTGAGCAAATTTCCACCCCGTGACTCTTATTTCAGGTCTTGCTTCCCACGTGCTTAGGCACGATGTATTTTCACTTTAAGTTTAATTGGCTTTGTAATTTCCCTCTGTGACTTCCCCTTTTGTCTTATTAGTTTTTCACTAGTTTTCTAATATTTGGGGATTTCCCAGAGAGAATTCTGCTCATCTCTGACCTATTATTTTTGCATCATTGTGTATACTTAGTAACAATTTGATCATTTGAAACCTATGAGGGCTTTTGTATGGTCTAGGAGACCTAGTATGGTGAATGGCATGTGTCTGTTGTTGAGTGGCATATGGTTTAAAGTCAGTGAGGTCACAGGGTATTAATGCTCTATCAGGGGTTCATGAGGAGTTGTTTGCTTTTGTCTTGCCTAGTGTTTTTTAATTTGAGATATTTATTATTGGGCTATTTATTATTTATAAATTATACTTAGTATTGGGGGTTAAATAAAGGGCCTTGTACAAACCAGGCAAGTGTTCTGCCAATGAGCTATAGTGCTTGACCTACCAGGTTTTCATCAGGGGAATTCTGAAATCTCTTACTTTGTCTGTAGGTTTGTTTATGGAACTTTTAGTTCTGACAGTTTTTACTTTATATATTTTGACATTCAATATTTGCCTATGAGGCATTTTTGATTGCTCTATTTTCTCCACAAATTAAAATGGCTCTTGTTATTAAAAACAAAAAACAAATAAAAACTCCTCTTTGTTCCTAGTACCTTTTCCTCCTCCTTCTCCTCCTCCTCCTCCTCCTCCTCCTCCTCCTCCTCCTCCTCCTCCTCCTCCTCCTCCTCCTCCTCCTCCTCCTCCTCCTCCTCCTCTTCTTCTTCTTCTTCTTCTTCTTCTTCTTCTTCTTCTGGAATAAATTGCAGATTTTATTGTATGGGGATGTGGGGAAAAGAGGGCCTTTGAGTTCTTCCAACTGCTGGATTGAACACCTTTAAGACCGTTTAAATATGTCCATAAAGTATTTGCTAAAGACCAGATCACCCCAGTGTGTGACAGAGATGAGGCAAGAGGTAAAACATTAAAGATACATGGATTTTAGCCATATATATGCTGATCAGAACAGTGATTTTTATAAAGGTCATAGGAATTCCAACCAATCATATTTTTTTTTCAAATTTTACATTCCAATCACCATTTCTTATAAAAATCATGTAGAATAAAATGTAAGAATGGGGTCTGATGTTACTTTTTAGATGGAAACACCAAGCTTTCTAAACACTTCATAGAATGGTAAGGTGTCCCCTATAGACTTCCTGGAAAAGATGTGCTGCCTTTAAGACTATAGCAACAGATTAGGGAGAGCATTGGATGCTCAATGATACCACAGAACACAGACAGTTCAAATGTTGAGGCCATCGGAGCAAATTTCCACAGCCAGGGAGAGGCAAGCATGGGTCACCAAAATAGACTTGATAAATTATGAGACCTATGTTCTATTTTCAAACTGTTTAAGAACTGATATTCCAAATTCCAAGTTTCAAATTCTACTCCAAAGGAAAGTAGAAGCATTTAGTGTGTTTTCCCTTGTTGATTAGCAATTCCCATAGTGCTTTTTGTTTTGTTTTTGTTTTTGATTTGTTTTTTTGTTTGGGGTTTGGTTTTTTGGGTTTTTTTTTTTTTTTGGATTTTTTTTTATTTACATTTCAAATGTTATCGCCTTTCCTGGTTTCCCCCTCCTTAACCCCCCATTCCATCCCCCCCCTGCTTCTATGAGGGTGCTCCCCCACCCACTTCCACCCCACCACCCTGGCATTCCTCTACACTAGGGCATCAAGCCTTCACAGGACCAAGGTCCTCTCCTCCCATTGATGCCAGATAAGACCATCCTCTGCTACATATGCAGCTGGAGCCATGGGTCCCTCCATGTATAGTCTTTGGTTGGTGGTTTAACTCTGGGAGCTCTAGGGGGTCTGGTTGTTTGATATTGTTGTTCTTCCTATGGGGTTGCAAACCCCTTCAGCTCTTTCAGTCCTTTTCCTAACTCCTCCACTGGGTCCCCGTGCTCAGACCAATGGTTGGCTGCAAGTATCCACATCTGTGTTTCTCAGGCTCTGTCAGAGCCTCTCTGGAGACAGCTATCAGCAAGCACTTCTTGGCATCAGCAATACTGTCTGGGTTTAGTGTCTACATATGGGATGTATCCCCAGGTGGGCAAGTCTCTGGATGTCCTTTTCTTCAGTCTCTGCTCCATACTTTGTCCCCATATTTCCTTTCACAGGAGCAATTCAGGGTTAAAAATTTGGAGATGAGTGGGTGGCCCCATTCCTCAACCAGGGACTTTGACTAACTCTGGATATGATCTCTACAGGTTCTCCTTCTCTTTTCTTGGGCATTTCAGCCAATCTCATCCCCTTTAGGTCCTGAGAGCCTCTTGATTTCCTGGTATCTGGGTCTTTCTAGTGACTACCCTCCAGTTCCCCATCCACCATTGCTACATACCTCTGTTCAATTTCCAGACTCTCTGTATATCATTTCCTTCTCCTCCCATACCTGATACTTCACCTCCATTTTCCCCTCCCCCTATTTTCTTCCTCCCAAGTCCCTCCATCCCTCTACATCCTGTGAATACTTTATTCCCCCTTCTAAGAAGGACTGAAGCACCCACACTTTAGTCTTCCTTCTTCTTGAGCTTCATATAGTGAGTTGTTTTCATGGAGATAAATGAACCATATTTTTATATCCATTCCTCTGTTAAGGAACATCTAGATCCTTCCCAGCTTCTGGCTATTATAAAGAAGGCTGCTAGGAACACAGTAGAGCATGTGTCCTTGATATATGTTGGAGCATCTTTGGGGTATATGCCCAGGAGTGATATAGCTGGGTCCTCAGGTAGTACTATGTCCAATTTTCTGAGGAACCGCCAAACTGATTTCTAGAGTAGTTGTACCAGCTTGCAATCCCACCAATAATAGAGGAGTATTTCTCTTTGTCCACATCCTTGTCAGCATCTCCTGTCACCTGAGTCTTTGATCTTAGCCATTCTGATGACATGAGATGGAATCTCAGGGTTGTTTTGATTTGCATTTCCCTGATTACTAAGGATGTTGAACATTTTTTTTAGATGCTTCTCACCCATTCCAGTTTCCCCAGATGAGAATTCTTTGTTTAGCTATGTTCCACATTTTAATAGAGCTATTTGGTTCTCTAGAATCTAACTTCTTGAGTTCTTTGAGTATATTGGATAATACCCCTCTATCACATGTAGGATTGGTAAAGATCTTTTCCCAATCTGTTGGTTCCTGTTTTGTTCTATTAACAGTGTTCATTACCTTACAGAGGCTTTTCAATTTTATGAGGTCCTGTTTCTCAACTCTTGATCTTAGAGCATAAGCCATTGGTGTATTGGTCAGAAAATTTCCCCCTGTACCCGAGTGCTCGAGGCTCTTCCCCACTTTCTCTTCTGTTAGATTCAGTGTATTTGGCTTTATGTGGAGGTCCTTGATCCACTTGGACTTGAGCTTTGTACAGGGAGATAAGAATGGATCAATTTGCATTCTTCTACATGCTAACTGCCAGTTGAACCAGCACTATTTGTTGAAAATGCTGTCTTTTTTCCACTGGATGGTTTTAGCTCCTTTGTCAAAGATCAAGTGACCATAGGTGTATGGGTTCATTTCTGGGTCTTCAAATCTATTCCATTGATCTACCTGCCAGTCACTGTAAGATTACCATGCAGTTTTTATCACAATTGTTCTTTAGTACAACTTCAGGTCAGGGGTGGTGATTCCCACAGAAGTTCTTTTATTGTTGAGAATAGTTTTTAATAACCTGGGTTTCTTGTTATTCCAGATGAATTTGCAAATTGCTCTTTCTAACTCTGTGAAGAATTAATTTGGAATTTTGATGGGGATTGCATTGAATCTGAAGGTTGCTTTTGGCAAGATAGCCATTTTTACTATATTAATCCTGCCAATCCATGAGCATGGGAGATCTTTCCATCTTCTGAGATCTTCTTTGATTTCTTTCTTCAGAGACTTGAAGTTCTTATCACACAGATCTTTCACTTGCTTAGTTGGAGTCATACCAAGGTATTTTGTATTATTTGTGACTATTGCGAAGGGTGTTGTTTCTCTAATTTCTTTCTCAGACTGTTTATCCTTTGTGTAGAAGAAGGCCACTGATTTGTTTTGAGTTAATTTTATATCCAGCTACTTTGCTGAAGTTGTTTATCAGGTTTAGGAGCTCTGTGGTGGAATTTTTGGGGCCACTTAATTATACTATCATATCAACTGCAAATAGTGATATTTTGACTTCTTTCTTTCCAATTTGTATACCTTTGATCTCCTTTTGTTGTCTAATTGCTCTGACTAGGATTTCAAGTACTATATTGAATAGGTAAGGAGAGAGTGGGCAGACTTGTCTAGTCCCTGATTTTAGTAGGATTGCTTCAAGTTTCTTTCCATTCAGTTTGATGTTGGCTACTGGTTTGCTGTATATTGCTTTTACTATGTTTAGATATGGGTCATGATTTTCTGATCTTCCTAAGACTTTTATCATAAAGGGGTGTTGGATTTTGTCAAATGCTTTCTGAGCATATAATGAGATGATCATATGATTTTTTTCTTTTAGTTTATTTATATAGTGGATTATGTTGATGGATTTCCATATATTGAACCATCCCTGCATCCCTGGGATGAAACCTACTTGGTCAGGATGCATGATTGTTTTGATGTGTTCTTGGATTCAGTTAGGGAGAATTTTACTGAGTATTTTTGCATAGATATTCATAAGGGAAATTGGTCTGAAATTCTCTTTCTTTGTTGGATCTTTGTGTGATTTAGGTATCAGAGTAATTTGTATAACAAATTTGGTAGGGCACCTTCTGTTTCTATTTTGTGGAATATTTGAGGAGTACTGGTATTAGGTCTTCTTTGAAGGTCTGATAGAATTCTGCACTAAACCCATCTGGTCCAGGGCTTTTTTTGGTTGGAAGACTATTAATGATTGCTCCTATTTCTTTAGGGGATATGGAACTGTTTAGATCATTAATCTGGTCCTGATTTAACTTTGGTACCTGGTATCTGTATAAGAGTTGTCCATTTCATCCAGGTTTTCCAGTTTTATTGAATATAGTCTTTTGTAGTAGAACCTGATGTTTTTTTTTTTTTTGATATCCTCAGTTTCTATTGTTCTATCTCCCTTTTCATTTCTGATTTTATTAATTTGGATACTGTCTCTGTGCCCTCTGGTTAGTATGGCTAAGGATTTATCTATCTTGTTCGTTTTCTCAAAGAACCAGATACTGATTTGGTTGATTCTTTGTATAGTTCGTTTTGTTTCTACTTGGTTGATTTCAGCCCTGAGTTTGATTATTTCCTGCTGTTTATTTCTCTTGGGTCTATTTGCTTCCTTTTGTTCTTGAGCTTTCAGATGTGCTGTCAAGCTGCTAGAGTATGCTCCCTGCAGTTTCTTTTTGGAGGCACTCAGAGCTATGAGTTTTCCTCATAGCACTGCTTTCCTTATGTCACATAGGGTTGAGTATGTTGTGCTTTCATTTTCATTAAACTCTAAAAAGTCTTTAATTTCTTCCTTTCTTTCTTCCTTGACCAAGTTATCATTGAGTACAGTGTTGTTCAGCTTCCATGTGTATGTGGGCTTTCTTTTTTTTTTTCCATTTTTTATTAGGTATTTAGCTCATTTACATTTCCAATGCTATACCAAAAGTCCCCCATACCCACCGACTCCCACTCCCCTACCCACCCACTCCCCCTTTTTGGCCCTGGCGTTCCCCTGTACTGGGGCATATAAAGTTTGCCAGTCCAATGGGCCTCTCTTTCCAGTGATGGCCGACTAGGCCATCTTTTGATACATATGCAGCTAGAGTCAAGAGCTCCGGGGTACTGGTTAGTTCATAATGTTGATCCACCTATAGGGTTGCAGATCCCTTTAACTCCTTGGGTACTTTCTCTAGCTCCTCCATTGGGAGCCCTGTGATCCATCCATTAGCTGACTGTGAGCATCCACTTCTGTGTTTGCTAGGCCCCGGCATAGTCTCACAAGAGACAGCTACATCTGGGTCCTTTCAGTAAAATCTTGCTAGTGTATGCAATGGTGTCAGCGTTTGGATGCTGATTATGGGGTGGATCCCTGGATATGGCAGTCTCTACATGGTCCATCCTTTCATCTCAGCTCCAAACTTTGTCTCTGTAACTCCTTCCATGGGTGTTTTGTTCCCAATTCTAAGGCGGAGCATAGTGTCCACACTTCAGTCTTCATTCTTCTTGAGTTTCATGTGTTTAGCAAATTGTATCTTATATCTTGGGTATCCTAGGTTTGGGGCTAATATCCACTTATCAGTGAGTACATATTGTGTGAGTTCCTCAGGTCCATCCATTTGGCTAGGAATTTCATAAGTTCATTCTTTTTAATAGCTGAGTAGTACTCCATTGTGTAGATGTACCACATTTTCTGTATCCATTCCTCTGTTGAGGGGCATCTGGGTTCCTTCCAGCTTCTGGCTATTATAAATAAGGCTGCTATGAACATAGTGGAGCATGTGTCCTTCTTACCAGTTGGGGCATCTTCTGGATATATGCCCAGGAGAGGTATTGCTGGATCCTCCGGTAGTACTATGTCCAATTTTCTGAGGAACCGCCAGACTGATTTCCAGAGTGGTTGTACAAGCCTGCAATCCCACCAACAATGGAGGAGTGTTCCTCTTTCTCCACATCCACGCCAGCATCTGCTGTCACCTGAATTTTTGATCTTAGCCATTCTGACTGGTGTGAGGTGGAATCTCATGGTTGTTTTGATTTGCATTTCCCTGATGATTAAGGATGTTGAACATTTTTTCAGGTGCTTCTCTGCCATTCGGTATTCCTCAGGTGAGAATTCTTTGTTCAGTTCTGAGCCCCATTTTTTAATGGGGTTATTTGATTTTCTGAAGTCCACCTTCTTGAGTTCTTTATATATGTTGGATATTAGTCCCCTATCTGATTTAGGATAGGTAAAGATCCTTTCCCAATCTGTTGGTGGTCTTTTTGTCTTATTGACGGTGTCTTTTGCCTTGCAGAAACTTTGGAGTTTCATTAGGTCCCAATATGTGGGCTTTCTATTGTTTAAGTTGTTATTGAAGACCAGCCTTAGTCCTTGGTGATCTGATAGGATGCATGGGATTATTTCAATCTTCTTGTATCTGTTGAGGCCTGTTTTGTGAACAATTATATGGTTAATTTGGAGAAGACATCATGAGGTGCTGAGATGAAGGTATATAATTTTGTCCATAATTTCTGTTAGTTTCACTGTGTCTTTGTTTAGTTTCTGCTTCCATGATATGTCCATTGATGAGAGTGGGGTGTGGAAGTCTCCCACTATTATTGTGTGCAGTGCAATGTGTGCTTTGAGCTTTAGTAAAGTTTCTTTTATGAATGTGGACACCCTTGCCTTTGGAGCATGGATGTTCAAAATTGAGTGTTCTTCTTGGTAGATTTTACCTTTGATGAGTATCAAGTGTCACTCCTTATCTTTTTTGTTAACTTTAGGTTGAAAGTCGATTTCATCCGATATTAGAATGGCTAATCCAGCTAGTTTTGGGGGACCATTTGCTTGGAATATTGTTTTCTGGCCTTTTACTCTGAGAGAGTGTCTGTCTTTGTCCCTGAGGTGGGTTTCCTGTAAGCAGCAAAATGTTGGGTCCTGTTTATGTAACCAGTCTGTTAGTCTATGTCCTTTTATTGGGGAATTGAGTCCATTGATATTAAGAGATATTAAGAAAAAGTAATTGTTGCATCTTGTTATTTTTCTTATTAGAGTTGGAATTCTGTTCATGTGGCTGTCTTCTTTTAGGTTTGTTGAAGGATTACTTTCTTGCTTTTTCTAGAGTATAGTTTCCCTCCTGTGTTGGAGTTTTCAATCTATTATCCTTTGAATGGCTGGATTTGTGGAAAGATATTGTGTAAATTTTGTTTTGTCATGGAATGTCTTGGTTTCTCCATCTATGATAATTGAGAGTTTTGTTGGGTATAGACTAGGCTAGCATTAGTGTTTTCTTAGTGTCTGTATGACATCTTCCAGTATCTTCTGGATTTTAGAGTCTCTCTTGAGAAATCTGGTATAATTCTGATTGCTCTGCCTTTACATGTTACTTGACTTTTTCCATTACTACTTTTAATAGTCTTTCTTTATTTTGTGTATTTGGTTGTTTTGATTATTGTGTGATGGGAGGAATTTCTTTTCTGGTCCAAACTATGTGGAGTTCTGTAGGTTTCTTGTGTGTTCATGGCCATCTCTTTCTTTAGGTTAGGGAAGTGTTTTTGTTTTTGTTTTATAATTTTGCTAAAGATATTTATTGGCTCTTTAACTTGGAAATCTTCACTCTCTCCTATACCTATTATCCTTAGATTTGTTCTTCTCATTGTGTCCTGGATTTCCAGGATGTTTTGGTTAGGATCTTTTTGCATTTTGCATTTTCTTTGACTGTTGTATCAATACTTTCTAAGGAGGTATCTTCTGCCCCTGAGATTCTCTCTTCTATCTCTTGTATTCTGTTGGTGATGGTTGCATCTATGACTCCTGATCTCTTTCTTAGGTTTTCTATCTCCTAAAGGTTGTCTTCCTTTGTGATTTCTTTATTTTTTCTTTTTCCATTTTTAGAACCTGGATAGTTTTATTCAATTCCTTCACCTGGTTGTTTTTTTCCTATAATTCTTTAAGTCATTTATGTGTTTCCTCTTTAAGGGCTTTTCCTGCTTACCTATGTTCTCCTGTATTTCTTTAAGGGAGTTATTTATGTCCTTCTTAAAGTTCTCTATCATCATCATGAGATGTAATTTTTAAATCAGACTCTTGCTTTTCCAGTGTATTGCGGTATGTAGGACTTGCTGTTGTGGGAGAATTTGGTTCTGATAATGCCAAGTAGCCTTGGTTTCTGTTGCTTAGGTTGTTGTGCTTGCCTCTCACCATCTGGTTATCTCTGGTGTTAGCTGGTCTTGCTACCTCTGACTGGGGCTTGTCCCTCTGTGAGCCTATGAGCCTGTGATGATCTAAGGTGTGTCAGCACTCCTGGGGAACCAGCTCTCTCAGGGTAAGATTTGGGTGTGGAGACCTGTGGCAAAGGCTTATCTCTGGGGCCCAGATGGAAATCAGAAGGATCCTGTCCCCAGCTGCTCCAAGGTTCCTGTGCCCAGGGGGTTCCTGGCAGGTTCCTCTTGGGCCAGCTATTGGGCCAAAAATGGTGGTCTCACCTGTGGCCTTGCATATGTCAGCACTCCTGGGATACCAGCTCTCTCTGGGCCTGATTTGTAGTACTACCTTTTCTTATCTGTTACTAATCAATCCTCTTCAGCTTAAATAGAAATTAGGTTAGTATTAATTGGTGCATGTATATTCTCATCCTTATCTGTATACCTATTTTTATCTTATACTTAGAAGGTTTCCTCTTGCAGTAAATAGATAAAACTTGCTATTTCATTTAATCCATCTGACATCTCACCCTTTAATTAGAATGGTTAGATCATTTATATTTAACATGACCATTAATATGATTGATTTCAAAACTGTCATCTTATACTTAGTTATTTAGCCAGCAATTCATTTCACTTGAAATATACACAGAACTAAGCATTTGCTATCTGTTGATTTTTCCAATTTTTCTGTATTTTTATTATTGCATAATTTAATAATTTCATAATTTTAATGAGCTTTATAAAGTCACTTTACTTCACCCCTGTAATCCTCTTTGTTTCCCCTCCTCAATAGTCCTTTTCTTCTTCCTAAATTCACTAGTCCTCCATTTCATGCCATGAATGTGTGTGTGTGTGTGTGTGTGTGTGTGTATGTGTGTGTGTGTGTACCTCATTTCTTACCTGTTGGATACCCTGGCTGATTCCATAACCTTGTCTACCATGAGGAGTGGGTGTCTCTGTTGTAAACTGCATTAGTCTCTTTGCTCACATTCCTGGAACTACAACTAGATCACATGATTAATTGGTTTTAATTTTTTGATAAAATGGTACACTTATTTTTATAGTGGCTACGCTACTTTATATCCCACTAGCAGTTGTACGGGCTTCACATGCACAGACACACATATGCACATATGCATGCACATACACACACACACACAAGCCAGAATTTGTCACTGTTTGTTTTTTAATAGAATTTTCCAATTCTATCTTGTGTCCTTTGCTGACTGACTATAATTATTTCTTTGCATTTCTGTCAGTTAAGAGTTTATAGTCAGAGTGTGGTTTCTTGGTATTTACAATTGGTGTTTTCTTTAATTTTTCATATGACTGGGTGACTTCCTAAGAAGTACCCGCAATGAGATACTACTGTCAGGAAATGTTGACAGCTACTGTGTATCTGAAAAAGTCTTGACTTTGTCTGCAGTATCAAATTTATTTTGCAAAACAGAAATTTAACTTATTGTGGTATTTTCTTTTGATACTTTAAAAATATGTCCCTGCCATCTTCTCTTTTGCATTATCTCCAGTAAGAAGTCTGATGTCTTTCTTCTGTAAACTTTTGATCTGGATGCTTTTATTTTTTCTCTTTATCACTAGATTTAGAAGTTTGATTTTTTTTGAAGTTCGTTGATGCAGGTTTATTCTTATTTCTGACCGACAACCATGGAGTATCCTGCATCTATGGGTTTATTTGATTTTTATCAAAAATTGAAAATACAAAAACTCATTTCCTTAAATACTCTTGTATCCTGTATACTTAGATAATTTGGAGCTTCAAATCTGTTTTTCCATCCCGCCAGGATGTGTGCCACTGCTTATTGTTTGGTCTCTTTGTTTTATTTGGATAATTTAGATAAGTATCTTCAAACTACCCTCTTCTTCTGTAGTAGTTCATCTGTTTTTAATCCTACCAGGCCACTTATCTTGTACATTGATTGACATTACCTCTCTTTAGCCACATTTGTGTGTCTTTGTGGTCTGCTCGTCTGTATCAAACCTGTGAGACTTTCCTCTAGTTCCTTACTCTCATACTAGACAGGCAAAGTGATGGTTTTAATATCCCTCTGTCATTATAGGTTGCTTCCTATCCAGTTATAGTTTTCATTGTTCTCCCAAAACAGAAGGCTTCTTTTTCTATTTTATGTGTCTACTTTGGCTGAGGGGAAAGAGAGAGAGAGAGAGAGAGAGAGAGAGAGAGAGAGAGAGAGAGAGAGAGAAGGAAGGAAGGAAGGAAGGAAGGAAGGAAGGAAGGAAGGAAGGAAAGAAGGAAAACCTGTGTATCTCTGGCCAGCCAGATACCCACTATGAACACATAGAGATCCACCTGTGCCTTCCTCACAAGTGTTGAGGTTAAAGGTATATGCCACTATGCCAGGGGTGTGGTTGAAACAGCCCTAAATGACTTATGTTCCTTTATAATTCCCTGGCCTTGATAAGAGGCTACCATTTTCATAATTATAATCCATTAGGTGTCTGTAGGGAAAATGAAATTAGAGTCCCATATTAATTGAATTACTCAAGAGAGGAAATTACCCTTGGTGAGAGGATGTAGTCATGTGATCTTTTGAACTTTGGAGGTTAGTTGGTGTGGACAGGGAAGTCAGAGGAATCTGTTTCTGAATGTCTCAAAAAAGACAAGGAACTGAGTCCTTCCAAAAATCACATGACCTTCTAAAGGACCCTAAAGATCATATGGGACCACAACCCCAACTAACACCAAAAATCACATGACCTTCTAAAGGACCCTAAAGATCATATGGGATCACAACCCCAACTAACACCTTGATCTTATATCTACCCTGTAAGATCCTTAGAAGGAAAGAAAACTCACCCTTGTTTGGACTTTGGCCTACAGAACTATGGAATGATAATACCTATTCCTTTAAGCCACTATCTTAGACAGTTTGGGCTTCTGTAACAAAGTATCAGGGATTTGGGTGGGTCATAAGCTACACAAACTGATCTTTCCCCTAAGATCAGAAAGTCTTCATGGGTAAGATTTTGTGATGCTATCTTCTCACAATTTCCAATTATATTTGCACACAGTGGAATGGGAATGACAGAGTTCTGGGGTCCCTTTTATACAGGTATTAAATATTTTCGCAATCCAATTACCTACCAAAGATTCCTATGATGCTTAATATTGTCAACTGGACAGGATCCAGAATCACCCAGGAGCTACTACATCTCTGTGAGTGTCTGGGTGGCTCTTTCTAGACTGGGCTAATTGAGGTGAGAAGAACCACCCAACATGCAGGTGGCACTATTCCGTAAACTGAGGTCCTGTGCTGAATAACAAGGAGAAAGCAGCAGCTTTTGTTTCTCTGTAGATACAGTATGACCAGCTGCCTCATGGTCCTGCCACTAAGACACCATGACTTCTTTGTCATTGTGGGTTATAGCTTCAAACTGTGAGCCAAAACAAAACAAAACAAAACAATTCCTTAGGTTGCTTTAATCAGGTATTTTTCATACCAATGATGAAGTATTACAGTTCTACTTCCAAACACCATGACACTGAGGTTAGGATTTCAATATACAAGTTTTAAAGAAAAAAACCACCCAGTCCATACTAGCATAATTAAGCCACAACAGAAAGTGAATTCTCCTGGTAATAGTTTATTATAGGCCACATCTTGTCAACTGTCTTGTTTACATTCCTGAAAGTACTATTTTGCCCTTAGCATAGTTGAGTTCTTAGTGACAGTTTAATCCTTATTGATTGCTTGTAAGCTTTCTTAGGTAAAACCAGTGTAGTTTTTAGCCTAGGATGATGTTTTACCCATGACTACTGAGACAAGTATCTCCTGAATATATTATACTGTTCTCCAAAAGTAACGGAGCTTTCCACTCTGGCTGTTAGGAAGAGAGGTTTTTTTTTTTTTTTTCAGGCCGATTATGAGCTGTATACATTGAGTCCTGTGGTTGTCTCGCTAGTACTTTGCCCATCTTTTTAAAATTCCCTCCACCATGTGTACTTGCTGGTGCTCAATTAAAGACTCTACAAAGCTTTGTTGTGAGCAGAGTTCTCTCCTGTACGGCTCTTTCCTTCATGATACCTGTCTTGAAAGTCCCAGACTCTTCATTCTCTCAACTCTCTCAGCTTTGAGTCCTCAATTCAGACAGGCAGTAGGGGTCTGCCTGAAAACTCTCTAGGCAGTAGTAAGCTTGGGCAAGTGTACAGCTTACCTCATTCATTGCCATGCCCTTTATACTTGACCCTTGATATGAACCTGATATTCCTGTTCTTGACTTTCAGTTGTTTAAAAGAAGAGGATAAAGTAGGACTATGTTAATCCATATTGCCAAAACTGACAGTATTTCTTTGCATTATATTTTAGTCATTGCTCTATGGATGCATTATAAATCCTTAGTTTTTCAGTCTGCATGCATACATTTAATATTGTGTCACTCACATAAAATACAGAAACCTGAAGCCATCTGTTATGAACATTACCACCCCATTATTTCCATCATTATTATGTGTGTACTCCGTCTGCCTTTGTTATGTCATACAAGTATTACTATTAGTTTAGAGTCATTATTCACATAAAAGAATTAAGAGGTGATATCAAAGAAAAATATTCATTTGTACTGGCTTTTTAAAATGTTATTTATTCTTTTATGAGGCTATGACCATTGTCTAGTACCCCTTGTCTCCAGAGTGAGGAATACTTTCAGTCTTTTTCACCTGAAACATCTTTAGTTTTCTTCATCCTTAAAGGACATCTTCTCTTCACATAGAATCTGGGTTGATAGATTCCCTCATCGCTTTAAGGATTTTTTTAAAAACTTCTTGATGATTTTGTTTTGAGACAGTCACATGTCCTTATATAGCTAGGAATATGGCAGGCAAGGTTGGCCAGTTATAACCCATGTATCAAATCCCATCCAAGCCCTGTGCCATGCTACCAATCCACTGGCTGGGCTCCTTTTACTCCACCTGGTTAGAAACAGTGAGAGGCAGGGAAGAGCTCTTCAGTGCTAACAGCTTTCATTTCCCTCTGCATTTGATAACAGCAAGTAGAGGCAGCAGACAGGTTGGGGGCAGCAGCAGGTGACCTGTCTAGTGTTACAGGTCTAGTACAGGTCTTGGCTGCTAAAACTCTTAGCCCTCCAAGCATGACAGCTCTTGCTTAGCTCTGTATATAAGCATCTTTAGCTCTACAAATGTAATAACTCCTATGTAGATCTAGGTGGAGGATCCTCAGCCCTTGATAATAACTGGAAATACAGCTTCGAGGCTTAGGTACCCAGGCTTCCTCAGCCTTTGGCAGCGTCTGCTATTACAGCTTGCTGCAGTTGCCATCACAACTAGCACCACTGCCATGCTTCTCACTGCTGTCGAGGCTCCTGCTGTCCACTGACCGTCTTGCAGCTCCACCTCTCCATCAGCTATCCATGCAGCCTGACACCATAGAGCCTTTGAAGCTTTGCCTACTGACCACCTTTACCAAGTATCAAGGCCACTAGCTATTTCCATAGCTCTGCCTTGTTGACCTGCTGGTTGCCAAAGTCATACAGTTTCCATGGCTTCAGCCCTGAAACTATTCAAGCAGCCCGTGGTTCCCGTGATTCTCCCCCTTCACCTCCTTTGCTGCCATTAAAGCAGTTGGTTGGTTTCTCTCTGCCACTATCTTCCTGTCAACACCAACTCTGCAGCTGCTACTTGGCTGTCTCTGCTGGACCTGCTACTTTCTTCATGTTATCACCTCAGCCTGCTCTACTAAACGTAGGCCAGGGAAGACCACTCAAGAGAAGGTCTTTAGGGACTGGTTTGGAAAGGAAAGGGATCCACAGAAGTGGGAAGGAGACAAGAGGGGGTAATGGGGGGTAGCTATGATTTTTTTGAAAAGTGAATTATATGCATACATGAAAATACCCCAGTGGAACCCATATATGTATATATACTTTAATCTACACTAATAAAAACATTTTTAAGAGGGTACTTGAAAGCCTTTGCACTTTTTATTTACATATCTTGTTTCAATATCACGCCCAGTTCTATGACTTTAGACTGAGCCCAGTAGGCAGCGTACAGAGCTCCTACCATCCACACCAAGTGAGAACAGATGCACACCCCCTGGCAGAGCTGCATAGCGTTACATTTTCTTTTTTTTTTTTTTTTTTTTTTTTTTTTTTTTTTTTTTTTGATCTGGACATTCAGTTGATACATTTTTTTTAACATAACATTTTTTTAATTAGGTATTTTCCTCATTTACATTTTCAATGCTATCCCAAAGGTCCCCCATACCCACCCCCCCAATCCTCTACCCACCCACCCCCCCTTTTTGGCCCTGGCGTTCCCCTGTACTGGGGCATATAAAGTTTGCGTGTCCAATGGGCCTCTCTTTGCAGTGATGGCCGACTAGGCCATCTTTTGATACATATGCAGCTAAAGACAAGAGCTCCGGGGTACTGGTTAGTTCATATTGTTGTTCCACCTATAGGGTTGCAGTTCCCTATAGCTCCTTGGGTAATTTCTCTAGCTCCTCCATTAGGGGCCGTGTGACCCATCCAATAGCTGACTGTGATCATCCACTTCTGTGTTTGCTAGGCCCCGGCATAGTCTCACAAGAGAGAGCTAAAACATTTTTTAAAAGGAGCCATAACACTTATGTAGCCAAATACCCCACCCTGTACCTACACCTATATAAGAACTCTAACATTTGTACCTATTGAGACCCTATAGCTATTGGGTCTAATTTCATAACACCAGGGGAGGGGAGCATGAGAGTATTTCCCAGCCCTGTTCATCAAGTAAGCTGAATTGTATGCTTACATAGTCAAGGAAAGGTTTTTTTTTTCTTTTGTACCAATCACAGCGTAGCACTTATAACAGATCTCAGAGCAGGGAAGCACATCCCTGGTGGCAATGAGTAGGGGGATAGTTTCACATATCCTGGTGTAGGTAAGCACAATAGTGAGTGATTCAATTTGTCTGAAGTATGGGTGATATGTAGGAGGAGAGGGAAGGACTGTTATTTTTGATAGGACAATTTGAAGTATGAATGCCAGCTAGGCATCTAATGCTAGGATAAAACCGTTGGATTTTATTCGACTAAGAGGTGACTGTAAATGTTTTCTGAGCAGTCAGGTGACAGAAGTAAATAATGAGACATGACTACTATAATGGCCTTCCTTTAATATGCACCTTGCAAGTTTCCTGCAAAGGAAAATGCAGGATGTCTGGTAGGATGTGTATTTGAACTGACTACAAGCAGCTTTTATACCTATGGGTTCTACATCCATAGACCCAACCAAGTATGAATCAGAAATATTGAGGAAAAGATTGTGTCTGCCTGAATATATACAAGACATTTCATGAGAACTATTTATATAGTATTTGCATTTTAGGTATTATAAGTAATTACAAGATGATTCAAGATATTTCAGAAGGTGTAGGTAGGCTATATGCAAACACTATAGCATTTCATGTAAGGGATTTCGAGGCTATTGAGTTCAAGGCCAGTGTGACCTATGTAGCAAGACCCTGTTTCAAAACAGAAAGTAGAAATCATAAAGTAAAGAGCTAAGGATCTGTGGGCAGGCAATGAGTCTTAACAAATTATAAAGAAAAAGGAGGAATATGTAGCTAACTTGTCCCTAATTTCCAGTGATGACCTCTGAAGACCTGCCACGCTCCACCCTCAGACAAAACATTTATCTATCTGAGGTCACAACCTGACCCCATTGGGAAATGCAATAATTTTCCAGACCCAGCCACAGTCATGTGAGAGCATTAGGTCTATAAAGATGTAAGTAAAGGAGGTGTTACTATAGTGACTACCCAGCCCATGCTCCCTTGGGAGTGTATTCAGGAAGCTATTTCCAATATATAAGTAATTATTTAAATGAATTAAGAAATTTAACTGTTTACAGAAAGCAATATGAGAAATTAAAAGTCATAGGTTTTAAATAGTCTGCCTTAGCCATTCAATGACCAAGAAAAAAGAATCAATATAAGAAAATGAGGAGTTGGAGAGATGACTCGGTGGCTTAAAACACCTACTGCCCTCACACAGGACTGGGTTTGGGTGCTCAGCATCCCCACATGGAGTTTCACAGTCTTCTGTAACTACAGTCCCAAGAGAATCTTCTCACAACCTCCTGTAAGTACCATTCTAATGCCCTCTTCTGGCCTGTCAGTCTCCTGCACACATGTGGTACATATAAACTCATACAAGCACACAGATGTAAATAATATAGATTCAGGGCCATAAAGGTGCCATCTACTCTTGTAAAGGACTCAGGTTGATTCCCAACACCTATGCTGGGTGACTCACAGCTCTCTGTAACTCCGGCTCCAGGGAATCCAGTGCATCTGGCCTCTGCAGACATCTGCACTCATGTGCACATATATAGGCAAACACTTGTACACGTGATTAAATAAAATAAATATCTTAGTTCTAATAAATCTTTTTAAAAAGGACTTTGTTACCTTTCTAGCAAGGAATTTTGGAGATAGTCTCATATTAAACTTAATTCCAATAGCGTTTGCATTGACAGGCTATCATCAACTCTCAAGCTCTCTATAAATATTTTTTCTTATAAATAGAAATTACTTCCATCACCAGACTGAAGGCACCAAATGCAGCTGATTGCTTTATACCACAAGACTGGTTCATTCAACACCTACCATCTACTGCTGTGACCTAATTCCTCTGTCTCTCAGAGGAATTAGGCTCAGAGATACAGGAGATGATTCTATCAGCTGATGCTCTACACACATAACTGCAAACAAAGTCTGCCCCTCCTACTTTATAGCCATCTATTTTAAACTTACTAATCAGGCCTCCCATCAGCTATACAGCAATGTAAGAGACACATACAGACGCACGGTATCAATCATTGTTGTCTGACCTGGACCAATACCTCACCACATTATTCAATACATACATAAAATTTGGAAAAAAAATCACTGTAACCAGGCTGTCTCTGTTCCGTAGGCTGCAAAATAAAGGGATTTGTCCTGATATTTCTGGCTCTTGGTATAGAAGGTTCCCTCTGTTATGGATCCCTAGAGGAGGACAAGGAGGGGCAGGGCAGGGACTCCTTGCTGAATTTTGATGTGAGTCTTCCAGGCACACTTGGCAGGATCTCGCTGCTGAGTGTACAAAGTTGAACACACAGACATCAGAAGACTTCCCTTCGGATGCTGCGGAGGGTTGGCTTTCTCAATAGAATGGAAGATATTTAGAGAAAACAAACCAAACTGAAGTTCTCGATCATTTCTTGCCATATATAAGTATTGAACATTTATGAAAGAAAATTTCCAGGAAAAATATGTAAGTCGTAAATATGGATCAGAGTTGCCTCTTTAAAAAAGTACAAACTTCTAACTAGTCAAAAGAACAAAGGCTGTGGGGAACCACACTAGATCTGCAGATCCTACCAGCATGAGTTACCTGACTCCAAGAGAAGACCGGGTGTTTCATAGAAGGCACGAGAGGCAGCAGCAGCTACAGCCAGGAACTTTGGCAGTTAACAGCTCCTGGCCTCATCTCTGCACTTGTCTTTTCTCAGATCATCTGCCTCCACGTACTCCTTCTCCTAGTGACAGGACACAGCCAAAAGTTCCTTCATGTTAATTACCAGTAGGTTCAGTCATCTAGAGAGAGACTGGTGTGAGTTTTAGTCAAAGCCTTGACATGCAGATTGGATTTTCTATTAGCCTCTGGGATAATCAACCATGGTTAAAGCCTGAACTACATTAGAACTAACATTGCAGCCCCAATACAATGCATGGATAAGCAAGAAGGAAGGGTAGTTCCTAGAAATGGAAGTGAATATACACAAATAAAAATGAAATGGAGTGGAGCCAATAACTGCTCTCACACTGGCCCTGGTACCTCCCTCCAACTTTGGGAAGACATAGAGATGAGGTTTTTTTTCCCCATACAAGGTCCCAAGACTTCATAATGATTTTTGGTAGTGGATTTTAAAGACCAACATTATTTCAGAATATAGAAAAGAAAGTAACAGTAAGGACAGTAAAGACCCTAGTAACTGGATGAGGGGTGAGCTCGGATTCCCATCTCAATGCCAAGCCAGAGAAAGCCAGAGCAACCCTGAAGATCCATGAAATGGGATGGAAGCACCCTTGAAAACATCCTGCCCCAGAAAGTGATACTTCCCTGGGTGTGGCTTTTTGAAAACACCAGTACACTGTTAAATGAACACTCGGGACAGAGACAGAGAACTCCAGCAGGGTCATGGGGTTTCCAGGGCTAATTTGACAAATTTGAAGGTAGGAAGATCAAAAGAAAAAATTATGAAAGAGAGACCAGGCTAAGCCTAATCCCTTCAACCAATCCCTTCATCCCCAGCCTCTGAAACAGACAACAGTAGCAATAGCCTCATTCTTAGTAAAGTAGAGGTGACATCATATCTAAATTATCTCATGCTGGTGAGGAAACTGTGTTTGAAGAAGAATATTGAGAGGCAATTTTCTATATAACTAGTTGGAGGGGTTTTTTTTTTCTGTTTTACATTTGACCTATAGAGTACTTAATAAAACTAAATTCAATTAAAACAATTTATGTATGAAATCATTACCAGTCATAAATATGAATGTGTAAGAAACAAGCCACTGGCCAGATTTTATGTATACAAATGTTATGACACAAGGAGGATTATTTTCAAAATTCAGTACCTGGATACAGCGAGAATTACTAATCCAAGTTTATGTTCTGAAAAAGTGGCATTGGGCATAATAACAACAGGATCTTTTTCTTTGTAATGAGGACCAAAGAAAAAAGAAAAAAGTCACCCTTAAGCTGCCCCATGGCATCCTTTCCAGCTTCCCAACGCAGCCCTTCTCCACTTTATCAGCCCTGGCGTCCAGGATGGGCTTCTCTACCCTTGCCCAAATAGGTCATCTCTGTATACCTGAGCCAGCTTCTCTCCGTGCATAGAAAGACCCAAACTGTTTTTTAACTGTTTGTGTGTGCTAAGCACTAACCTTTATACCAGAATACACAGGTAAGAACATGTAAGTACTTCCTTAAAATCACTGTTGGGGTCTATAATAAACACACACACTTGGTTGATGATACCAAAGCCATACAATTTGCTTGCTTCAGATACTTGCTTAGTAGCAAAATCCTTGGCTGGAAGCAGAACTCAGCCATTGCCTTGCAAAGCAAAGGGACTGCTTCGCCATTCACACCATACCCACATGCCTACTGACATGACGGTCATGGACTGATCCTCTGGAACAGTCAACCTCCTACAAACTCTTCCTTCCATACATTGTCCTGGTCATGGTGTCTCTTCAGAACAATAGAAAAGCAACTAAGACAGGTTGTTCATCAGCTGGAAGATATTGTCTTGGACGAATGATTGTTTCTAACTCAGGAAGTGAAGCTTCTAGAGCAGGGGGTCTCAATCAGTAGAGTGATTATAAAAGAGATCACATATCATAACATATATACATAGCAAGAGAAGTTCATTATATAAAAAATATATATAACATCTGTTATATATAACAGAAATCACATATCATAATGAACTTTTCTATATATTTTTTAAAGTTTCTTGTATATCACATATAATATGTTATATACATTACATATATGCATAACATAGATAACATATGTTACACATATAACAGAAATTAATTATTTCTGCCCATTTAATTGACAAGGATGGGTAGCTAGACCATTTATGTTTCTCATATTTTTATGATTCAAATTAGATAAACCTGATAATTGATTAATAAATAATTAATCAATATATATTTATATATACATATAATAAATTTATATATATCAACAATATACATATGTAGTCTATCTGTTCTTTACCCCTAAACTAGAATAGCAGAATAAAACCTGAGAATTGAAAAAATAAGACATATTTATTTGGGGATACTATCTATATGAAGTTGATATCTCAGAGGAAGAAGAGAAAGAGAAAAAAGAATCAGGCTTAAAGAATCAGGTTTATCTAATTTGAATCATAAAAATATGAGAAACATAAATGGTCTAGCTACCCATCCTTGTCAATTAAATGGGCAGAAATAATTAAAGGACCATAGAGTAGACCAAATGAGTTAGGGGAAAAGAAACATATAAACATGCATTTGATGGTGTGAAAACACAAAGAGCACTAGAACAAAAGGAGAAGGTGGGTAGCTTGCTCTAGGAAGCCAGACACAGTCATGACCCTAGACTGCAGCGTAAGCACAGGAAAGGGGAAGCAATGACAAATGGTTCGGATCTTATTTCTGAGAAATGAAATGTTGAAGAGAAGCAGAAAAGAACTACGTGCTATGCTCAAAGCTCCTGATAAGAAAAGGGACCTTGTAGAAAGAGAAACTGAAAGAAAAGAACAGCATTACCCAACATGGGAAACATTTCATTCATCGCCCCATAACTATCAAGTCTGAATTCTTTCTCAAAACGTCCTAAGGGGCTGGACAGATGTGTCAGCTGATAAAGTGCTGACCTTGCAAGTATCATACACACACACACACACACACACACACACACACACACACAAACACACACACACACACATACACAGAGAGAGAGAGAGCACTCAACATTTCAACATCAACACAAGCAATGACTCTTGCAGTGCAGAGAAGCAACAGCATTCTATGGAGGAGTGGAGACGAAGCTCCACCTGCACCAGGGCTCCAGACGAGTGCAGAGTGCAGATGAATTAGGCCTGATCTGACAGTCAAAATAGAGGAGAGAGACTTTTCAGTCACCCTCCCTCCACCTCTGAACACAATGAGTGGCCACTGGAACCGACTGCTGTTTATCCACTTACATCTAACATGATGTGCTTGGACTCAGGATGTATTTGCATCTGAAAGACCAGCAAGCACTGGAGTAGAACTTGGCACAGGAAGATGAGCACACTGAGTGTATAGACGTGGGGACTAGGCCTGGCTGAGAGAAGATAAAGTACACGGGTCACTTGCCTCCCATGTGACCTCACAGCCTACAGTAGGCACCACATTAGCTCCCTTCCTTTATCCAGAGCACTAATAGCTATTCTCAAATGGTATGGGAAAGAGTGGTTAGTGAAGGGGTGTTTGTAAATGTGTGAGCAAGGTTAAGGAAACCAACACAGATACTTCGCCATGATCAGGCACCACAGGGCCAGAAGTGACAGCAAAATACAGTTTCTAGGGAGAACATGAATACATCCAAGTATGACTCTCCTCCGTGTAGTACCAGCATCTCAGTTCCTGTGCCACTAAATATGTTCTGGGGTCAAGATCAGGTGTGTCTTGTTCTCACCCTCTACTAATTATTAAACACAGCTGTACACTTTAAGTTGCATATTTGGATTCTGACTTTTGGTTAAGATAGTTTGTATTTTATGAGCAGCACCCCCTTCTGTTCCATATTATAAATGGATTCCAGCCCCTTGTATGTACTAGCTATTGCAAGGGCTTCATCCCATTTCTCTTACTGAATATCACTGATGTCTCTGTTTTAATTTGTACTTCTTGCCCTCTAAGCCTGTTGAGAAAAAAAAATGCCACTCTGAGCTTTCTCCTGGAGACGACGATTGCTTTAGTGACTGGTTTCAGTCTTACCATTTATCCTGTATTGTCTCCTTCTGTGCATCTTTATCTTTGTTAAGATATATTTTGCTAAGTAAATTTAAAAAGTAGTGGCTATGTTGTCTTTCGAAGTACTCATTTTTTCTACTTTATTCTAGGATATCTTATGTGACTAATATGGACTAGGCCCTTAGCTTGTCTTCTTTGTTTATGGAGATAGGGTACCAATCTTCAGTTGCACAGTTCTCTATCTTTAGATGTACTTACTCTAAAAACCAAGTCTTCAGTCACCCCGAAGGGAGTGTGACTCTGCCCTGTGACAGGCTGCCAGCAGCCACCATTTGGACAGAGGCAGCAGCCACTGCTTGCAGGGTTAACAGTAAGATGGTGGTGGTGCCAGATGAGATAGTCACAATGATGAAAAAAATGGGAACTGCCTGTACCTCCTCTTCCCCACTTATCTGAAATCTGAACCTGGCATCAGCTGAAACACTGAATCCCACAAAGAGAGCTAGGGGAGATATAAAGCAGTCCAAGATGAAAGGACCTCATCCCCTGAAAAGCACATGACACAAGTGTAGTTTAAAAAGAGAAGGGTCTTGTGCACAACGTTAGTATAACGATGCCAGGAGCAAATTACTTAAATGGGCCTGCTCCACCTCCCTTCCATGGGCTGGGACAAAACCAGTAAACAAGAAGCTGCGATCAATGCATAGTCACCTGGGTTTCAGAAGAAATTGTGAAGCAGGGAGACTTTGAGAATGTGAGGACAGTGCTTTTTAGGGAGGAATAAAAAGAAGCAGCCTGAGAGGAGAGCAGGGCTGTGTCAAGAGCATCGCAGGGAGCCAGTTAACAAATGTCTCCTAGTTCCTACTCTACACCCAGTTTGATTGTACGAGCTTTCAGATACGAACTAAATGAAGGGGCCTCCCAGACCAGAGTCAGCTACCTTTCACCTGCCAGTGCTCACACTGAGCAGAGGGGGATGCTGGGGAAACTCTCACAGCAGAGACATGAATACCATTGCAGTGTATAATAACAGACTTTTCCTGGCCCTTCAGCACAGCCCAAACTTCAATATGTTCCTCTGGCCATTTTCCTCCTCTCTACACGACAGAGATTTCAGATCTTCTTGCCCTGA
This sequence comes from Mus musculus, assembly GCF_000001635.26. Lineage (NCBI taxonomy): Eukaryota > Metazoa > Chordata > Mammalia > Rodentia > Muridae > Mus > Mus musculus. Next base: position 32,798,316 of record NC_000078.6, read on the forward strand.
ATGGCTGTTCTCTTTCCTCTGTCTGCAGGTGAAATTGATCTGAATTTTATTTGGTATTTATTTATTTATTTATTTATTATTTGTGCATCTCCTAGCCACAGCTCCAAATTTGACCATGCCTTCATCGACACTCTCTGTTCTCCTCTGGCATTTATAACACAGGTGTCTATCCTCCTTGCCTAGGACCACGGCAGTCTATATAGTCCAGATTCTGTTGTTTGTTGTTGTTGTTGTTTTGTTTTGTTTTGTTTTGTTTTGTTTTTGTTTGGGGTGGCATTGAGACAAGGTCTTGTGTAGCCCTGGTTTGCTTTAAGCTTCCTGTGGTGGTTTGAGTGAGAATGTTCTCCATAGGCCCATATGTTTAGATAGTTGTTCCCCGGTTGGTGCTACTGTTTGGAAAGGGCCGGGAGGTAAGGCATTGTTGGAATAGATAGGTCACTAAAGGGTGCACAAACCCTTTGAAATGGTGAGCACCAAATAAACTGTTTCTTTGCCATGGTCAAAGTATCTTATCACAGTTATAGAAAAGTAAGACAGGGCTTGATCACTCTAGCCTTATCTCCAATCTCTTGAGTTCTGGGATTACAGTTGTATACCTCCATACCTTGTCCTCAAGACAGACTCTTTTATTGATTTTTCTGAATTTTTGTAACATGCTAAACTTATTACATTAAAATAATGATCAAAGTATTATGCTGCAGAGTCCTAGAATCCCAGTATTCAGGGGGACAAGGCTAGGAAATGGTAAGTTAAGAGACCATCCTGGGCTATATAGTGTGTTCCAGGCCAACCTGGGTTACCTACCAAGACCTTGTCTCAATGATAGTATTAGTAATATAAATAGTAATGACAACAAAAAAAGAAAGGAGGAAAGAGGAAGGAGTCAGAGAGATAGAGAAAGAGATTGAGAAGAAAAGGCACAAGAAGAAAAGGAAGCCTATTTTGAACTGACTTCTCTCTCTAGAGATTCCCTTTTACCTCTGGACTCATGGGTAGGACTGACTGCATCTGCTTAGAACAGCTCCTGACCTCCCAACTTTCTTTTTGGCTGTTGTTGTTATTGTTATTTGTTGTTGTTGTTTTGAAAATATATTCTTCTCGAATGCAATTCATTCCAACACAAATTCTCTTCCCACCACCACCCCAGCTCCACCTCCCCCACCAACCCATTTCCCCTCGATTTCCTCTGCAGAAAAGAGTAGGTATCTAAGAGACAACAGTCAAATAGGATAAAACAAGCTACAATAAGACAAATTGAAAGTCATCATATCAAGGCTGAACAAGGCAACCCAAGAGCTGGCAAAAGAGTCAGAGAGAGCCCTGCAAAAACACCACGCTAACAGCCACAACATAAATGCAGAGGACCTGGTGTAGACCCAGGCAGGCCCTGTGACTGCTGTGTCAGTCTCTGTGAGCTCATGTGAGCCCTGATTAGTTGATTCAGTGGGCTATGTTCTCCTGGTATCCTCCAGCCCTTCTGACTACTATAAAGTTTCTGCTCCTTCTTCTGCAGGATTCCCCAATCTCCAAAGAGAGGAACTTGATGAAGACCTCCAGTTTCGACTTTCTCCACATATTGTCTGGCTGTGGGTCTCTGCACATCTGTTGCCAGAGGAAGCCTCTCTGATGACAACCAGACAAAGCACTTATCTATGAATATAGCAGCATATCATTAGGAATCATTTCATTGATTTTTTTTCTCTTGTCATGTTTGGTTCTACCCTAACCATGGGCCATCTCTGGACCATCCTGTCTCTGGTTTATGGCCATCAAGGCAGTGTAGGGTATAGATTCCTTCTCATGGCATGGGCCTCAAGCTAAACCAAATATTAGTTAGCCATTTCCACAAATTCTGAGCCACTATTGCCCCCAGTACCGCTTGCATTCAGAATAGATTGTACGGCAATGGTTTTGTGGCTGAGTTGGTGTTCAGGTTTCTCTTCAGAGCCTGCAGAGTACCTTCTCATGCCGAAGAGACTAGAATGTAGCAGTTAAGGCTCCAAGCCTACGCCAGCATGACCTCCCTACACAAGGAGCCACGTGGAAGTTGTCCTCGATTATGGAGCCTCTGCTCTCAGTTTTCAGAAAGTACTCTTCTATCCTAGCATCAATCAGTGTTGTTTGGGACCTCAACTGAACCTCCTTGGCCAACAGTTTATCCAAATGTAATCCAGTCCAACCATGGAAAGCCTTGCCTAGCTATAAAAGATAGCCAGTTCAGACTCCATGTCCTCCATTACTGGGAGTCCTCACTAGACTCACTCTCATAGAGTCCAGGAAATTTTCCCTGCACTGGGGTTTCACACTGCCCCCCAAATGCTCCCCAAATCCACTCATCTCTTCCTACACTCTCTCCCTCTACCACTCTTACTCCCAGTCCCACAAATAATCCACCTGCTCCCATCCCACCCATCCCTAGTGTACCCACTAAGTCTACTATATTTCCCCTTCCCATGGAGAACACACACACACACTATAGCCTTTCTCTTTACCTAACTTCTCTGAGTCTGTGGATTATCATTTACTTAACAGCTAATATCCACTTAAAGGGAATACATACCATATTTGTCTTTCTAAGTCTGAGTTACCTCACTCAGGATGATTTTTTTTTCTAGTCTCTTTGTGGTAGGATGAAGCGTACTTTGTGTATACACCCAAGAGTGGGTGGTATAGCCAGATCTTGAGGTAGATCAGTTCCTGATTTTCTGAGAAACTGCCATATTGATTTCTATAGTAGTTGTGCAGATTTGTACTCCCACTAGCGACAGAGGAGTATCCCCCTTGCTCCACATCTTTGCCATCACGAGCTGTCTCTTGCGTTTTGGTCTTAGCCATTCTATCAGATGTAAAATGGAATCTCAAAGGAATTTTGATTTGCATTTCTGAAGTGGAAACTTAAGGGTTCTTTGGAAAGTGAGTTGAATGGTGTTTTCTGGGGCGTGTGTGAGGGAATGTTTAACTAATGTGGACACAGGTGAAAGACTAAGGCAGACTCGTGAAGGAATGTTTCACTGAAGCTGACACAGAAGAGAGGATGTTCTGCTAAAGCAAGTATGTGAAAGGACACGTGATGAAGGATTCTCTGCTAAGGGCACTGTGCTACAGCTTCTTGCCACTTGCAGGGACTCGGGCTGCTTGGCAGAGTGATGTCAGCTGAGACAGATGTACGTACTGAGACAAGACCTGTGGAGGACATATCATGCTTGTTATAAAAGGATTCATCAGACAGTGACAGAGGCTGAGCAAGGCTTGCTTGTACAGCTAGCTGTGCAATGCTTGCTGGTGAGTCTCTCATCTTTGCTGATCCTGAGAAAGGCACAGCCAAGATCTTCTCTGGGCATTCCTGCTGGTCCCTCCTGCTGACTTGTGCCCAGACTGAGGCCTGGCTATCTCCATTAGGTAGTGCCACCACTGCTAATGTGGTTCCCTATCCTGACTCTACCAAAATGGACTGCTGGTGTATTTGTGAAGTGATTGCAAGTGGATCAAGCTGCCACTGTTGACCTGTGAACTGAACTGCCAGTTTCCAGACAACACAGATGGGAATCACTCCAAAGAACCTTTCTAAACAGGTCCCCTGTATCCTTTCTTTTCTACTATATCTGGTGGGTGGGCTAAAAGGGAAGTTACAGAAAATGTGGTACACAATAGGGTACTACTACTACTCAGCTATTAAAAATGATGAATTTGTGAAATTTTTAGGCAAATGGAAAGAACTAGAAAATATCATCCTGAGTAAGGCAAAAGAAAACACATGGTATGCACTCACTAATAAGTGGATACTAGCCCAAAAGCTCCAAATAACCAGAATACAATTCACAGACCACATGAAGCTCAATAAGAAGGAAGAACAAATGTGGGTGCTTCAGTCCTTCTCAGAAGAACAAAATACTCACAGGAGCAAATATGAAGATAAAGTGTAGAGAAGAGACTAAAGGAAAGGCCATCCAGAGACTGTCACACCTAAGGATTCATCCCAACCATATGAATGGATGGGATCAAGTTACCAAACCCAGACACTATTGTGGATGCCAAGAGGTTCATGCTGAAAGGAGCCTGATATGACTGTCTCTTGAGAGGCCCTGCCAGAGCCTTACAAATACAGAGGTGGATGTTAGCAGCCAACCACTGGACTGAGTGTGGGGTCCCTAATAAAGGAGTTAGAGAAGGGACTGAATGAGTTAAAGGGGTTTGCAATCCTACAGGAAGAACAACAATATTAACCAACCACCACCACCACCCCAGAACTCCAGGAACTAAGCCATCAACAAAGGAGTACACATGGCTCCAGCTGCATCTGTAGCAGAGGATGGCCTAGCCATACATCAATGGGAGGAGAGGTCCTTGGTCCTATGAAGGCTCCATAGATGCCCCAGTGTAGGGGAATTGAGGGCGGGGAGGTGGGTGCGGGTGGAAGTGGGTGGGTGGGTGGAGGAACACCCTCATAGAAGCAGGGAGATGGAAGATGTGATAGGGTGTTTCTGGGAGGGAGGGTAACCAGGAAAGGGGATAACATTGGAAATGTAAATAAAGAAAATATCCAATTAAAAAGGCATTTGATAATAATCATTAAAAATAAGACTTTGAAAAACTTAAAGTTGCACATTTCCCTGATGGTTAAGGATGTTGAACATTTTTTTAAGTGTTTCCCACCCATTTGTGATTCCTCTACTGAGAATTCTCCTTAGATACATACTCCATTTTTAATTGAATTATTTTTAACTGTCTAGTTTTTTGAGTTCTTTATATATTTTAGACATTAGTCCTCTATCAGATATGTAGCTGATAAAAATATTTTCCCATCCCATAGGCTGCCAGTTTATCCAATGGACAGTGTCTTTTGCCTTACATAAGTTTTTCAGTTTCAAGAGGTCCCATTTATTAATTGTTGATCTTTGTGTCTGTACTACATGTATTCTGTTCAGAAAATTGAATCATTTGCCAGGACATTCAAGACTGTTCCTGGCCAGGCAGTGGTGGCACATGCCTTTAATCCCAGCACTTGGGGACAGAGGCAGGTGGATTTCTGAGTTTGAGGCCAGCCTGATCTACAGAGTGAGTTCCAGGACAGCCAGGGCTATACAGAGAAACCCTGTCTCGAAAAACCAAAAAACAAAACAAAACAAAACAAAACAAAACAAAACAAAACAAAACAAAAAAGACTGTTCCCCCAGTTTCTCTTCTATCAGGTTCAATGTGTCTAGTTATATGTTGAGGTCTTTGATCCACTTGGAATTGAGTTTGTGCAGGGTCATAAGTAAGGATCTATTTGCGTTCTTATAGACACAGACATGCAGTTTTGACAGCACCATTTGTTAAAGACACTTTCTTTTAACCAGTATGTATTTTTGAGCTCTCTTTCAAAATCAGGTGTCCATAGGTTTGTGAGTTTATGTCTGGGTCTTCAGTTTCATTCAATTCATCAATGTGTGTCTGTTTTTATGCCAAGACCATGGGGTTTTTATTACTGTAGCTCTATAGGACAATTTGAAAGGTGGGATGGTGATTCCTCTGGCAGTTTTTGTTGTTGTTCAAGACTTTTGTTTTTGTTTTTGTTTTTGTTTTTGTTTTTTAGCTATCCTAGGCTTTTTGTTTTCTCACAGAAGTTGAGAATTGTCCTTTCAAGGTCTGTAAAGAATTGTGTTGAAATTTTGATGGGGATTACATTGAATCTGTAGATTGCTTCTTGTAGAACGGACATTTTTTTATATTAATCCTACTGATTCAAGAGCATGGGAAATCTTTTCATCTTCTAATATCTTCTTCAATTTCTTTCTTAAAAAACTTGAAGTTTTAGCATACAAGTCTTTTATTTGCTTGGTTAGAGTTTTCACAAAGTATTTTATATTATTTGAGGCTATTGTGAAGGGTGTTTTTTCTGATTTTATGATTTTTCTCCAGTCAATTTGTCATTTGTATATAGAAGGGCTAACTCTTTTTTTTTCTTTTCTTTTTTTTTTCCATTTTTTATTAGGTATTTAGCTCATTTACATTTCCAATGCTATACCAAAAGTCCCCCATACCCACCCACCCCCACTCTCCTACCCACCCACTTCCCCTTTTTGGCCCTGGCGTTCCCCTGTACTGGGGCATATAAAGTTTGCGTGTCCAATGGGCCTCTCTTTCCAGTGATGGCCGACTAGGCCATCTTTTGATACATATGCAGCTAGAGTCAAGAGCTCCGGGGTACTGGTTAGTTCATAATGTTGTTCCACCTATAGGGTTGCAGATCCCTTTAGCTCCTTGGGTACTTTCTCTAGCTCCTTTTTTTTTTAAGTTAATCTTGTATCCAGCCACTTTGCTGAAGGAGTTTCATAGTAGAATTTCTGGGATCAGTCATATCATCTACAAATAGCAATACTTTGACTTCTTACCTTCCAAACTATATCCCCTTGATCTCTTTCAGTTGACCTATTGCTCTAGCTAAAACTTCAAGTACTGTGTTAAAGAGATATGGGAAGAGTTGGTAGCCTTGTCTTGTCCCTGATTTTAGTGGAATTGCTTTGAGTTTCTCTCCATTTAATTTGATGTTGGCTATAGGCTTGCTGAAAGTTGCCTTTAATATGTGTAGGTGTGTCACTTATGTCCCTGATCTCTTCAATACTTTTATGATTAAAGAGTGCTGAATTGTGTCAAAGGCTTCTTTTTTCATGAGATGACCATGTTTTCTTTTCTTTATTTATTTATGTGGTAGAATACATTTTTGTATGTTGAACCACTCCTGTATCTCTTGGGTGAAGCCTATTTGATCATGGTGGATAATCTTTTTAATGTGTTCTTAGATTCGTTTGCAAGTATTTTATTATCTTTTGCATCTATGTTTATAAAGGAAATTGATCCATAATTTTCTTTCTTTGTTGAGTCTTTATGTAATTTTGGTATCATGGTGGCTGTGTCTTCATAAAATGAATTAAGCAATGTTCTTTTTGTTTCTACTAGTGGAATAATTTGGAGAGTATTAGTATTAGCTCTTCTTTGAAAGTCTGATAGAATTCTATGCTAAGACAATCTTGCCCTGGGCTTTTTCTAGTTGGGAGACTTTCTAATGATTTCTTCTATTTCACTAGGGGTTGTAGGCTTATTTAAATTGATTTAACTTTGGCAAGTGGTATCTATCAAAACAGCTATGTTTCTTTTAGATTTTTCAGTTTCGTGGAGTACATGTTTTTAATGTGTGCCTTAAGAAGTTGGGTCAATTCTCATTACTCAGACAAGTTGCTGGAGGAAAAAGGGCATTCGGAGCACTCTTTCATTCTATAGGATCTAGGGCTTTCCAGCAACTTCATCTGAAACTGGAGATCTGGTATGAAGACAGAGAAAACGGATGAGAGGTGAGAAGGAAGAGGAGACCCCTGCCCATGGGGAACTGTTCTGTGCTTTTCTGGCAGATAGTCAATAATTTCAGCATAACTGACAAAATTGACACTGCTGATATGGAGACCACATTCTCCTTTCTGAGAGATTACAAACAAGAGTCTTAAAATAGCAGATGAGCCATGTTTGACACCCAAATGTGTGTGATCTTGAATTTATCACTCTGCCCCTTTGTGGCCCTGAACAATGCACCCCCTTAGACACCTACTTCACTTACTACAGGAATCTCTTCAAGGGAAGCAAGTTTGCCATTGTGTGTTTTCTTACATGGTTTAAACTTGACTCTAGCTTTCAATCTGGTTGTAAATTGCATCCTTTGAGACACTCAAATGCCATAAAAGCACATACTTCAGTCAAGATCTCTGCTTCATCTGAATGGCAAGGAGTCTTTGAAACTCTTCCAGCCTGGTGCATAGCTGAGACAGAAGCTAGAGGATCAGAAGTTCAAGGTCATCCGCAGCTATAGATTCACCACGTGACCCTTAAAAGACATAATCCTATAGTACCAAACTTATGCTGTCTCTGAAATCATTTGTATGTCTAAGGTAGTTTTCTTGATGGTGTTACAAACCATGATTTTCCACCTTTCTCTGTCTGCTCAAATTCATTTTTCCTGTTGTGGTTCATTATTTTCATACTTTTTTTCCTAAGTATTTTAAGAAGGGATGCAAGTAGCTCTGCTCTACTGAGACCTAACAATTTAATAGAAAGGACTACATCTCTTTGTACTAACAGACTGTAGTTCTTTTACTCCATCTCCCCACCTCCCTCATCCCAGTTTCCCTGTAGTATCTCTTATTAGAAATTTTCCTTCTGTATGTTCCTGGAAATTTGTGTTTTGGGGACTAAATCTGACAACACAGAGGACCCAGCATAGAACTCCCAAATACCTTTTGGTCTAGCTCCTAAAACATTCATACATATGTCATTAGGAATTTTATTCTTATTAATTTTTTTCTTCCTCTGAGTCCTTTTGTGATGCCTGAGCATAGAATTGATAGCACTCCTTATTTCTGCAGGTCCCCTCAACAGTCAAACCATCGCTGGCTTATTATTTATTCAGCATTTGCTCTGCACTGAGTGCTACAGTCGGTGCTAAGGCTGTGGCGGGGAGGCTGTGCCACAGAGGGATCATCCAGAAGGAAATGGAAATCCATCATCTGTTGAATAGTAGGCCATAGTGGTGGTGTGAATAAAAGATACTAGAAGTTACTTTAACATCTAAAGGGGGCTTAAACTTGAGCTGACAGTCCTGAGGCTGCTTCCCTGAAGAAGTATTGAATTGAATCCAATGGAAGAGCAGAAAGTAACTAGGTAAAGGTGGAGATAGGAGCATGTAGAGTAGAATCATTTGTGTCAGTGGCCTGAGTCAGATAAGAACATAGCATATTCCAGGCACTGAAAGAAAACCGAAGTGCCTTATACGATCTGTAACCTTGGTAAAGGTGAACCTGAGTTTGTTTCTGACCAATAGAACAAGGGATCATCAAGACAGCCCAGCAGGTAAAGGTCCTTGCTGCCAAGCCTGATGACTTGAGTTCAGTTCCCAGATCCCACGTGGTGGAAGGAGACAATCCACTCTCTCAACTTGTTCTCTGGCCTCCAAGTACATGAGCATATGTGCACACAAAGATAACTAAATAGTTGTGAAAAATATATGGCAATGAGCATGTTTATTTCCTTATATTATATTAATGGTAATGCATTTTGATAGAAATAGCCTTTGCTGGCTTTGAGGAAACAAGAAGTGTATTAGACAATCCATGTGACAGGAAGTAGAGTAGTGCTGATATGGATACGGTTTGTCCTTCATAGTAGAGGCTCCATCCATATACTTGAAACGTTGAAGCTGTCGACCTTAAAGAGATGTAGTCTAGTGGGAGTTCACTGTTAGCCCCTCCTTTAAGTATGGCTTCCTTTCTAATCAGTTTAAACCATTTCTTTGTGGGGAAACAAGAAGCTGCAGATTCTATATAGATTTAATGGTTCCAGCACACAGCTTTAAAGCCATTCTTGAAACTTGAATGCACCGGGATCTTGTTGTCTGATACTAGCTTATCTTCTGAGAGAAAACAGAAAGCAATATGATCATAGCATAAAATATTGAAGAGATGGTTAACAAACTTGTTGATTCAGTAGGAAATTGGCAACACTTGTTTTGAGAAGATAGGGTTCAACTGTTCCTTAGAACAAAACCTCCTGTCCAGTTGCTTTGCAACTGTGACACATTGAAGTGGAGCCTCTGGGATTCATCAGAGTTTGTCTGATTTGTGCAGAAGCAGGCTTCTTTGACTCTAGAAGACCAGTGGGGCTAACCTTGACAGAAATTCCTCGAAGTACAGAAAACCTATTTCTCAGATTTGACTTAACAAGGATATCTTTTTAGGACATCTCACATGGTACGTCTTACTCTGTACCTGCCAAGCAAATCTGTGATGAACAGATTGGTCATAGAGGAAACCTGCTGTGCAGATACCAGGATCTCACTGTCAAATCTGATTTCTTTTCATACTACTATATCTTCTGTCAGAGACTAAATCAGTTGGTTGCCTGTTTAGAGATTCTCAATCCTCCTTAGCCAGATCAACTTTGAGGGTCCTGATGGAGTCATTTCTGAACCTGACATGTTGAGGAGTGGATCTAATGTCATGAGGTGCATTATTATTGAACCCTCTTCATGTAAGAAAAAATATGGTGGGATTTTTTTATCTTCATTTTCCATACATATTACTTATTGTTTTTTTTCTCTTCTTCTCTTTCTCTTCCCCCTCTCTTCTTTTTCCTCCTCCTTCTCCCTTCCTTCTCTTCCTCTTTTTCATTTCTTTTACTACTTTATTTATTTATTTATTTTACTTACTTACTTCCTTACTTACTTACTTATTGGCAGAGCCACGTGTATCCCAGGCAAACCTGGAACTCCTAAAGTAGCCAAAGACAGCTGTCATGGTTTGACTAGGAATGGCCCCCATAGACTCATGTGTTTGAATGCTTGGCCCATAGGGAGTAGCACATTAGGAGGTTTGGCCTTATTAAAGGAGGTGTGGCCTTGTTGGAAGAAGTATGCCATTTTGGGAGTAGGCTTTGAGGTTTTAGAAGCTCAAGTAAGGCCTAGTGACTCAGTCTTTTCCTGCTGTTTGTGGATCAAGATATAGAATTTTCTTTCTTTTTATTAGATATTTTCTTTATTTACATTCCAAATGCTATCCCAAAAGTTCCCTATACCCTCCCCCCACCACCCTGCTCCCCTACCTACCCACTCCCACTTTTTGACCCTGGCATTCCCCTGTACTGGGGCGTATAAAGTTTGCAAGACCAAGGGGCCTCTCTTCCCAATGATGGCTGACTAGGCCATCTTCTGCTACATATGCAGCTAGAGACACGAGCTCTGGGGTTAGTTCATAATGTTGTTCCACCTATACGGTTGCAGACCCCTTTAGCTCCTTGGGTGCTTTCCCTAGCTCCTCCATTGGGGGCCCTGTGTTCCATCCTATAGGTGACTGTGAGCATCTACTTCTGTATTTGCCAGGCACTGGCGTAGCCTCACATGAGACACCTAGAGATATAGAATTTTCAGCTACCTTTCTAGCACCATGTTGGTCTGCGTGCCACCATACTTCCCACCATGACAATAAGGGACTAAACCTCTGAAATGTCAGTCATCCCCAATAAATGTTTTCCTTTATATAAGTTGTCATGGTTATTGTGTTTCTGCATAACAATAAGACCCTAAGACAGTGGCTTTGAACTCCTGATCCTCCTACAGTTTCCTCCAAAGTCCTGGGATTACGGACAAGCACCACTATGCATCTGTGTAGTGCTGGGCTCATACTCAGGGTTTATGCATGTTAGGCAAGCACCCTACCAACTAATGTACATCCTAACCCTATTTACAATGTAGAAAATAACAATAATAAACACCCTATTTAAGTGAATTTAGTATTTGTTTTCTAAAAAAAAATTTCTCTGTGTATAATTCCCCAATAAATGGGCAATAGCAAAGGATGAAAATTGCACGTGATAAATTTCTCCAGAAGTCATTCATCTGAAAGAAGTCCATTGGCCTATCCCCCAAAGCTTGGTTGGTATAGACTTATCCCAGCGTATCCTATGATTTCAAAAACATGGGGAGGAACTACCATATTGTCAGCACCAGGCAGAAGGGAGCTGGAGAAACTGAGTTACAAACACTACCGAAGAAACTAATGGCCACGACATTTCAGAAGTGAGAGTGAAGAATGGAGTGCAGACTTACTCCTGAGTATTAATTTAGACACTTTAAAGGTTGGGTAGCCATTTAGACATCAGGCAGAGAACGACAAAATCCAGAAAACCATCTAAAACTCTCTAAGGCAAGAGGCGGTCTCACAACTGTCTAGTGGGAACCTCAAGCTCACACTGCACAATCTAAACTTCTGACTAGCTCCTCTAATTGTGTAGTCCGTAACTCTCTTAAGGGAGCCATGCAATATTGAAAGCCAGAGCCTGAGAATCATCACCTCCCTGCAGATATTCCTCCACAAACCTCCCATTCCTCCACCACACACATCTCCCTTCTCAACGTGTCCTGTTTCCTCTGCTTCCAAATACCTCTGATCCCCTTTCACTCTTCCCCATCACACTCCCTTGGTCCAAGCCACATTATTTCCTACACAGACTTCAATGAACGCTGAACTCTTGCTCTTTTTGTTTTTGTTTTCTCTTAGGATTAAAAAAAAAAACTTTTATTGATTCTTTGTGCGTTTCACTTCACCCCTTTGTGTGTTTCACTTCATCTACCCCAGTGCCTCTCATCTCTCATCCCTGCATATCCACCCTTCACTCAACCTCCCCCTCCAAAAAACATGAAACATACAAACAAATAAGCAATCAAAAAAGCATAGAAAAACATCTCACTGTGGAAGCTTGGTGGTAGAGGGTGTTCTGTGTGTCTATGGTTCTGTGCTGTGGGACACAGGGCGGGTCTGTGGGCATCTTTTCCGGTCTGCACCGAATGACTTGGAGGAATGTAGGTCTCTGTCTTACTCCTTTTGACACTGCACACTGTCTGGATTTGATTTGATTTGATTTTTACCTGTCCTAGGCATAAAACAGTTTTGGCCACCAAGCCAGGCATCAGGCTAGGATGAACAAAGGTCTGCCACCTGCTCTGCCTCTGACTGACGTAGAAGCATCACCACCAGCAAGTGTTCCTTTGACACTGCTAGGGGGTCCATGCTTGTTTTTTCATGCCCACATTCTACTCTGTACATACCACATTGATGAACAGTTGAGAGGCAACTTTTAGGACTTGTGTAGTGGTTTGCATGTGAAATGACCCCAAAGACTTAGATAAATGTTTCCAGTTGGCAGCACCATTTGGAAAGGATGTAGAACCTTTGGGGGTGGTTCTATTAAGATCCATGGCCTCGTTGGAGTGGGTGTGCCTTTCTTAGAGGAGCTGTGTCACTGAGGCAGACTTTGAGGTCTTGGAAGCTTAAGCTACGCCTAGTGTGGCATTCACTTCTGCTGCCTGCAGATCCAGATGTAGAACTCTCAGCTCCTTCTCCAGCACCATGACTGCCTGCATGTTGCTGCCATGTATCCCACCATGAAGATAATGAACTAAATCTCTGAACTATTAATTAGCCTCAGTTAAAAGTTTTACTTTAGAAGAGTTGTCATGGCCATGGTTAGCAATACAATGTTAACTAAGACAGAAGCCCTTGTCCAAAAATTCTGCCTTACCCTAAATTGAAGAGTTTTGGCTTAGTTGGATTGGGTCTAGAGACTGAGGTCCAGGACAGTCAAGCTTAGGCATTGAAACCATCAAAACTAGAAAGCTGGTGAAGATGAAATTGAATGAGAAGGTGATATTTCAGCTCCACCAAGCAGCAAAGTGTGGTAGCTTCTGCCACGTGGTTCTGACTTTAGGATAGAAAAAAAGGGGGGGGGGGTTATAAAATCTTTCACCACTACTAAAGCAAGCCACCAAGCAGGGATGTCAGGGTTGGCCTTGCAAAGAGGCCCAGAAGGGCCACTGTGTGAAGCTGTGAAGGTGAAACCCCAAAATATTGAAGATGTCAAAGGCATGGTATACCTGCCAGGGAGAGGTGCTAACAGGAAGTGGAACCAGACCAAGAGAACAAAGTGCGCTGCAGTCAACAAAGCTGGAGGGAGTTGGAGACTTAAAGAACATTTTGACATCAGACAAGGAGATGCCGAGTTCAGAGTTTTCCCAACTAGTCTTGTGTCTCGTCATTTGGTCCAGTGTTTTCTTACTATGCTCCCTTTTGGAATGGAGATATATATATATATATATATGTATATCTCCTATGGAAGATACTTGTTGGAAGTATGTGATCTGCTTTTTCATTTTGATTTTACAGAGATTACAGTTAAGGGACTGCATGAGTCTCAGAAGAGACTTTGAACTTTGGACTTTTAAACAAAGTTTAAGACATATAGACTATGAGGATTTTTTTTTTAAGATGGACTAAATTCACTTTGTATTATCATACAGCTACAAGCCTATGGAGGTCAGGGGATGAAGTGTAGTGATTTGAATAAAAACCGGCCCATAAGGAGTGGTGCTATTAGGAGGTGTGGCCTTGTTGGAGTAGGTGTGGATTCGTTGGAGGAGGTGTGTCATTGGGGGCAGACTTTGAGGTCTAGAATCTCAAGCAAGGCCTAGTGCCCCACTGTCATATCCTGCTGCCCGTTGATCCAGATGCAGAACTCTTAGCTACCTCTTCAATACCATGTCTGCCTGCATGTCACCATTCCTGCAAGTCACCATGCTTGTGGACATGAGGATAATAGACTGTACTGGCTAGTTTTGTGTCAACTTGACACAGCTGGAGTTATCACAGAGAAAGAAGCTTCAGTTGGGGAAATGCCTCCATGAGATCCAGCTGTGGGGCATTTTCTCAATTAGTGATCAAGAGGGGGAAAGGCCCCTTGTGGGTGGGACCATCTCTGGGCTGGTAGTCTTGGGTTATAACAAAGCAGGCTGAGCAAGCCAGGGGAAGCAAGCCAGTAAGGAACATCCCTCCATGATCTCTGCATCAGCTCCTGCTCCCTGACCTGCTTGAGTTCTAGTCCTGAATTCCTTTAGTGATGAACAATGGTTTGGAGGTGTAAGCTGAATAAACCCTGTCCTCCCCAACTTGCTTCTTAGTCATTGTCTTAGTCAAGGTTTCTATTCCTGCACAAACAAACATCATGACCAAGAAGCAAGTTGGGGAGGAATAGGTTTATTCAGCTTACACTTCCATACTGCTGTTCATCACCAAAGGAAGTCAGGACTGGAACTCAAGCAGGTCAGAAAACAGGAGCTGATGCAGAAGCCATGGAAGGATGTTCTTTACTGGCTTGCTTCCCTTGGCTTGCTCAGCCTGCTCTCTTATAGAACCGAGACTACCAGCCCAGAGATGGCACCACCCACAAGGGGACCTCCCCTCTTGATCACTGACTGAGAAAATGCCTTGCAGCTGGATCTCGGGGAGGCATTTCCCCAACTGAGGCTCCTTTCTCTGTGATAACTCCAGCCTGTGTCAAGTTGACACAAAACTAGCCAGTACAGTCATGATGTTTGTGCAGGAACAGAAACTCTGACTCAGACAAATGGACTAAACTGAACTGTAAGACAGCCCTGTTTTCCTTTATAAGAGTTGCTATGGTCATGGTGCCTCTTCACAGCAATAGAAACCCTAGCTAAAGCAAATATTTTGCTAAATTGGTTGCATTGATTGTTCACATGTCCATTACTATAATACTATATGAAACTAAGTGCATAACTAATGCTTTCATGCTGTGGCCATAAAAATCTATTGAACAGACGCTCTCTCGTCAGCTATCCAGTTATTCAGGTACAGTGGCTCAGATGTATAATTCTCAGTCAAAAAAAAAAAAAAAAACTGAGGCAGAAGTAAGTATATCTCTATGAGTTCAAAGCCAATCTAGTTTACAAAGCAAGTTCCAGAACATCCAGGGCTGTTCCATAGACAAGCCCTGTCTTTAAGCCTCCCCTGTCAAATAAATAAATAAATAAATAAGTGGACACACAGACAGACAAACAAACAAACAAATGAATAAATAATAACTCTACCCTAAGTGGGCATTTGAAAGCCCAGAAGCAACAAGATGTGGAACAAGAAGGAAGGGAAAGATGGAAAACCTACAGCTCATAATGTTCCTCCCACACATCATCTTGGGCCACAGTTCTTGGCTAAAGCCACTCTCAGGATCATAACTAGGTTGAGCAGAGTGTGACTGTAGGAGAGGGACTGTGTATCTAAGCGAGCAAAGGAATAAAAAGGGATGCCAGGTCTGAGTAAGCAGTACCAGGTGCCACAGGGCCATCTTTGTTGATTTAGTAAACATTTACCAATCCCATAATATGTATCTGGTACTGCACTTTCCTCTAGAAGCAGATCAGTATGTAGGTTATACCTCTGCTCTCACAGATATTTAGGGATTTAGTACCTTATAGCCTTAGGTTTAAACCTTAAACTATAGGCTACTATATCATCTTCCAAGTGAAGGGGATGGATGGTCTGAGGTAAGGATTTTAGAAGGGTATTTTTTTTTTAATAACTGCTAAGCAAAATGGGGGAAAGAAGCTTGGATGAGTGGTGTGGCAGATACCAGATTTCCAGATGACATAATGTGTCTGCTTTGAATGGCTAGCTCATACCTATGTGATGTTCTCTATTAGTGTATAACAGCCTGCCTACTTTAAAATGCTCTACAGTAAAGTTGAAAGATTGGAGGGCTTTGAGAAAAAAACAGAAAGAGGTGATCTGCGTAATATAAAAGATTGAGTGAGTCCAAGGTAGGTGGTATTATGTGTTGAATATAAATGTGCCCATAGGCTTATGTGCTAAAGGTATGATCCACAGCTGCTGGGACAATGTTGGGAGGTCCTGGAAACTATGAAATGGGGCTTATGTAGAGGAGACAAGTCACTAGCAGTAGTTTTTAAAAATCCCTGTCCTGTATCTTGTGCCCAATCCATTCCTCCAGCCTCTCTCTGCTTCCTATCTTTTATATGGGACTAGCTTTGCTCTACCTTACCCTTCAACCATGACAAAGGCCAAGAAACACAGAGTGAAGCAAGTGAGCACGAACTGAAAACTCTCAATGAGTCAAGTTGGTGCTCTCATCAGGTGGTTTCTTTGAGGCATTTGCTACATGATATAGCTGTAGCAATGAATGACTAGCACACACACACACACACACATTATATATATATACACACATACTATATATATATATATATATATATATATATATATATATATATATATATAGAGAGAGAGAGAGAGAGAGAGAGAGAGAGAGAAATGATAGGATCATTGCTGTTGTTATCAGAAACTTTAGGGAGTCCCACATTGGGTCCCATATATTACTAGGGAAATCTGGGACTCCCTTTTGTATATCCTTAGTCTCATTTATAAAACCCAGATTCAAAAATAAAGCTAGAAAACAACCTATTAGAGTTTAGTGGGGGAACACCACCAACAACAGGACAGGAAAGCTGAAAATCTCGGCAGTTGGAGGCCAGAGACAAAGAAAAGAAAAAGTCCTGCCTTATGTAAGCATCCTAATAGTGAAAGTGTAGGGGTAGCTTCACAGAAGGAGCAAGAAGGACCATGGGATCACAGAAAGCATGCCCATGTTTTGGAAAAAGAAGAAAAAAGAAAGGTTCAGATTTTCTGACTAACTCAGAAAAATCAGGCTTTGCAGAGCTGCTTGAGGCGACTGCCAGCCCCCACACCGGAGCAGGACTTCTAGGGAAGATACATATAGTATCTTCCTTAAGGAACTAATTATTCTTCCACTTCTTAGCCTGGATTTAGGTGGATCAGCCTTTCTGGGTTACGGTGGGATGGTCTCTTGGACAGGAAATTGGCAGGTCCTGGTAGGCTAATTCTTATGAAAAGAGACCGTCACAGGTAATATTTTGGGTTTTGTAGCAGTTCTGAATGTCATGTCTCCATCCAGGTCCAGAAGTAGACTTCATTCTTTTGACCAGGAGGAGATAGTTTCAATGAAGCCCTAATATCCATCCTCCATGGTCTCCAAGGCTGCTGAAAACTGTGACTTCTACTGCCAAGATAGCTCACAATCGATTGGAATTAATTTAGGGAAGGAATTTGGAAAAGTTTAAAGCCTGACCATGCAGTAGAAGCTTAAGCACCACTCTATCTGGCACTAAAGAGACCTGAATACTGAGGGTCTTAAAAAGAGACAAATAGTAAAGGCTTACAAAGCTTCATATGAAAATAAGAACTCTATTAGGATTTGAGTTAGAGGCACTCATGGTACATGGTGACAAGGAGTTCCTTTACATTTTGCCCATACTGTAGTCAGACTTATATAGAGCTAAGTGTAAGCATGATGCAATAATTAATGTAATAGAGGAAATTACATGGTAATCCAGCATTCACATTCTTCATGTTGTTGCAACTGGACACTTTTTAAGCAACATCTACACTGAGAATAAGCAGCTTAATGCAGAACAGAAATATTTAAAAACATGTACTCTTTCAAGAAAGGGAACAAATTCAAAGCTGTGGACAGGAAGATGCAGTTGTTAAAGGAACTGTGAAATTATAAAGAAGCCAAACATTCTGCAGTGGGGCAATAGGACTATGTCGAGAACATCTCAGGAACGGGGAATCATCTCAACCTGAGCGCCAGGGTAGAAAAAGGTAAAAATCATTTTAAAAGATTCCACTTGAGAGCAGCACTGCTGGGTACCCTACTTACTTCTCAGCTAGGAAGCCATTTTCCCTGGATTCCCTTCGCCTTGCGCAGGTATCCAGCGTATTTGGAGGCTGCTGCTACCGTGGTCAAAGGAAACCAGCTGCAGTAGAGCATGGGGCAGACCTTGGCGTTGTCTGCATGATGCTGCCTTTGTAGGTGTGCAGAATGCAACAATCGCAGGATCCAGAGGTTTCCACCAAGGCAAGCCTGAGAAGTCAGTCAATGTAGCCTTTGGTTGGGATCCCACAGGCAGTCCTGTGAGGATGACATGTGAAACTGTAACAGTTAAAACTGAAGATATATTAAAAAGATGCTAGGTACATGGGACATTTCCATGAAAAGTTGCAGGCACAGAGCACAGCCAGCCCAAGAAAGAAACCTTATGGGCTACAATAAGAATGGCTGTTCAAGTTCAATTAGTAAAAACAAAAAAACAAACAAACAAAACCCATTATATAGATGGTCGTGTCACTACTATCCTTGATATTTGCTATTGTAAGTTATTTTATTTTAATATTATGTTCATGGATAAATTACGATTTTATGCAATTATGAGGAACAATGAGTTATTTTGCATATGTATACCATGTGAAATGTCTTGTAAATCAGGATAAAGAATTTCATACTATTAATATTTAAATATAATTGCTTTGATTAACTGTGCTTATATAAATTAACTAAAGCATATAGTTGAAATGGCTATTTTTTAAAAAGGTTTAAACTGTGTTAGATAAATTGGGGCATATGTACTTGTAACATGTTTGACACTGTTTCCCCTTAGGTCAGTGACAAACATTGAAGAGTGAGTTCAGGACTCTTACCTGTTCACTTACAAGGAAACAAAACAAAATGTGTCTTCAGAGACTTTCAAGGCAAGATTAGGTACGAAACCCAAGTGAGAATTACATCTGCTAACAGACGTAGGCTAAGATAGGTACCTAACAATCAATTGAACAAACAAACAAACAAACAAATTGTAATCAATCTATACAATCTGTTCTATATAGTCTGTAGGCCTTCAGTCTTATAGGAAGAACCAAGTAATATCTGACACATGGCCTATACATTTGGTTACCTTGGGAAAAGATGTGGTCGAAACTTAGCCTTCATTAGACTTACAGTAAAGATATAGTTTACATTTAATGTATATGTCAAACTATATAAATAGGTATGTTTATAAACATGGACTGATGAAAGCTAAGGTTTTTAATCTTGTACTATTTAATAGAATTTATTCCATATTCAAACAAATGGCTATCCAAGCCTCAGAGTTTCCATCCTGTCTGCATGCAGCCCCAATTGTCAGACATGAAGTTATGCTAGTTAGGATTTGACTTGTGTCCTGCTGTGTTTCTGATTTGCTTCGTTTCTATCCCTCATCCCTGTGTTCCCGTTTCTCTTTTGCAGAGCGGGAATGCTTACTCTGTACCACTGTATCTTGAAAGCTAACATTTTGTTTTGAACTCTGCAGAGAGCTTGGACTTAAAGTTTTGAGATATTAAGGATTCTTGAAGATGGACTAAATGCATTTTATACATCAGATGGTGATGAGTCTTTGACCAAAAGTAGAATTTTACGGTTTGAATAGGAACTGCCCTCTTCTGGCTTATATGTTGAGAGCTTGTCAGCTGATGGTACTATTTGGTGAGATGATAGAAATGTCATGATTTGGATGTTTGCTAGAAGAAGGTAATCAGGGCATGTTCCTGGGACTATACCTTGTCTCCATTCCTGCCCTCTCCTCACCACCTCCATTTTTGACTTCTATGAATCTTTCCTCTATCACTCATTCTGCCATGATTCCCTCCTCTACTCCAAGTCCAAAAAAGACAACACTGAGTGATATGGATCAAACTCTGAAACTATGAGCCAAATAGATGTTTCCTCTTTTATAACTATTTCTCTAAGGTATTTCCCCATTGCCAAATATCTAACACATGTGGTAAGAATAAATAGCAAGTCAGATGGGGCAAATTGGGGTCTGTGGCAAAGGCCTTGAGAACCAGAGCTAGTATACAGAGAGGGGAATGAGTGAGACACACAGCATATAAAGTTTGCAAGTCCAATGGGCCTCTCTTTGCAGTGATGGCCGACTAGGCCATCTTTTGATACATATGCAGCTAGACACAAGAGCTCCGGGGTACTGCTTAGTTCATATTGTTGTTCCACCTATAGGGTTGCAGTTCCCTTTAGCTCCTTGGGTAATTTCTCTAGCTCCTCCATTGGGGGCCGTGTGACCCATCCAATAGCTGACTGTGAGCATCCACTTCTGTGTTTGCTAGGCCCCGGCATAGTCTCACAAGAGACAGCTATATCTGAGACCCCAACTCTTAAAAGTTGATCTGCTTCCTTCTAGTCAGTCCACACTAGCATATAGCCCTTTGCGGGAGAGGGGCTTTTAAGAACTCTAAGAACTTCAATAGTCACCTTTTCCTCTAAAGATTGCTGTGGGATTAAGCCAGTAATATTCCTGCAGACCCTACTCTTGAACTTATCTAGCAATGTCAGTATGCTTACAATGTTAGCATTTTTACATTTTGGGCTTTTTCATTTTTATACAGGGAAAAAAACTGAAAGATTGCAAGATCAAATTTTGTTTTTAGAAAACACTACCGTGAACAAAGACTACTTTGTAATTAGAATCTTATCCCCACCCCCACCTCCACCCCCCACCCACCCCCCACCCCCCGCATAAAACAGCCTAAAATGGCGGTCAATTGTAGATGAATGGATGCTGTAGCTGAGCTCTTGGATCCTTTGAAAGCTGTTTGACTTTTCCTGGAGAAAAGTCTCAACAGTCCTTTGTGTCTTAAGGGGAAGGTTAAATTGAACCCTCTCAGACGATGAAGGGACAAGACCAAACTGAATCTAACATTGTTGAGAAGTCAAAGGCAAAAGGAAGCTACTAACTTGATGCAGTCTGTGCCAGTTTAGTTATACCGATTTCCCCCTGCTACTTGTATTCCATAAAAACAAAACAACAACAAAGCCTAAATCTTAGAATTCTTAAATGCTATTAAACATGCAAAGGGAATTTTAGTTCTATGCAAAACAAATTTGCAACTCTGTATGTGAAAACTGAACAAGAGGACAGGCTCATGGAAGTTGGGTGACGTCATCAGACGTCACTTCGCTTATTTGGGAGGTTACTAGCTCTTTCCCCCACGATTTAATGATTTAAAGGAAAACAAAAAACCAAAAAACAGATCCACTGTATAAGACTTGGCTGTATGCCTTTTACTTCCCAACAATATTAGATTCAATTTGGTCTTGTCCCTACATTGTCTGAGAGGGTTGAATTTAACCTTTCCCTAAGACGCAAAGGCTTTTCTCCAGGAAAAGTCAGCCTTCAAAGGATCAAAGAGCTCAGCTACAGACTGAGCGCGGAGAAAAGCAAGTCCACGCGCCAGGGCAACTCAGACCGCAAGCAGCTCCTCTGATTTTAAAGGAAAATCTAGAGGATCGGAATCCACAAGACGGATGGGGACCAAAGATTCCATCCATCGTCCAAGCGGGAGACAAAGGTAATTCAGCGCGTGCGGGAACAGGGAGACGACAGTGGGTGGCTCCTTGGCCTTAGCTGGTGGCGTGACTCCAACAAGACTCTCAGGACGAGCAGGGACTGGGTAGGACAAGAGGAAGGTCCGGGTTGGGGCGGGCAAAGAGACTCCCGGCAGGAGGGGCGAGGCTGGGAACGCCAAGCCACGCCCCTGCATCAGACCACGCCCCTCAGAGGCAGGCGCCCAGGTCACGCGCTGGGGTGACGGTCGGCTTTAGGCCCGGGGCGGGCGCAGCTGAGGCAGAGCGCGTGCCTCACGTCCTCCTCAGTCCCCCCCGCCCCTGCGCTGCGCACGCGCAGCCGTGCCCCGCCCCTTGTCCCCGGGATGGGCGGGGCGCGGAGCCGCCGGGAAAGCCGCCGGAGCGCGCTGGGCAGGGGAGCGCGCTAGCCTCCACCGCCGCGTCACGGACCTGCCCGCCCTCCCGGCCCCTCCCCGCGCTCCGTTCCCTGCTCTCCCGCCCCCCTGCGAGCGAGCGGTGACTTAAGCAACGGAGCGCAGCGAAGCCCATTTTTCTCCTTGCTCGCAGCCGCGCCGGGCAGCTCGTGGCGCGGCGTCTCCGCTCCGGCCCGAGATGAATGCTGCGGCAGAAGCCGAGTTCAACATCCTGCTGGCCACCGACTCGTACAAGGTGGAGTTGCGATGGGGGGGGGGGGGGGTCTCCGGGCCCGGGGCGGCGGGAGCCGGCGCGGCGGGATGGGGCAGGTGGAGGAGCCGCAACGCGGTGGCTGAAGGATGGAGGCGCGGGCCGGAGGCGGGGCCTACGCCGCGGCGGGGGCGCGGCCGGAGGCTCGGCGGGATGGGCGCACGCTGCAGCTACCGTAGCCGCCGGCGGCCTTGGCTCTGGGACAGGGAGGACTGGATGAGACCGTGGGACGATCGGGCCGGTTAGGTAACAGCCCCTGGCTCGGCAGGTACGGTCCTGCCCCGGGGAGCTCGGGGAGAGGTCCTGGCGGTGTGCCCCTCACCCAGCCAGTGGTCCCAGCGCGGAGGATAACCCGGCCCCGGGAGCCGCGTCTGATTCAGCTGTCCCACTCGGTGGGGTTGCATTTCCAACTCCCTTGCACCTAGGGATCATTCACGTGCCTGCCCCCTGGTTGCAGAGGCCAGTGTGCTCTGGCTCTCCAGGATCAACTACGTGATTTCTGTGAAATGGAAAGTGAAACACCAAGAGTTAAAGGAACTGGAGTTATAACCCTGGAGAATTTGTGGGGAGAGTAAAATGGCACATTGCTTTAAGGTGCCTATTGAGTTGACTCTTGCACTAATTCCATTTGATATGCACCTTAGCCAAGAGAGGAATGATGAAGAAATGCCCGCCCGCCCCCCCCCCCCATACACACTGTGAAATGAACTGCACTGATCTTCAGTTAAGTTTGTTAGCCAAGACGCTTAAAAGATAAAATGTCAGACTAGTAGGACCCTCGCGAGAACAGATTAAATTTTAGCTTTCAAGTTTAGTATTTACTTGAACATCGTGATGGTTTTGAGTAGCGATTTAGGCGTAGTACTCTCGTGGTTTTGTTTTGGTTCTTTGCTTTTTACTTTTTGTAGCCCTGTAATCTGAATGTTTCAGAGTCCCATTTGCTTACATACTAGTTTGTCCTTTTTTTTTTTTTTTTTTTTTTTTTGGTAAACTATTGTAAGTAAGTAATTTTTCATTTTAAAGGGTCCAAGATTTATCAACAGGTGGTCTTTCGCATGGAATTTCATTTTACTTCATTTTAGTTTTTTGAGGCAGAGTTTCTGTGTAGCAGCCCTGGCTGTCCTAGAACCTGCCTTGTAGACCAGGCTGGCCTTGAACTCAGAGAGCTGCCTGCCTCTGCCTCCTAAGTCATGGAATTAAAGGTGTGTGCCTCCACATCCTACTTCAGATGGGATTTTAAAGTGGAAATCACCTTTTCAAGATTATTACCATTTCTGTTGTGGTACTGGAGGCTCTAAAATCTCTGCATGATGTAGTTCAGTTGAAGTGTTTTGGGTATTCTTAGTGATTTTAGAAAAGCCTCATTTTGTAAAAGTAAAATATCAGTAAATATCCCAAGATAATTTTCAGATATTTTACTGTATTATGTGTAAACGATTGAACGTAAAGGGAAATATAAACAGACTTAAAAGTCCAGGCTTAGGAGGGCACATAATTATTTTAATCCCAACACTCAGAAACCAGAGAGGCAGGCTTCTGTGAGGTCCAGGCTAGTCTGCTCTACATAGCAGAGAAGGAGCAGCTGGAACTACAGGGTTTATCAAAAAGAAAGCAGTAGCTCCTCCCGCCATTGTGAGTGCCAAGTGTGACACTGCTGCAGGTCACAGTGGTGTTTTGGAGATGTGTTTAGTTAAGAAGTAATCTTAAAGCTTTCTAATGTCCTAGCAAGTCCTGCTTAGCTGAGGGAATTTTATTTGCATATAATAAATTTTATTCCTGACCGGTGGTCTCAGGGGGCTAATATTAAAGTATTTATCCTTCTTGTCTTTTTAATCCTAGGTAGAGAGGTAGCAAGAGTGCTAAGCACGATATTACAAGTAATGAAAATTCTTTCATTTGGCAATTATATATTCTTGTCAGATCTCAAAAATTCGTGGCTGTTTAGAAGAGAGTGGCTGGAGGATGAAGAGATTCTTCTAAAATTAAAGGGAAATGGTTTCCTAAACTACACAGCAGAGAAGGCGGTGGCCAAGCATATAGCAACATGTGGGATACATTTTCACAGTGTCCTTAAGAAAGGGCAGGACACTCGGGGCTAGTGCAGGGGCATTTGAAGCACACTTCCATTTCTGGGATCTCGTATTTCATTGTGTGTAATAAGGACCTGAGAACACAGGCAGATGCAGCTCTTCAGTTTCATCTTGAGTTTATTTTCCAAATAAAAAGGGCCTGCTCTTACGGCTTCAATCATTTATATTTTCAGAATTGCTTAGGGCACATCTCCTACCCAGCTTTAGTGACATTGCACTAACCCAGCTAGGGAGAATGGGTGTGAGCCACTCCAGCCATTTCGGTGGTTGGATTGCATTCGGGACTTTCCTGTAAAGGAGACGTGGTTTTTCCTTTGAACTTACCTCTGGGATAATCAGAAATAACCAGAAAGCAGTCAAAGATGATTTTCTTTTGGATTCCACAAAACTGTATACTTTTTTTCCTGAATAAGCGCCTACAGCAGAGAATAGTTTTAACATTTTTTTCAACATTTTATCTCTAGCAGATTAGCAGAAGACACTGTCATTGTGCTATGGCTGGAAAAGACAGAATACACAAAAGTAGTCCTTCAGCAGTGTTCAGGTCTCATCACCCCACTGAGAGATGTGCCGCCAGGGTAGCTTGCTTCTCAGAGGCTTCCTAGGCCTCGACGTAGGGCCCAGCACTCTGCCGTCATTCCTTTATACGGAGTGAAGGAACCCAGAGGGAACAACATGGCGTTACAATCCAGGGTGGAGAAAGGTTGGTTTTAGGGACGCTTCCAAGAGCTGCCTAACTTCCTTGTGGCAATGAAACCGGCAGACATTGTGTTCGCCAATGGCTGAGGAACACAGGAAGTTGAGAATTATTGCAGAAGAGATTTGGAGAGATGAGAATCATATGACCAGGTTGGTTCTGACTGGAACTTCCAATCTTTTCCTCTCACTGGTTCCCATTTTTTGTAATCTCCTCTTCCGTGCTTCTGAGTAAACACTACAGGCTTGGGACATGGGTCCATGGCACCAGCACTTACCACTGAGGAGGGGCAGTGCTAGGACTCAGCGTTTTGGTCTTTTGTTGTTGTTTTTTTTTTTTTCTCCTGTCCTTAAAACACATGCATGTAGCAGTCATTGACATACCTCTGTAGACCTAGCACCCTTGGTTACATAGGAAGTATGGGGTAGCCTGGGCTATATGAGACCTTGTCCTAAGGAAGAGGGTGATATTTTAAATATATTTCTCCAAGTAAGTTTTATAAGTTGTAGGGGAAACTTGGACAGTTGAAATAAGACAGTAAAGCTGGCAACATCAGGTAAAGAAAGGTGCTTGCTCTCAGGCGGGGACCCAAATGGTGGAAGGAGAGAACCAACTCCTACAAGCAGTTTATGCTTCAGAGCTGAATTGCAACAAATTATCTTCTGTGGCAGCAAATTTCCAGGGCTTCACAAATTTTAAAAACTCCTGGGAAGCAGATAACTTTTGCTTTTTTCCCCCATATATTGCATTAGCTGTAGTGAAGCAGGGTGTCAGCCAGGATGGGGATAGTAGAGCCTACTCTGCTGTAGGTGTTGCCCATATGATGGAACTTGTTCTGTGGCATTGAATATGTTAGCCCATTGCATTTTAAACTTTGGCTCTTAATTATTTCTTACCAGTTAAAAATACAAGTGTAACTGAAGAAGTGGGCAAGTGAGTACCAGTTGCCTTTGGTGATATGATATCAGTTTATGAGGAAAGATCTTGAGAAAGTATCTCAGGTCAACCTATGGAATACCTTAAAGGAGCAACTAGAGAAAATTACACCTAATTTCCTGTCTTAGTCAGAGTTCAGTTGCTGTGAAGAGACTCTGTGACTGTGGCAACTCTCCGAAAACATTTAATTGGGGTAGCTTACAGTTCAGAGATTCAGTCCATTATCATGGTGGGAAGCATGGCAGCCTGCAGGCCGACTTGGTGCTGGAAGAGCTAGGCTTGATTCAAAGGCCGAAGAAGGAGAATTGGGTGGCCTGCACCCACAGTGAACACATTTCCTCCACTAAGACCTCACCTACTCCAACAAGGTTACGCTTCCTAATAGTCCCGCTCCGGCTGACCAGGCATTTAAATGAGCCTTAGGGGGCCATTCTTATTCAAACCAGCACATTCCCCTGTAGGATTCTGCTTACATTAAGTGTGCCTTTATCCTCAGGCCCCACTGTTCTAGTGGCGCAAGGGTAGAAACACTTGGGGATGGAGTGTAGTCATGTAGTTGCTTGGCTAACAGCCTAACAGCCTGCTTTGGAGAAAGCTCCCTGTGTTAAAACATGGAACTAGAACCTCTTTATTCTAGACATCGAAAGTTATTGTCTAGCACCTAATCTTTTAGAAGCGTGTAGGAACTTCTTTTTTTCCTAGCTAAAAAAGAAAACTAACAATAGATATGTTGCCTCCATGCATGTCTGTGTGCCACATGTGTCCCAGGTCCCTCTAAATTCCTTGGACCTGGATCGACAGAGAGTTGTGGGCTCCCAGGTGGGTGCTGGGAACTGAAGTCCAGTTCTTAATCGCTGAGCCATCTCTCCAGGCCCTGAGACAGCTCACCTTTTCATCAGAAAAGCAGGTGCAGTGAAGGTCTGTTAAAGGCTATATTCACAGGCTCCTGTGTTCCTCACAGAGCTGTTAGCCACCGAGGACCCTGCCAGTTCAAGGAACGATTACTAGTAAGGTTGCCTGGGAATGTGAAGAATTTTCTATTTCTCATAGAATCATTTTATCTAGCAATAGAAATTAAGGCAGTGGACAAATTAACAGGAGTCAAGATCTTCCTTTTCATACACTTAACTGAGCACACGAAACTGATTTAGTGTTGCTTCATGTTGAAGACTGGGCTCTTGATCTTCCCACTTATCCCTCCCATAGTCTTCATTGACTCAATAAACGAACCCTTTATTTGAAAAGAAGCTGAAGTAGGGTTTGAAACATACCTGTGGTTGGTCTGTTACTCACTAGGTAGCCCAGGCTGGCCTTCCAGCTCAAGGTAACCTTCCTGCCTTCCCTGAGTGCTGGCATTTCAGGTGTGTGCCACTACTCCTGGTAAATGGCACCATTGTTAACCCAGTTGCTCAACCAAACTCTAGGAGGTATCCGTGATGTCTCTTTGCTCTCCACATCCAGCTCTAACCCTTCTTTACCTCCAGAAACACTGGGTAGGTCTTTTCCTTATCTGACTTGTGGGCGGTAACTTCTGAATTCCTGACTCTGCTTTGAGCATCCAGTAATCCATGTTTCTCTTTCTGTCTGCAGGACTGATTGTTTTATGCTGGTGTGTGTGTGTGTGTGTGTGTGTGTGTGTGTGTGTGTGTGTGTGTGTGTGAGAGAGAGAGAGAGAGACAGACAGACAGACAGACAGACAGACTTTCAGCTGTGCCATCTATCTTCCCCCAACCCCAGACTGGGAAATTGTGAGGAGGGCTAGGAGTTGTAGCTCAGTGTTAGAGCATGTTCTTACCATATGTAAGAGCCTAGATTCAATTTTCAGCATTAAAAAAAATTCGAATCAGGTTACAGTTACCCTGGCTTAAGACATAGAGGCTTCCATTGCAGTTAATACACAATGGGAGCTCCTTCTCAACCCCTGTGCCTGTGCCTGCGTCTGATCTCTTACCTACAGTTCCAAGGACCAGCAACACAGGCCGTTGTTCTGTACTGTCCCTTAGGCCGAAGAGTTTCCTGTCTTGTCATTGTCTTGTCATTTGAGTCTTGTTCACATGTCATCACCTTGGAGAAATTTCCCTAGGTCCCTTCTGTTCTCTCCTCAACTTTTCATAGCATCCGTCTTAATCTGTAGTTGCTTGGTCTGAGTATTGTTTTTCTCTGATTAGCACTGTGAGAACCAGGACTATGTCAGCCTGTTTTCCTCCCTTGGTGTCTGAAACCGTAAGGCCTGGCACGTAGAACAAACAGGTTGTGAGCTTGTGAATGAACTGACTAGTTAAGGATGAAGCTCACTCACCACTTTAGCTGGAAGTAACGAGGGCAGCAAACTAGTAAGCTAGACCTGTTGACTGTACTCTTGGAGTAATCACTCGGAAACTGCGTAGTACCCGTTAGCCATTGTGTATTCCCATATAACTAGATCTAATCATCCCTGTATTATCCTAATAACAGCATGTTGTGTTCATAGGTTAACAGTTCTCTTTCATGGTTAATTACCTGTCAATTTGCAGACATTTTAAATTCTTAACCTGTTTTCTCTAAAAAAAAAAAAATTTAATTTCTCTTAAGATTGTAAAATATGAGTCGTTTTACTTCAGCCTATGCAACTTTGAAATAATGGCATCTTCCTTAAACATAGGCCACATTCTGTATATTTAGGCAAAAGTGGGTTGTAAAGCACTATAAAAAAGTATCCTAAACAAAGCTTTAAAAATTGAGGCTGTAGACATGGCTCAGCGGTTAAGAGCACTAACTGGCTGCTCTTTTAACGGAGTTAAGTTCCTAGCATCCACGTGGTGACTCAACCCTCTGGTCTGATGCCCTCTTCTGGCCTCCCCAGGCACTGCATGAATGTGGTAACACTCATACACATAAAATAAATAAATGATCTTTTAAAAAAAAAGAAGAAGAAGGGCATTAGTTGTTTTATAGAAGTGTAGCTATGATGGTAAGTTTTATTATACTTTTAGACCCTGGTAGAGCTAAATGACTCAGATATTTCCATTCAACTTTTGTCTCTTTTGACTTAGCCTCGTATATTTTTATGTATGTGGTATGTGTGTGCGTGTTTGCATGCTTCTTGGATATTCTGTTTGTACAGACGTGGTGTATGAACATGTGTGGCAGCCAGAGATTAATGTCTGGTATCTTCCTCAGTTGTTCTCCAAAATAACATTGAAGCGGGGTCTCCCTTGAACTCAGAGCTCAACAGTTCAGTTAGCCCAGCCAGCCAGTTTGTTCTGGGGACCCTGTCGGCACCTCCCAGTGATGGGATTGCAGTCGGGCCACCACTTGCATTTCTGTAAGTGCCAGGCATCCAAATGGTCCTCATGCCTATACAGCAAGTGTTTCCCCACTGACACATCCCTCAGCCTGCCTTACAAATTATAACATCCCATAGGAGCTAGATACACTGCTAAGTAGTATATGGACTACTAAACTCCGGTCAGGGCAGATGCCGTGAGATACTGCTATGACACTGAGTATTATAAAGCATGGTCGGTGTGGTCCAGACCTTTATTTCATTTTCCCTTTTCTTCTACTTCAGCTCCGAGTTACAAGGTTGTAGCTTGGAAGATATTGTGGTTACAAATATCTCGGGTATATTTTAAGTGTGGGTCATCTTTTCCCCAGTAAGCTTAACTATTAACTGAAATGTCATTTATAAATACACTTACCTTGGGCTGTTTGTTTGTTTGTTAGGCTGGCTGGTTGTTGGTTTGCCTGGCTGTAGATTAATGAATGGGTTTAATTACTGTGGTTCTGTTGTAGCTTTCTCCCTTAGTTTTTGTAGCTTTCCTTAAACTGACAGTGGTATCAGGCCACAGGCTCCTGTGCCTTTTATTATGGTTTTCTGCTGTGTCTAAACAGAATGGAACTGTAGGACCCAGGCTCTGAAAGTCCGACTTCTGTAGAGATTTGCCCCCACACAGCTTTGTCTGTGTGCAGCAGAAGGGAGCTGCCAGCCTGCCTCGCTGGGAGGAAGCACAGAGGGTGGTTGTTCGGAAATAACAGTGGAAATGCATTTATTTCAGAGGGCTAATGCTGAGCTACGAAGATTCTTTAGGATAGAGTCGAGCTTCACTGAGAATGAGGCTGTGCAGCCAAAGAAACACTGGCTTTCCTGAACCTGAAATCAAAGCTCTGCAGGAAATTCGGTATCAGCTGTGCTCACCCGTGAAGCTTGGTCCGCCATGGCTGTGACTTACCCTTGTACCTTAAATTCTAAAGTTCCTCTTTCTGTTCTTACCCCTGTGCAAACACACACTTCTCTAGTTGTTTGACAGTAACTTTGTACATTTTCAAATAAATGGCTTATTTAATACAATTAATTGCCTTAGTATGACAAAAACACTATAAAACAAAATTAAAAGTCTAGTGAGTAACTTTTCTTCAAATGGAAGTTAAGTTTTTAACAGTGGCCTTTACCAAATCCATAGAATAAAAGCTGTTAGAAGACTTTCATGTTTTTAAACCTATAACAGTTAAGATCATATAGAAACTTATAGTTAAAAAGCAATGTGAGAAACAACAAAATGGGAGGTTTTGGTTTTGTTTTTAGACGTTTTACTACATTTTATGTTTATGTATGTATAGGGACACGTGTGCCTAGGTGCGCATGTGGAGGTCAGAGAATGACCTGCAGGGATCTCTTCTACCACATGTGTTCCAGGGATGGAACTTAGGTTGTCAGGATTGTTAACAGCAAGTACCTTTATGTACTGAGCTGTCTCGACAACTCCTAAAACAAGCTTTGTATTTGCTTTTCATTATTTTGCTGCTGCTGCTGCTGCTGTTGCTTTAATCCAGGTTTCTGTAGAACAAAATTGTGGCAGTCAAGAACATCCTTGGTGCCTCATAGTTGCAGAAAGAGGTGGGTCACGAGGAGACACTGACTTGACACATAGTATTGGTATAGGTTGGATGTTTTAGATCCAAAACTCAAACATCTTGAGTAGGATGTCCAGGGTCAAGATTCAAAACTTGACCTCATAAAACAAGTCACAGTCAAAATATGGAGGCCAGGAAGATAGCCCAGTCAGTCAAGTGCTCGATGTACAAGCCTGAGACCCGGAGTTTGATCTCTTAATACCTGACATGAAAAGCAAGGCATGTTGGCACCTGCTTACAGTGCCAGTGCTGGCAAAGCAGAGAAAGGGGAGGGCCCCTGAGCTTGCTGGCCAGCTGGTGCAGCAGAATCGATGAGCTCCAGGTTTGATGAGAGGTACTGTCTTAGAAGGGAAGCAGTGAATGCCTGAGGAAGACCCGAAGTCACCTCTGGCCTCCACACACCTGCATGCACATGTGCACACACACCACACAAACATGCACACAGAAATGATAAAAGCATTTTTCATGTAGGCAGGTCTTACCCCCAAATACAAGTACAGTCAAGTATTCCAAAACCCCAAATCTGAAGTGCCCCCAGTCTCAGGCATTTCACCAGAAGCAAACAAGTGCACAGCCTGTGTGCATTTGCTGCCTTGGTCTGTTGGATCGGGTTGTGTACCTCAGACTGCAAGAAAGGCTGCACTCTAAGACCAAGTGGGGTCCTTTCCACCCAAAGGGTTTTAAGCCCACTTAGTATAATCTCCGTCGCTTGTTTGACGGTAAGATGAGGTATCAGTGGAAGGAGTTTGGTGATCTGCTTGTATCTTGCCCTGTGTCACCAGGGTGGGAGGTTGACCCGTAGCAAGTGGAAAAAAAAGTTTCTGATTTGGAAATGATTGGAAGGCTTGTCTGTGGTGCTTTGACTGTACTGGTAGTGTTTCCTAATGGAAGTATTTTTTCTTTATCTAGGTTACTCACTATAAACAATACCCACCCAACACAAGCAAAGTTTATTCCTACTTTGAATGCCGTGAAAAGAAGACAGAAAACTCCAAAGTAAGGAAGGTGAAATACGAGGAAACAGTATTTTATGGGTTGCAGTACATTCTTAATAAGTACTTAAAAGGTATTGCTTTTCCCAGTCCATTTAAAACACTGCTTTTATGTGACTTCATATTTTTCTATATTGCTATGTTATGTTATTTGAAGTAACTTTTTGAATAATCTAGTTTTGATATTTAGTTACACTTGATTACCACTGCCGGTGTTGTTTGGAAGGTTTGGTTCTGGTTGGTTTTGTTTGTTTGTTTGTTTGTTTGCTTGTTTTGCTTTTTTTTTTTTTATTACAACACCT
Organism: Mus musculus; assembly: GCF_000001635.26. NCBI lineage: Eukaryota > Metazoa > Chordata > Mammalia > Rodentia > Muridae > Mus > Mus musculus. Next base: position 32,830,552 of record NC_000078.6, read on the forward strand.
TACTCTGTAGCCTAGCCTGGCCTTAAATTTGGTGAGTAGCTCAGACTGTCCTCAAATTCACAGCAGTCCACTGCCTCAGCTTCTCAAATGTTAACACTGTAGTGTCGAGCTATCATCATGCTTAACTACTTTTGTAAAATGTTTTTGATCTGTTAATTTAAATGCATTAAATTTTAGAATTTTGAGAGAGTGAGTGTGTGTTTGTGTGGTGTTTTAAGATGGAGAAAGGTTTTCTGAAGCATATTTCCAAAGGAAGTTTAGGACAGTCAGTAATCTTCATAGGTCACTCTTGCTTACTTGTAGATGGAACCATTCACTAAGAGCTATTTACTGTGCACTGAGGGATTTACTGTTAATCCAGAAACTGGTTTTGAATTATAGTAGGTTTAACTAGAATATTTTTATATTGTTTCCGATATATCCTAAAGTTTCATTTTTCAAAACTATTTATAATAGTGAATTTATTTCTAAATGCAATTCAAAACAGAACACATACACACCCCCCAGTAATGGTGGGTTGTTTGTTTGTCAAGGCCATTTACAGCATATTATGTAATGGAGTTTCTAGGCAAAGAATCAGATCCAAAGACCTTATACATCTAGAAGTTTCTGAAACAAAATAATTTCAATTGAGTATAGATTAAGTATAATTTTTCTGCAAATGATAATTATTTTAAGGTCAAATAGGTCAGGCATGCTGCATTACTGAAAACCCAGCAAGGTGTAAAAGTTCTACTATATGACAAAGAGACTACACAGGGTATTTTAAATGCAGGAGTTTATATTTGTTTTTAAAGATCATAAATTTTTATTCAGTTCTGTAACTTTGTAAGTTATTGTATGTAAGTAGTATTCTTACACTTGCTGTACTGATTGCCAACTTTGTATACACATGTGCACACACACTGCATTGATTGCCTACTTTGCACACATGTGCATACATGCTGCATTGCCTACACTGCATACCTATACAGACACACAAACACGCGCTCACATGCATCTGCACACATGCTACATTGGTTGCCTACTTTAGAGTACTGCTTCTTTAACTTCTACCATTGGTGATTCCTTCTTAACCAGAGGAATGTTTACACAATACTGAATATATAAGTAGATAAAACAGATACACAAAGCAAATATTAGCTGATTTTTAAAAAATTAAAAACTTCATAATACATCTACATCCAATGTTACCTTTTATTAAGGACGAAACATTAATGTACCTGTGCTTATTTTTACCTAAAGAATTAAATCTTAGCTGAATAGTTGATACTCAAGAATATAGAGAATCTTCAACATATTTTAAAGTTCAACATTTTGATTTTCTAATCACCAGTGCTAAGACTGTGCCACTTCATATAGATATGTAGTACAAATGGCTGAAGTGTGTTTAGGGTCATTTCATAAATTAATGGGAGTTCTGTTCTAATCTCAAGCAAAATGCATAGAGGAATTTTTTATGAAAGTCAGACTAGCAACTTAAACAGCAGTTTTAAAATCAAACACTAACATAATACAGTACAAATGTACAGTAGCTTCAACTACATACTTAGGAGAGGCCATAGGAAAACACTAAAAATATTTTCTGTGCTTAAACCGTTGTATTTCTGTAAGGGCAGAGAATTTATTGTATATACAGTAAAAATACTGCAGTTTGTTTCAGAGCTGAGCAAGATACTTTAGGCAGCATTTGTTGACATTGTACGGTGTGACAGCAAAGTGCACATGTGTGTGTTCAGACCCCACTGGATAGAGCTGCGTGATCCAACACAGGTGAACACTGCCACAAAGTACCTTGATGTCAGTGCTTGGTTTTGAATTAACTTTTGATGCTTGTACATTCAGAAGGTTTTACAGTTGTCATATCTTTATAAAACCACCCACCTACCATTTAGTTTCCCATCCTTCTCAGTACTTTTAAGAAATTGCCCTAGACCAGTGTGTGCTAAATAGCTGTGTATCTTAAGGCATGTCTTTCTTCTCACCATCCTGTAAGTAGATACTGCACCCCAGCCTCATTGTACAGACGGAAAGCTAGCTAAAAATGAGAGTGGGTAGAAATTTGCTAATTGTGAAAATTACTGATTCCCCAGCCCCAGAGACATTGCTGAAGAAAGCTCACCTGGAAAAGAAGCTATTGCTTTTCTTACGTTTATTTTGTTTTGATACTATGTAAGCTGTTGTAATCCAGGCTGGCTTCAGAACTCAGGCTTCTCCTGCCTTGGCTTCCCGAGTGCTTCATTCATGAGCCTCAGTGGCTCTGCGTGGCTGCTCTGGGCTTTTCAAGCAGATGACCGTTTATGCTCAGGGCAAGGGCAAACTCCCAGAAGTACAGGCTCCTTTTCTGAACCTGCTCCTGACCTGGTGGAGTTGGTTCATCCTCCCTGTGCCTTTCAGTCATGAGCTGGGTGAGAGAGCTGAGAACCCTGCTGAGGTGACTCGGCAGTTCAAAACGTAACGCGACCTCTGTGTGCTTTCAGGTAAAGTAGTGACCAAAGAGAAAATCCAGGAGGCCAAAGAAGTGTACAGAGAACATTTCCAAGATGATGTCTTTAACGAAAGAGGATGGAACTACATCCTTGAGGTAAAAATGGCTGTCAGTGTTTATGTTTTATTTTTGGTTTAATTCAAAATTTCTTGCCATGGAATTTGAATAGAAAATTCAGCTATAACTAACGCTTTTTGTTGATGATCTCAATATAATGGTTATTTTTAGATATACTTAACAAAAATCTGTAAGTAACATCTCGTTTTCTCCTGTAGTATGAATCACTAACCAGTAGCTTACAGTAGACCTAAGTAATAAGCTATGTGACTTAAAATGTAAATAACTCATTTTTTTGAAAGATACTTTAATACATTTCTGGAAAACATATCTTAGAAATGGGAATAGACTAATAATTTTAAAGGGTATGGTTACTTCGCAGTTTCAGAATAGAAATTTATTACAACATAATTCTGGGAACTGTCTCTTACCAAGTAGTCAGTGGAAATACTTGTAGCTTTCATGCCTATAGTAAAATGACTTTTATGCTAAAATGCGGTACCTGTGGGCCTTTGATAAAGTCAGAGCCATATCATACTGCATATTTGAGTAAGTGTGCCGGCTGAGCTAATGTGCGTTTGCTGTCACTCCCTTCTGGGAGAGTCTCTGTGAAGATAGCATGCAGTGACAAGTCTGTAATTTCTAGTGGTCAGTATTGATTGTGTATGCAGGAAATCTTCGGGTTCACTAGACATAATCTGGTCTGGCCCAATTTATAGTCTGGTCTAGAGCTGTTAAATGACCCCAAGGTCTTGGCAGTGAGGTTGAGATCAAACCAGGATGTGTAAGCAGCATTCTGCTACATCATGAGGCCTCCAGTGTTTTTCATTGCAAATAGTTTTTTCTCACTTAAATGTTGTGCCTTGAATCATATAAACTCTTAGGGTTTCCTAAAATCTTGCCTTCTACACAAGGGTTAACTGTAGCTTTCAGCTTGAGAAAGGATGGGAGGGGGCCACTGGCCTAGGTAGTTTTCTGTTACTGTGCTAAGTAAGACCCATAACCAAGGCTACTTACAGAAGAGTTTATCGAGGCATTCCATTTCAGAAGTTGAGTGTGACCATCATAGCAGGGAACTGATGAGCTGAGGCTAAGAGCTTACTTACATCCTTCTCCACAAGGCAGAGAAAAATGCCCACCCCACCCCCAAATGACACACCTCCAATAAGTCCATACCTCCTGATCCTTCCCAAACACTTCCACTATCTGGGAACCAAGTATTCAAATACATGAGATTTGGGGGGAGGGGCGGGGGGGGGCTATAACTTAGACTTGGGCATTGCATGTCAGGGTCTCTGTGGTTTTAAAAGTCTATTGCCAGAGAACAAATAAGCTTACTTAAAATTCTTAAGTAGTTAGTGTATGTGTTCTCTAACACTAGTATTTAGTCTTTCCTTCTTTTTTCATCTGTGGGAAGGACCTATGTCAAGCAAGTTGTTTTGTAGGATATTTTTAGAGTCTGTTAGAGTGAACTTTCTCTCTTTTCTGAACAAGTCAGGAAAAATGCTGTTTTGATCCATGTTGGTCGTAAATGGTAGGTGTTCTTAGCAGAAACAGCATGAATTTAAAGAGTTGGATTAGTGCCTAAATTGTTAATCATTTTAACTCACTTTAGAAGCTGCAGGATACACTCACTAACTAGATGATTGCTAATGATTTAACAACATCTATATTTTCTACAGTGCCAAAATTTAGTTTCCATAAAATGTAAAAACAAAACAAAACCAAAAAAAACCCAACTCAATAAAACAGTCAACTGAATTTCGGCCTGTTGAATGAATGAATTTATTTTTGCCTCCTGCCAGAAATACGATGGTCATCTCCCGATTGAAGTAAAGGCTGTTCCCGAGGGCTCTGTCATCCCCAGAGGGAACGTGCTGTTCACAGTGGAAAACACAGACCCAGAGTGCTACTGGCTTACCAATTGGATTGAGGTAAGTAGGGTTTTTCCTTCCCTCCCCGCCCCCCAGAATTTTTCTGAATTCTGATTTTTGGGGGTTGGTGGGGGTCAGTTGGTTTGGTTTGGTTGTTGCTTTTGTGTGTGAGTAAAGATAAGAGATCATTGAACTAAGAATCTGGAGTTTGCTCCTACTGAAAAAGCTGTGTGATCTACAGTTAACTTCTGTTTTAGCTGCCTTATCACTAAATGATACTTTTAGGTTCTTTTAATGAAATCTGATCTTAGGGGATTCTGTCTAAATCCCATTACTGATACTGGTTTCTTAAAGCTCGCTTGACATCTACTTACAATTTTTTGTGTGTTTCTTTTGGCACTGCTAGGGCTGGAATCCAGGGCTTAGTGCACACTTGGCAACTCTCCCAGTAAACTACACGCCCTGCTCTTTTTTCAAAAAGGTTTTTGAGGCAAGGTTTCACTAAGTTACCTTAAGTCGCAATGAAGGCAGGCCTTGAATTGACTGTCCTTCTGCCTCTGCTCCACGAACAGCTGCTGCACCAGGCCAGCTAATCCCTTGTCCTTCTCCACTTAAACTAGCTTAGAGCAAAATGAGAAAAGTAGCCCAAGTTCATTTTTAATAACTACAGACTACTTCTGGTGGACATTCTATTCCAATTAGAGTCAATTCATTCACTCTGTGTGTGTGTGTGTATGTGTGTGTGTGTGTGTGTGTGTGTGTGTGTGTGTGTGTGTGTGTGAGCGAGAGAAGGTTTTCAGCTTCTAAATATCAACATGATACTGTTTAATTTCTAAATCTAAGAAAGGGGCATATATGTAGTCTGGGATTTGGGGTGGGGCAGGGATGCTGCTTAAATATATCTCTTAAGTTGGTAATGATAATACTGGCTTCTTGATGGATTACTATAAAGTTATCTGTAGAGGAAATAACCCAGCAAGCAACAATAAAGCACCATATTGCTGGGAGCTGGAGAGATGACTCAGTGGTTAAGAGCATTGACTGCTATTCTAGAGGTCCTGAGTTCAATTCCGAGCAGCCACATGGTAGCTCACAACCATCTGTAATGGGATCTGATCAATGCCCTCTTCTGGTGTGTCTGAAGACAGCTACAGTGTACTGCTCTTATACATAAAATAAATAATTCTTTTGTGTGTGTGTGGTTTTTCGAGTCAGGGTTTCTCTGTGTAGCCCTGGCTGTCCTGGAACTCACTTTGTAGACCAGGCTGGCCTTGAACTCAGAAATCCGCCTGCCTCTGCCTCCCGAGTGCTAGGATTAAAGGCGTGCGCTACCACGCCCAGCAAATAATTCTTTTTAAAAAAAAAAAAAAAAAAGAAACGTACCACACTGCTGAACGGTGTTTACATAGTTAACATCAACATTTCAGTATTGATGAACGTAACTTGTTATACTGCAGAAAATAAGATTTTGAAAAACTAAGACCCAGGAAAATAAATTTTACGAAGTTGACAGAGAATTTAAAATGTTGTTATACTCTTGATGGGCCATCAACTAGTGGCAAGCCTAAAAAAGCTAGAAAAGGTATAGTAGGCTAAAATACAAGTTTTAATCGTCTATCGTGTATAGTAAAGCTTTCGATTAACTGTGATCTGGAAGCCGGTGACAAGGAATCTTAGTGTGTGTTCAGAGATTTTGATTTTGAAAGACTATAAAAACCACAAAAGTAGGAGAAAGGTGAAGGGGGCTGGGTTTTGGTGGTACCGGAGATAGAGCCCAGAGCACAGGACCTCATACATGCTAAACACATACTTGTCGCACTGAGCTGTACACTGTCTCAGTGTGCATTCAGACTAGCACTTTATCCTCAAAGCCCACCAAGCGCACGGATCCCTTTTAGTTTGCAGCTGAGTAGTCCATCACTAGTCCAGGTGAGGAGTCCTATGGTTAGGTGGACTTTCCAAAGGGCAGGTAAAGAGTAGAGAAATGGAGCTGGAGGGGCTTAGTGGTTACAGTGGTGGCCACAGTCTTAAAAACATGGGAGTCCAGATCTTCCCTTTGTTGATCGTCTTCTGAGAGTGACTCTTTGGTGTTTGGTGTATTTTACTAAGAAACTACAATGTGAAGAAAAAAATCTATCAGGCAGCTGAGAGTGGAGGTTAATAAGAGTATTTGCTGTGAGATTCCAAAGCCCATTGTCCAGTAACCACATAAAAATCCGGCAAGGCTGTACACACCTGCAGTGCCAATGCTGGCTAGAGGTGGGGAGACAGACAGGGAAATTGCCAGAGCTTACTGGCGTTCAGCCTCCCCCAAAATCAGTGAGTTCTAGTTTCAAAAAAGAAATATCCATCTCCTCAAGGGGACAAGGCAGAGGATAGAAGAGGACAGCCAACCCCACCTCTTACCTTCACAAAGGCACACAGATTGCTAAACATAAGTACACAGTCATTGTATCTTTTTTTTTTTTTTTTTTTTTTTTTTTTGAGAAAGGGTTTATCTGTGTAGCCCTGGCTGTCCTAGAACTCACTCTGTAGACCAGGCTGGCCTCGAACTCAGAAATCCACCTGCCTCTGCCTCCCAAGTGCTGGGATTAAAGGCGTGCGCCACCACTGCCCGGCTCATTTTATCTTTTGAAGAAATTTATCCCCATTTCACCAGTCTTCAGCTCAGTTTCCCACTGTGTACTTAAAATCTGTTGCCAGACACGGAAAACACTACTTACAAATTTGGCTCTTCCTTTAAATGATTTAACATAACACCAAAATAGTTGAATTTTGTTTCAGAGTGTGTGTTTGAAATAATGAGTGACCGGCATGAGCATTGGTGCCGGGAGACGCCTTGGTCCTTCCAACCCAGATTTCCAGCTAAGTTTAAGAGAGGCTAGGAGCTCTGCAGACCGTCTCAGGCATACAAAGGGGCTGAGGAACAATCACATTAAAAAGATGATTTTTAAAAGATCACAGTTATAAAATGCCATTTCAAAGATGGTGAGACTGAGGCCTGCCAGGTGAGCAGATAGAGCAGCCGCGCCATTTCAGTTATGCAGGTGACTTGGTAATAAGCACTTCTGAAAGGAAAGTTCTCCATTTTCTGCTAGACACAGTCTTGATCTGTGTGGGGATGTTGCGATGTTCTACATCTGTAGTGCATAGCCTATCCATCTCCTCATTGGACTACATCTGTAGTGCACATCCTGTCTATCTCCTCAGAGCTCACTGAAGTTTCTAAGAGTCCAGATGTACAGGATAGTCCTTCTAAGGAAGCTATGATTTCCCCAGAAGGAGCCCAGTATTTTATGTTCATAATGTGGTTATTTTTTTGTTACAGACTATTCTTGTTCAGTCCTGGTATCCAATTACAGTGGCCACAAATTCCAGAGAACAGAAGAAAATACTGGCCAAATATTTGTTAGAAACCTCTGGTAACTTAGATGGTCTGGAATACAAGTTACATGACTTTGGTTACAGAGGAGTCTCTTCGCAAGAGGTAAGGAACCAGATGAGCCTCATGGAATACAGTGTGGACTGTCAGTGTGTGTTAGCTACTTCTGTTGCCGTGAGAAAGCACCAGTACCAAAAGCAACAGATGGGAGGTAGGTAGGAGAGCCTGTCGTGGCAGGAGGTGAAACAGCAGGAACAGGAAGCCAAGAGCTTACAGCTTCCAATACAAGCATGAAGCAGAGTAAGAAAACTGGAATGCCATGAGGCTTGAAACCCTTGAAGCCTCCTGCAGTGATGCACTTCCTCCAGCAGGTTGTACCTGCTAAACCTTCCCAAACGCACCACCAATTGGAGACCAAGTGCTCAAATATCTGAGCCTGTACAGAACATTCTTGTCTAAACCGCTGCAGTGAGAGGCCTCTCAACCAGAATTATCCCTGGGACTGAGCTTGCTTTAAGTAGGCCATTTCTTGCAATTCTGGAGGCATAGCAACAGATGCCTGCATATCTATTGTGTGTCATCCTGTTCCTAGTACATGGAATATACCTCTCAGCGCATGTTCCAGTGGTTATGTGTTAGATGGGGGCGTAGACAGACAGGGGCAGCAGATGCTGATGCAGAACAGCGCAAGGGTAAGGACACTGGGATGAGGTCCGAAAGTGGGATGAGGCAGGTGGGATGAAGCACGTGGGCTGGTATGTTCCTTCTCTGAATTTCGGTTTGTGTTTGATCTTCCAGACTGCTGGCATAGGGGCATCTGCTCATTTGGTTAACTTTAAAGGAACAGATACTGTGGCGGGAATTGCTCTAATTAAAAAATACTATGGGACAAAAGATCCTGTTCCAGGCTATTCTGTTCCAGCAGCAGAGCACAGGTAAAATTGAATTTGTTCTCCTCGAGTTTGCTATGTGAACACTTGCCTTGCATGCACACGGCCCTGGGTTCTATCTCTGGCCCTACAAATATACAAAATGGCTTTCTAAAACTTGTTTGAATTTGTTATTTATAACTCAGCAGTACACAGAGCCAGATGCTAAATAACCGTTCATGGACGTTAAAAATTGGATGCGCACACACTTTTTACAAAGATTAGCATCCAGCAGGACTAGAATTTCCCAAACCTTTCTAGTAGTAAAAGAATTGAAGACCTTTCCTAACATTTAATAGTTGCCATATTGGTTTTATTTTAAGGAATGGTCTTTCATTTGCTATAGTGCATATGCAGGTAGATTTTTCTTCACTAAGTGAAAGCTGGGAATGTCCTGAGTCCTGCTTACTTACCCTGCTTTTCTATGTAGTCTCACTTGTCTGCCCAGAAAATTGTCATCTGGACCCTGTATCTTCAATTCTAGATAAAAAGCCATTTTAATAATGATAATTTAAAAAGGAGTTCTGTTTCTCTAATGCTCATTTATTTGTCCTTACTAAACCAAAGGTACACTAGGAAATTACAATCCAGGTTGCCCCCAGTCTAGTTCTAGAGTTCCCTTTATAAGAAGTAAACAGCGTATATAAGTAATAAGTGTATGTCTCTATCTCTAGTTCTCAGCTTCCTTTCCTATAGTCATTCAGGAATGCGTAAAGCTCTGTGTAGGTTTGGGTATATATGACCTGGGCCTCATCACTCTGATACATAATAACTCACCAGCTTTCATATACAAGGCAGTCTGCTTGGTGCTGCAAGGGACAGAAAGATATAAAGCTGACCCTCTCAAGATAAAAATAGTACACTAGTAACAGTCTGCTCTGTTTGCTAAGCATTTTTATTTAAAGAAGCACAATTACGGTGGAGTCGTCTCAAACTAGTTGAGAAAGGTTCGTGTTCATTGGCCAGCTCAAAAAAGTTTTTATAGGGACAGTATATAGAATCTTGATTTCATAAGGGAATAGTTATGTTCAAACTAACTGTTAAGATTCTCATTCCTTGAGCACATACTAATAAAAAGAACCTGTAGGTAAACTACATCACTGCCTGTTACTGGACATTTTAAGATATAAGCGGTATATATACTGTGATAAAGTACTAGATAACTGCTCTTAGATCAAAGATTTCACAAGGTAAAAAAGACAGATATATGTCTTTTGGTATACAGTTTCAGGAATTCATAGAAAAGAACCAAGTACTAGCATTGCCAAGCAAAAATGGAACTATATATTCACCCTTTCTAGCATCTGACATGTAGTACAGAAGGCTAGCTACACGTGCTTTGTAGCTCACTGAGTAGATTGAGGGATACCAAAACAAAAACCAGTTTATTGGTGATTAATGATATAAGAGCTAAGTAGTAATAACTACTAAGCTGAATATAATCAACTTGTAATGTTAAAAACATATTGACCAAGGAGTGGTTTGGCCCAAATATTTCACTCCCCTTCTGATGTACACTTACTAAACTGGATCTCCTTCCTTGTGACACTAAAGAGGTGCTATAATGAACAGGTGGTTAATGATACTTCAGAAATAGGTCGTGTGTCTGCCTAATAAGTCTGTCTCTTCATTTTGTCTCCTAGTACCATAACGGCTTGGGGGAAAGACCATGAGAAAGATGCTTTTGAACACATAGTAACACAGTTCTCATCAGTGCCTGTGTCTGTGGTCAGCGATAGCTATGACATTTATAATGCGTGTGAGAAAATATGGGGTGAAGACCTGAGACATCTGATAGTATCGAGAAGTACAGAGGCACCACTAATCATCAGACCTGACTCTGGAAATCCTCTTGACACTGTATTGAAGGTAAATTGTAGTGTGTATCATTAGGATGCCTGGACACCAGCTTCTTCCCTGCTCATTTGTGTATACATCAGTTCAAGGCTCTCTGGAAAAGTCACCCATTTTTCAGAGAGGGAGAGCAAAAGATTTGCCCAAGGTCACACATTAATTGCAGAGAAAGGATATAAAGATGAGCTTATTTATATATTGTCAAGTAGACAATTGAGGACTGCTTAAGACTTCCTTGTCTGCTTTCAGAATTAGTAGCATTACCATCCATCAGACTACTCGTGGCTTATCCCATGTATTAGAAGTCGTTGTTACAACTTTGAAGGTGTTAGCATGTGTTCCGGGTAATGAGGAATACAGGTCATTCAGAGCTGCATTTCAGGTCCTGTGCGGCTGGAGATACACTGCTTAATAAGCAGAGGCAGGCCTTCGTGGTGGTCAGGGCCTGCTTTTCCTTTTCTACAGAGTATTCGCCACAGCAGGAGTCCATTGATGCCTTCTATTAGAGAACCACCGTGTGTGCTTCACACCAAAGTGTTTGCTTTAATCTTATCAGAGAGAGAGAGAGAGAGAGAGAGAGAGAGAGAGAGAGAGAGAGAGAGGCTTTCACTCTCTGCTGTAAAGGAGGAAGTGACCTGCCGAGGTTGAGAAACATGGAAATGGGGTCCTAGTCAGCTAAGGAGCAGCTGGTACCTCATTGTTAACTCTAGGAAGTGGGAGCATAGATTACAGGAGCTCTTTTTTATTCTGTATTCAGCCCAGGGTCGGATGCCTTAGCCTGAAGTATTTCACTTTTGACAAACTAAGCCACTATTACAGTTCCATTGTGATAGTTATAAGAATAATGAAAGCTATTTACATGGGCTTTTTCATTAGGATCTTTAAGCAGTTTACATCAGGGAGTAATTGTTGTCTGAAGGGGTGTGTCTGATAGCTCCTCTGTGTCTGTGTTTTCCTGAACGAGTTCAAATCTGTGTTAAGTGTCTGAGCTGCTGGACAATCTTAAGTGGCCGTCATTGGATAGAGTGACTTAAGTACTACCCGTGTTAGCATGTTAGCGTTGGGGAGCCAAGAGCTTTGGGCAGCTACACGTCATACACACTTGGCTCTTACTGTGATGGTTGCATTTCTCTCAGCATTGTAATCCAAATGTCAGACACAAGTAAAGCAAGCAGAATAAACCCAAATCAAAGGCATCATTATTGATTTGCTGTGTCACTCCCTACACTTTCTTTTAAATGTGTGCTGGTTTAGTAGTACGGGTTTGTTTTTTTCTTGAATCTGTAATTTGAAAGATGTAAAGGAAAACCAGCGTGTTCTGTGCGACTTGTGACATAACTGAACGAGGAAAGAAGAGCACACCTGTTTCTGATATGGTTAAAAGGAATTGGAAACAAACTTTATATGATTTTATACATGGCTTAAGATTAAGTGGTTGAATTTTTTACTTCTCAAAATTGTTTTAACAAGGAAAAATATTTTTTAGCTCAGGGAGCACCCCTACCCTGTCCCAGTTTTAGTTACTATGTCATGTGTTTTTCTCACACAGGTCTTAGATATTTTAGGCAAGAAGTTTCCTGTTACTGAGAACTCAAAAGGCTACAAGTTGCTGCCACCTTATCTTAGAGTCATTCAAGGAGATGGCGTGGATATCAATACTTTACAAGAGGTGTGTGTTTTACATGAATGTTCCAATCATGAAATCCCCATTCTTGAAACAGCTTTTTATTCATAAACAGCCTGTTAAATTTTAAGTGCAATTGTGAGTCTTATTTAAAATATTTATAATGGCAAATACTTTTGGTGTAGTACTTAAAGTTTAGAAATAATAGTACCTTAGAATACTGAAGGGGCAGTCAAAGCATATTTCTCCAGGCTTCACCACCTACCTTCTGACAGGATTCTAAAGAGAAAGAAAAATAAAGGCTTTTGTTTGAAGAGCCCAAGAGTATGTGTAACAATTGGTGCTCATTGCTAGAATGACAGAATCTAACTAGATTCACTTGCGAACAGAGTCCCAAAGAGGGATTATCTAGGCCAGGTTGATGTATGAGCTGGTGGGGTGTAGTTTGATCACATTGATTGAGATGGGAAGACCCACCCATTGTTGACAATTCCTTGGGTTTGGGTCCTGTGCTGCCTTGACTTCCCCATGGTCCCATGGTAAGGGACTGTAACTTGGAATTGTGATCCAAATAGACCTGCCTCCTTGAGTTGCTTTCAGTCAAAGAAACTATAAGGCAGTATGACTTCAAGTCAGTGCCCAGATTACATCAATTTCAAAAGATTGATTTGAAAATGATAGCTTTGATGTGTAATCATATTTGTATGGTCTCCTGTGTTCCCGAGTGAGGGGAGGTATCTGGAGTTTGGCGGGAACAGAATGAGGGTACTTCTCCCTACCCTCCCAAACTACCTTGCTTTAGTGGGAACTCTCTCAGCTTTAAGACACTGGGTCTTGGGACATTAGAAGCTGTTGTATGAGAAGGACTAAGTATTGGTAGGACAGCTTACAGGGGATAGTAGAGAACCTTGAGTATAGAAATTGGGGCTGGCACATTTACTTGTTCTAAACCCCCTCAGTCACCTACCTTTCTCAATATAGCCCAGGCCTACCTCTCTGAATGGTACTGTTCACAGTGTGATGGGCCCTCCTGCATCAGGTAGCAATTAAGAAAATGTCCCATAAACCTGGCCATAGACAATTCTTCAGTTGAAATTCCCTCTCCCTGTAACTCTTAGCTTGTGTCAAGATGACAACTGAAGGTAACTGTCTGTGACAAGTAGTTTTCTGTAGATGTAAATACATTCACCGGTACAGGAAGACTATCTTAAATTGGTACTCAAAGCTAAGCAGGTAGAATAAACCCACACTTAGAGGATAGAGCCTGATTTTTTTCATGTTGGAAATAAGTCTCATGTGCTTTCTAAAAGGCAATGATATTCATCCTAACAGTTTCTCTCTACATACGCTAAACAGATTGTTTAATTGTGGTAAAATTGGGGAGGGGTGCTTCATTTAACAAGCTGCCACCTTTCCTGGACTGCCAGCCTCCCCTTACTCCTACTCCCTGTCAACATTCATCCTCCCTAGAGCATCCTGCTCTAGCTTCTACTGTCAAGAAGCCAAAGATCTCATGTGCAGTAGACAAAACAGCGTCCTGTTTCTGTTGGTGTCTTGGGACTTGATCTGCTTGGCTGCCATCAGGTCTCTCCACTAGGATGACTTCCTAATGACATTTAATAGTACTGACTCCTCAACATTCATCGAGGAGGATTTCTTTGATGTCTGAAAGATGCCCAAGGCTTTCCCTCCCTTGAGCTGTCCCGAATCCTTATCTTGGAACCCTTCTGTCTACATCTCTTGGATGTTTCTATGACTTGCTCTGGTGAGGCACAGCACAGGCTTCCTGACCACATAGAATACTGCCTTCCATCAGGCTGGCCTAAGTTGCCAAAAACGTCACTCGGGGAATCCAATAAGCAATCTTGGTCACTTAAGTAAGTTTTATATTGCCTTTTTTACCTTTGAGAAGTATTTGTCATAAAGGTGTAGAAACAGGCTGTCATTCCTTCCTATTTTTCTTGCTTTGGGTTTAATAGTTGTTCATAATTAGTGCTGAACACTTGATTACAGATAAACTTATGGAACTTCTAGCTGTAAATCTAGAATTCTTGAGCTTCATAGCTCTTGAGTTGTACTTACAAATGTTGTGACTATGTGTATATATTAGTTCTTTCCCTAAGTATAAGCACTCCATGTTAGAAGTGACTTTGAATTATTGATAACATTTTGTGTTTGATTTTTATATAACAAGTTATTAAACATGTTTTTGTGGGAAAAAAAGTGAATTACAACTTTGATATAAATGCTAAGAACAAATTACTTTTTTGGCATACATAATACATAACATGTGAAAAGCACTTATACAATGGAGCAAAACTATGTGAATGATATTAGCAGATAACTAAATCCTAAGGGCTCCTGAGCCAACTTAAATATATATGAAAGTTCTGTATGAAATATGAAAATGGTTTATGAAGTAAGAGTAATAATTTGCCCACTTATTTACACTTTGATTTATTTGTGGGTGTTTTTTGACTGGCACAAAGGGATGTGAAATTCAGCTCTCCTTTTCATGATTGTATGACGCTGGGTGCGGAGTCTGAAGCCCTTTACTCTCCTGCCTCTCCATGGGGAGCAGCCTTCTCCCTTTTCTCTTCTACTTGCATTTATTTTGTACTGAAATTCACTTCTTTCATAGTCATCTCAGTGAAAACTGTTTAGGGGCCTTGGTTACCTTTGGGTTTGGGTAATGGGGGTGGGGGCTGTTTGTGACCACCGCAGCTTACAGCAATTCTCAGGAGGCAAGAAGCTAGATCAGTTCAACACAACTAAGGAGTTGTTGATTTAGACTTCAAGAGTCTGACTGAGAATTTTAGACCTTATTTAAAGTACAGCACAATGTGAGGAAATATTTTTCTGGCAATACGAACTCAATCCTAAGACACTCCTTGTAAGTACTTGTGACATCTTTCATAAAGATGAGCTCTATAAATTGTAAAACAGATAAGTTCTGTAGATGGGTGAGCTTATAGTAAGGTTCTGGGAAAGGATCCAGTGTGGTCTCAGCCCCACAGGAAGTGCAGAGGTCACTGGGCTGTGAACCACATTTGCTTCTAGCCTTCTGGGCAGAAAGCGGGTGATGTTCCTCTCTCCAACCCTGTGTGTTTCCATGCCGGTTCCCCTGGCTTACCTGTGAACATGAGGATTCCCATGCCTCCCACAGAGCACAGTAATAAATAGACACAAGACCAGATTTCTATAAACGATAAAGGAATCACTTAAATAAACTGTGATTTTTATATTAATTCTTACTGGAAAACATTTGGCTTTAAAAAACCTACAGAAAAATTAAATGGTTGGATTTTTGAAAATGATTGGATTAGTAACTCATGTGCTATTTGGGATTTCCATTCCTTTTACAATGTTGAAAATCAAAAGAAAAGATCAATTTGAGACTTAGTTGTTCAGAGAACATATAAATGATGTGTGGGGAGAATGTGAAAATTACTCATTTTGAGGGAGGTTGAAATGACCATTGTCACTACTGTTACCCATAAAAAAGTATTATATGCTCTTGCCAATTACATATCTGTTACCTGGGGCTTATAATAATTGTCACATGTAGTAACACAGTGCACTGGGACTTATTTGTGATGATTAGAAATCCCTAGGAGCTAGTATTTCAGCCTTGTTGATCACGTTGGGCAGTGATGTTTGAGGAGGCTAGGGAAGAGAGCTGAGAGAACCTTAAGTGTACATAGCCAGTCTTCTCACGACTCTCCACTCCCACATCCCAAGCACAGTGCCCACTGCAGGGGAAATCCCCTCCTCCCACGCACCCATGTTAACGCCTTTCGCGTCTTGAGTGGGACTTTAGAAAGAAAACGTGTTCTATTGTCTGCCTAGGCCTGTAAGTATCTAAGTGCTGAGTGATACAAAGCCGCTGTATCTCAATACTGTCCTTGGAGAGCAAGCTCTATCATCTTTGTTTTTAATCTTCTAGATTGTAGAGGGAATGAAACAAAAGAAGTGGAGTATCGAGAATGTCTCCTTCGGTTCTGGTGGCGCTTTGCTACAGAAGTTAACCCGAGACCTCTTGAATTGCTCCTTCAAGTGCAGCTATGTTGTAACCAATGGCCTTGGGGTATGTCCTTCAGCTTTCTTCTCCTTGCTTCTGTGTATCTAGGAAGAGTGCAGTGAGTGCCACAGTCAGAGGGCTGTCACATGTTGATGGCCACTACCTAACTTAGAAACAAGGGAGTCAGCTGGTAACAAGAGAGACATGGGAACCAATAAACTGAATCATTTCCGGGAACTGGAGAGTCATTCCCAGTGTTTGGTATATTCCTTTGTATGAAGAAGCTGGTTCCATTTGGGTAAGATTAAGGTTGTCAGCTCGCCTGGCCATCACACACTAAAGATGATCAAGTATGTCACTGTCAAGACCCTATTATGAGGGTGGAGTTTGAGCTTCTGGTTTTGATACCAGAATTATGTTCAGTGGCCGTAGTATTAGCTGGGCAGCCACCCCTTTCATCTTTCATCTCCCCTCAAAGGCTGAGTGAGGAGTCTGTGGAGTAGGGGTCAGGGGAAGCTAAGAGCCCCAAAGAACAGAGCAGGCATGATGGCTCAGCAGACAGAGGCTCTTCTTCCCATGCCAGTTCAATCCCCAGAACCCACATAGAGGTGGAGGAAAACCCAGCTCCATAGAGCTGTGCTTTGACCACCTTCACATACGTAAACAGTACTAGTAAGTAAATCCTGAAGAAACCCTGTGTGCTGTGTCCACCTTCTTTGTGGAGTCCTGAGACTGTCTTGTTTCTTTCTCTTCCATTGCTGGTGCCATCTGCTTGAGTTTTACCCCCACCTTTCTGGTCCTAAAATACTTCAGATACTTTAAGTCATTCTGTTACTGGTCTGAGTCAGGGTCTTGCAGTGTGACAGTGCTGGATTAGAATTTGCAGCAGCCCTTTGGTCTGTGTTTCACATCTGTGCCGCCATGCCCAGCAGGTTCTCCAACTGTGTGTGCGTGTGTGCATGCATGTGCACGTGCACACGTGTAACTGTGCATACATTGCCTCATTCATATTAGGCCAGCACCCCACCTCTGAGCTGTATCTCCAGCCTCTTACTAGGATAAAGGTAAGAAGTAATGAAAGAGGAAGGTTAGACGACAAGAGTGTCTTTATCTTAAACACCCTAGTTCTCTCTGTAGTTTGCAAACACATCTGTTATGTAAGGTCGACTCGATACATTTCTCTACATCGTCCTATAAAAGATAGCCAAGATTTGGGCTCCCACAGCGTGGCTATTTTGAAGGAAGCAGGCTAACTAATGAGTTTTGTTTCTAACAGCCAGTTGTAGGCTGATGTAGTTACATATTCAACACTTTTAAAGCTTGAGTCTAGCTGTGGCCCAGCCTTGTGTGTGCAGGCAAGAGCTCCAGCACTGAGCTGTGTACAGCACTGAGCTGTGTACATGCTTTAGAGACACTCAGTGAGAGATGACTTACCACTCAGTGAGAGATGACTTACCATTCAGTGAGAGATGACTTACCATTCAGTGAGAGATGACTTACCATTCAGTGAGAGATGACTTACCACTCAGTGAGAGATGACTTACCATTCAGTGAGAGGTGACTTACCATTCAGTGAGAGATGACTTACCACTCAGTGAGAGATGACTTACCATTCAGTGAGAGATGACTTACCACTCAGTGAGAGATGACTTACCATTCAGTGAGAGATGACTTACCACTCAGTGAGAGATGACTTACCATTCAGTGAGAGATGACTTACCATTCAGTGAGAGATGACTTACCATTCAGTGAGAGATGACTTACCATTCAGTGAGAGATGACTTACCATTCAGTGAGAGATGACTTACCATTTGTCTCTTAATTTGGATTTCTCAGGTTAATGTGTTTAAGGACCCAGTTGCTGATCCCAACAAAAGGTCAAAAAAGGGCCGGTTATCTTTACATAGGACACCAGCGGGGAACTTTGTTACACTTGAAGAAGGAAAAGGAGACCTTGAGGAATATGGCCATGTACGTATCTGTTGACTGGGATTTTTAAAACAGTCGTGAACTGGATTTACAAATTAGGAAAAGGGAGTCTTGTGTTATTCTTTCAAATTGTTTTAAGAACAGTGGTACCAGTGAAATACTTTTTTTCCTTTACCGGGCTTTTGTATATATGGTTTTAATCTTACCGTAAGTTAGCAGTGACTAATTTCTGGAGAAGCATAGCAGCAGAGAATACTATTAGATGTTGCTCTTGGACTTCACATAACTGTCTGTATTATAGTAAAATACTGTAATTTCATAATAGACAAACTAGCCAAATTCCAAACACTTTGATGGGAAGTGTTTCTTTACAACTTAATAATGACCACTCGGAAGGTTTTCTTTAGTGTTAATTGAGTCTCAGGGAATTCTGAGCTAAAGAAAATAGATAAAGCAAGTTGTCTTAGTGTCATAGAACTGGAGTGGGTCCTTAGATTATATAGCTGAGTTTTCTTCCCCTGGTTAACCAGACTGAAAAGCTGAAGTAGGCCATGTGATCTGATGGTTTTCAGCATAAGTACACTTAACATTTGTGATCTGAAAGGTTAAAAGATCTCTAAGCCACTAGATGGGGGGGGGAGGGGCCTCCAGTTTCAGGGGAAAAACTTCTCATGAGTATATTCTTCAAATATAAGTACACATTTACTGATAGTATGTTTTAATATTGTGCAAATCTGACTGCTTACAACAATTTTATATCATTATGCCTTTTAAGATTTGGGGTTGGAATAAAATAATCCTTCTATGAAAACCATATGAACTGGTAGACCAGAATTTTAGAATTAAATCTCTGTATGTTGTCCCAGTAAATCTTTGAGTAGATTTTACAAGGCAGTTGGAGCTACCAAGGTTCTGCTGTATGAGGCCATCGAAGACGCAGCAGAGCCCTGAGACTAAGCCAAAGGAAACTTGCCAGTGCTCGAGAGCATCTGTCCAGTGTCCTAGTGACCAGTCCCAAGCTTGATGGAGAGTCCCTGTGATCATGGAGACATTTTGGTTAACGCGTAAAACCCAGCATTTTCTGGTAGTTTATATTGAAACTTACAAAAGAAAATGCTACATCTAGAACACTAATTCGGAGCACACAAGATGCCAGCTAACATCATGTGTACTGTAAGAAAGAACATTAAGATGAATTAAAGTAGACTTTTCATGTAGAAACTAGACTCCTCGTGGCCTCAGGGAAAGTGAGCCCTCCTCCTCTGTTGATGCTTCTGTGTGGCTTTGCAGTTACAGTCTATGTAACTCGGTCATATAAATGAGACAGAAATACCTGCTTTTCTGTTTCTGTCTTGGGTTGGGTTTTTGGATTGTATCCGTTTTTAAGGCCAAAATTTAAGGACAACAAGTTTATTAAACTTGTAGATTGGCAGGTCTAGGCAATATTAAGGCACTTGGCCAGATCCTGAGTAATAATTACCAGGACTACGTGTAGTTCTCCCAAGCAAACATTTTCTTCAGCAGTAGAAAAGATGAGGCATCTGATGGTTTGCCTCTCCCTTTAAGAAAACCAGTCTACGAATGTTTATCATAACCTCACTCGTATTGACCCTTGACAGCTTTGTGGATTTGACCTCTTTAAGTAAATTGGTCAAAGCATGATCTGAATATTTGGTAGACGGTCTTTTTAATAACAAATTTTACATTCGGCAGGATCTTCTCCATACGGTTTTCAAGAATGGGAAGGTGACAAAAAGCTACTCATTTGATGAAGTCAGAAAAAATGCACAGCTGAACATCGAGCAGGACGTGGCACCTCATTAGGCTTCATGTGGCCGGGTTGTTATGTGTGCAGTGTGTGTATACATACATGCACGTATGTGTGCGCCTGTGCGTATGTACTAACATGTTCATTGTACAGATGTGTGGGTTCGTGTTTATGATACACTGCAGCCAGATTATTTGTTGGTTTATGGACATACTGCCCTTTTTATTTTTCTCCCAGTGTTTAGATGATCTCAGATTAGAAAACACTTACAACCATGTACAAGATTAATGCTGAAGCAAGCTTTTCAGGGTCCTTTGCTAATAGATAGTAATCCAATCTGGTGTTGATCTTTTCACAAATAACAAACCAAGAAACTTTTATATATAACTACAGATCACATAAAACAGATTTGCATAAAATTACCATGCCTGCTTTATGTTTATATTTAACTTGTATTTTTGTACAAACGAGATTGTGTAAGATATATTTAAAGTTTCAGTGATTTACCAGTCTGTTTCCAACTTTTCATGATTTTTATGAGCACAGACTTTCAAGAAAATACTTGAAATAAATTACATTGCCTTTTGTCCATTAATCAGCAAATAAAACATGGCCTTAACCAAGTTGTTTGTGGTGTTGTACATTTGCAAATTATGTCAGGACAGACAGACACCCAACAGAGTTCCGAACATCACTGCCCTTGTAGAGTATGCAGCAGTCATTCTCCGTGGAAGAGAAGAATGGTTCTTACGCGAATGTTTAGGCATTGTACAGTTCTGTGCCCTGGTCAGTGTATGTACCAGTGATGCCAAATCCCAAAGGCCTGTTCTGCAATTTTATATGTTGGATATTGCCTGTGGCTCTAATATGCACCTCAAGATTTTAAGAAGATAATGTTTTTAGAGAGAATTTCTGCTTCCACTATAGAATATATACATAAATGTAAAATATTGAAAGTGGAAGTAGTGTATTTTAAAGTAATTACACTTCTGAATTTATTTTTCATATTCTATAGTTGGTATGTCTTAAATGAATTGCTGGAGTGGGTAGTGAGTGTACTTATTTTAAATGTTTTGATTCTGTTATATTTTCATTAAGTTTTTTAAAAATTAAATTGGATATTAAACTGTATGGACATCATTTATTAATTTTAAGTTAAACCCTCAGTAACTAATATTTAAGTAAGTTCTTGATGTTATCCCCAGTGGAAAGCCTGATTCTTAATAGAAGAATCTTAATACAGAGATTTAGCTAAATTTAAGATACTCATCCTCAAAATGTTTATAGCGATTTACTGCTAGGTCCTGAGTCAGCCATTGCACTCAACAAGACACCAGTCTCTTTGAGGTGACTCCTAGGTCACCTGTAGGTGACACTACACAGTTCTAAGCCAAGGTTGGCCAGCCAACTTCATACTGCTTCTTCATTTTTAGTTACACACTGTCTAAGGATGTTTCCCACTTCGGTGGCAGAAATAGAGTAGTTACAATAGAGACCAGATAGTCCTCAAAGCCTGGAATGTTCACTAAACACAATCACAGAGAGCTCGCTAGCCTGTGTTCTAAGAAAAGGAGCATGCGTTTGCATTTTAAGAGAGATGTTGGTTTTTCTGGGAAGGGAGGAAGTTGAATTTTACAGAGTACCTCTTGTTCTTTCTCATTTAAGAATCTGATAATAGAAAACTGATTTAGAAAAGTTTTCACAACTTGCCATTAAGATAGAATATTAAAAGCCATACATCATGTAAAACAATTTCATGAGGAACCATATGAGGTGAATTAGAGGGGTTAGCAGGTGATCCTAAGACTTGGAACAGTAAGCATTACTCATTTTTAGTAATCTTTATTTTGTAATACATGAAAAAAATCTTAAACTGACTTTAAAAAGTGGAACTTGAGTAGTGTGGTCATGGTGTATACACTACAATGCCTGTAATCCCAGAAATGAGGTAGACACAGGGATCGGAAACCAACATCATTCTTGACTACATAACAAATTTTAGGCTAGCCCGCACTACCTGGCTCAAGAAAAAATGTACCTGAGATT
Organism: Mus musculus; assembly: GCF_000001635.26. Lineage (NCBI taxonomy): Eukaryota > Metazoa > Chordata > Mammalia > Rodentia > Muridae > Mus > Mus musculus. The sequence continues at coordinate 32,852,524 of NC_000078.6, forward strand.
AGTAGTACTGCAGAGACATGTCCTGCATGGGTATAGGCATAGCCAGTACCTGAGACTTTATACACAGGAGGTTTGTTAAGTTCAAAACCAGTCTGAGCTTAAATAGACCCTTGAGTCTCCTCCTCTTCACAAAGGCTTGTAGAGTACTACACAAAACCCATTGGTGTCATACTACAAGCAGTGTTTTTGTGTTGTGTGAATTCCACCGGCTGCACATGCCAGTTTTGTTTAGAAGCATGTAGTATAAACTAGTAGCTTCCATTTGTGCACAGAATGGGTCTAGAGATGGAAGGAGTCATGTCTCTTGGCTCCAGTCCCCTTGGAACGGGTTCATTTTGGATTTCTGTCACTTAGCAGTATTTGGCCATCCCCCTTCTGAGTACCAAATGGTTAACATGAATGTCAAATTGAGTTGATTTGCGTGTCACCCTTAGATTGGACTAGCTCTTAAGACACTAGATTTGCAGTTGACATTAGTCCCCTCAATTCATAACTTTGAAGTAGGCAGTAGAATTTGTGTTATTTGTACCCTCTACTTAAAGTAAAAGGTTTTTATGAGTAGCCTTCCTTTCTTGAAATGAAAAGAAAAAAAAGCTTTTTTAGTGAAATCCATCATGGAAAATTAGAGAAAAATAGCAAGATGTTTGTTGTTGTATTTACCATACCTTAGAACTCACACTTAAACTAGTATTTTGTAGTTTTACATTCCTTTTTAACTCATTCAGTGGAGAATATCAGACTTTCTCCCAAGTTGTATGTTAAGTCAATTCTAATAATGTACTCAGCATCAAAGACAAACATGTAATAAACATGGAAATAAAGTTTAGTTCTGTTAGTGAAATGTTAAATTTGATTGTGTGTATCAGATGCCATTTCCAGACCTACCTCTTCTAGGTATCTCTCCAGAGAATCAGGCTGAGAGGAGGGCGTGGTGAAGATGGTTCCCGTTCTCCGCCTTCAGCAGCTCTGGATAGCAGTACCATTTACTAAGAATTCTGCAAAGAGTAAATAGGTATCTGCAGGGTACAGAGTCGAATACAGAGGGACCTCCAGGCATGTGTATGGTGTGTGTGTGTGTGTGTGTAGATGTTCATTGGGGACACACAGGAGGAGACAGCTCTAGAGTGTGGAGTTGGCACACCCACCCCCCCTGCCACCAAGTCCAGCCCACCATCTGTTTGTAGGTAGTTTTATTGGAACATAGCCCTACCCACTCTCTTAGTAGTGGTCACCATTGTTCTCATGCTGTAGCAGCAGAGCCTGCAAAGCTGACATAGTCCACTCCTTTTCATTTCTAGAAAAGGAATATCAAGCCAATAAAGAAGGACCCACGAGATGAACTCTTGGAGGTTGCGTGCAGAACATAAGGTAGCAAAGGATACTGATGAGCATCAACTAAAGAGAGGAAGTCGGTACTTTCCCTAGACCAACAGGAGGAGGATAGTAACGGCTGAACGGGATCTCAAGTACACTGTGTGTGTCTGTGAAAGTGTCTTAGTAAAGGCTGAGGTAGAGTCACCAAGTGGGACAGCTTGGGACACATAGGTCCTGCCTTGAAAATCCATACCTTGTTTTTCATAAGGCTTCAGGATTCACCTGAACTGGGGAAAGCAGCCATCTAAAGATTAAATCTCAATGAATTCTCAGAAAAATAAAGTCACATCCAGACAAGAGTGGAAGTGGGAGCCTGGAAGAGCAGAGGGTGTCTTTGAAGAGCTCAGGATGGAGTGTGCAGATCTGAGTAGAATACAGTGATTTACACAAAAATGTAGACACATTATTTCATATACTTGCTAATAAAAATATTGGGGAAAGCCAGAACAAGACATGTTCTAAGGGATCAAGACCACCGCAGCAGCTACCATTGTCTTAAGACAGCCTTGTTTCCACTAAAACAGTTTCAAGAATAAGGATAAACGGAGTTCTGTCACAACACCAAAAGCTGAACTTCTTCATGCCACCATTTCAGAAAGTTCTAAGGGAGTGGGAGGGTGGGGGGGAGGGGGTATAGTGAGCACACCCCAAACCCAGCAGACACTGACTGTCTGAAACAATAGTGAATAGCAGTGTGCCCCAAATTAAAATAGGAGCAAAGTTAGAGGTATTCTGAAATGCTTTAGTTTTCAGCAAGTGTGCTGGTGCGTTTTTAGAACATAAATGAACATGTACATATTGACCAAGTAAACATGGAAGTAAGTGTATTTCTTTCAGACTAATAGGAAAAGGCCAGACGTGTATATGCTTTTTAAAATAAATGAGAAAAGCATGTGGAACAACTAGCCAAATAAGATTAATCGTGAATTTTATGTACATAATGTGAACCATAAATACCCTAAACATATTACAAGATAAATGTATTAAAAATCTATGTGCCACTTACAAAAGCCACATCCAAAACAGGGTTGGAAACATCTTTAAAGGAGCGCTTGGCTGCAGTCATAGCTGTACTTTTCCTGTGGTCAGATGGCTCATGTGTCCAGGGCTGCTGACATCACTCATCCCCAGAACAGTGTGCCAGCAAAGTGTGGCGCCCAAAAGGAACAGAGCATTCCAACACCGGGCTGTGGCTTATTTACCAAGCCTTGGGGAAAATAAAGCTTAGACAGACAGTGCCCTCTCTTCTCAGATGAGCCATGTTGGAAATGTCAGAGGGGAGTTAAAGCAGGGACAGATGCATTCTGGGAAACAGCACCTCATCTTCCCCGTTCTCCTAGGTTCTCGTGCCTGATTCTCATGTCCGTTTTCTGCCCTTGTGTGGGGTGTTGGTATATTAGTCGTTCACCGATAGGTGGAAGATGGAAGGGGATGGTTAGATTAGATTACCTATTAGATTAGATTACCTGTAGGCTTTTCTGAACCACAGACATATACTCCTAAAAATCCAAAGCATGCATGCCAGGCTATGACACTGGGGAGGTCTTGCCGAGATACCTGCCTGAGAACCACTGTCCTATATGTACGGCTTCCAGAGCATTGATGCAGGACTTTACCCCTGGGACCAATGCTCTCTGCCCCTGTGTTAGCAGTGTTATCTGCCCTGTTTAGGGAACAAGGCTCAGCACAGGATGGCCAAGAATTGTCCTCTGAGGATCATAAAACTTGTCATCACCCTAGCCTGCCTGTGGATGGAAAGGCCACTGTGTTCTTCCTACAGGAAGCAAAGAGGAGGGTAACTTAACTGAGAAAGGCAGCTCGAATGATTTTCAGACTGCAAATCTACTGACCAGTCCGAACACATCCTTTCCTGCCTTGTGCACACAGTAACTCTAAGGCAGTTGTATCATAAAATTTACATGCATTAAAAAAGTTCTAGACTTTTCTGACTGACTTTTATTCTCTATAATATCTAAAAAAGTACTGCTTTTAGTATCAAGCAAAGAAAGCAGTATTACAATATTGCAGGTGCTGAGCCAGACGGTGGCATGCCCAGGGCTTCTCAGGGAATGTGTGTCTCTGATTACCTGGTGGTGGATGAGCGAGCAGAGCTTTCTATTGTCTGGGGCTACTTGCCCACCTTGGGAGTGGGTGGGGACAAGGCAACAAACTAAACAACAACTGAATCTCCTATTTTGTGTATATGAGACTGCAAGAGAGGGGACAGGGGAAGGGTAGATACCTCATTCCTCTCAGGTGGTTTTGAAACAAAGGACAGATAAAATTATTTTTTAAGTTGGAATATATATATATGTATACATACATATACATACATACATATACCAGACATTGTGAATAGTTGATTATTTCGAAGCCATGAAGCCAAGAGACACTACCTTGATAAGTGAGACTTTTAACTCATGGGCTGGAATTATTTCTTTGGCAAGCCCTTGCCTAGTTCTGCCCACTAAGTTAGAGTGTGTGCCCTAGGGTCTACACTAGGGCTTGACATACAGAACGCACTCAGCTGTCACATATTGGGAGAGGAGGCTCATTAGTCAGAACTCTGTCTCACTCTGCCCTGCCCCACCTAGCACTACTGTCAAGCCATGATTCAGTCTCTATTGTACATCTGCTCAGTACACCCCAAGTCCTCATTTCATCAAACCAAAAACTGGTGCTTTTTAAGACAATAAAATAATAATAACAACAACAACTAGCAACTGGTCAGCCATTTATCTGCAATTGTGGGAAATTCCAGGCTGACATTTCCTCCTATTGTCCTAGAAAAGGGTCTGTCAGGACCAGGAAGGGCCATTTGACTCCTAGCCTGCCTCTTGTGCTCCTGACTGTATTCATCAACCAGATCAAAACAGACCGTTCCTCCTCACTGTCTGCCCACGTATAGCGTCTCACTCCAGATATGGTTTCCTTGTCACTTTCTCTAGAAGGTCCCTTCCAGGAAACATGTCTGTGAACCTACAGACAGACGTCACTTTGGTTCTGCCGTATGATGAGAATCCTGGCCACTGTGCGCCGTGTCTGCATCTTGCCACACCATCCTAAGTGTATAAGTGGGTATGTGTCTGCTGCTCTTCTGCCAAGGTCACACACAGCTTTTAGGGAACAGGCAACTGTATTTCTTGATTGTCCGGCTCTATGTTCCCTTTTTCTGGAGCCTCAGCTGACCCTCTCCCTTGAGACAGACTAGCCAAAGCATTTCCAGTTATTTTTAGTTTCTTTGGCTGCTGACTTGGACGGTTTGGAAGGAGGCAATATGATGGTTTGATTGGTCTGTCTCAAACCACAGCTCAGGCAGTTGATGGCCACAGCATTGAGCAAGGGCAGAAAATGCATCCATAGGTTGGATGAACTTGCCAAATGGGCAAAGAGGACAAGATGGATCAGACTGCCCTGATCCGTCTGAACGTGTGCAAACGGGGCAGCAGTGGACCTACCAAGGGAGGAAAGGGCATCTTGCCTGCCTGCCTAGACTCTGGAGCAAAGCCATCTGCATAAGACGAACTGTCCAGTGACTTCCTCCCAAGCTTCTCTCCCTCAGGGATGTTCTGGTGCCTGGGAACTGCAGGAAGCTGAGAGGACTCATTCCGGCCCTGAACTTGGGGGAGCTGCCATACTCACTCCCTAGTGATGCTGACAGCCTCACCAAGCGAAGTCCCTCCATTGGACTGTGCCCCCAGAAGTGGAATACATGAAGTCACGTGACTATTGCTGGGCTACCCAGTCAGCATAACATCTGGTCCAGCTTTACTTAAAGGATTGTTTTAAAGATTGTAGAATAGATAGACAGACAGAACTGTTGGGGTCCAAGAATTGCCTCACAAGCCACAAGAACTCCGATCTCAGTCAGATAGGGATAGTTTATCGAGCACACACCACAAGACTGGTCGACCAGGGCCATAGTCCAGATCTGGGAACTGAACCATGACCCTGAGTTAAGACCCAGTGTTTTTAAGCCCAAAATCCACAAGTATCTGTGTCAAGTTATTTCACCAATCAGGATGTAGGGATGGGGGATTCCCTTGGGAACTTGTCTCTGTTGTATACTTTCTCCCTCCTGCCCCCATTGGTTGGGGTATTCAACTGTGACAGGAGACTTGCCTTGTCTAATAGTCACACCTTAACTTGTCTATCAGGATGGGACTTGTCTAAAATTCGTGTTTTAACTTTCCAACTAGGATGTCAGTTTCCCACATACATGTCTCTTTCTGCCAAGTCGGATGTCAGTTTCTAGGGAGGTCTTGGGAACCTAAACTTTACTTGACCACTGTTCAAAATGGAAGTCTTATTCCAAATAGTTTCTTATATTGGTGCAGGTGTCTTTCTTGTGTTGGAGCCCATCCCAGGGGTAGTTTATAAAGTTAAATACCATAAAAGCTTATACATAGATGCAGGAAGTGCTGTTGGGTCGTTGGTTCAGGTCCAAGCTTATGGTGAGTAACTATACAAAGCAGTTCTACTGACCTCTATCGTGATTGGGTTCCCAAGGGCACAGACTATAACAGAATATGTCATCAATATCGGCATTAGAAAGTTTCCTAGTGACAGCAGAAACATATGAGAAAGTTTCCTTATAATCTCAGGCTAACCAGCTAACTGTTACCTAGGCCTTAACATTTTACCTAGGCCCCTACAGAAATATATCTGGAGAGAACTGGAGAGGTTACACTTGAGAATTTCCACATAAGAGAGATGTATACACTGCTAAGGTCCTCAGAAAAAAAGCTGCCTTCAGTTCCATTTGTATGAGTTTACTCATTTGCTCAAAGGCATGTGAGCCTGGAAGAATGGATGACTTCTCATTTGAACCAGCATGTTTGTCTCTGTGTAAGAAAACTAAAAGAATTCGAGCAATGTGAAGTAGTTTTCTGGGTGTCTCCTGAATAGACTTTTTTGTTCTGTTGTGTGGTAGTTTTATTTCCTTGGCTTTTTAATGATTGAAAATATATGTTACTAATCTATCTGGTAGCACAATTCTTCAGGAAAGCTGATAAGAACTATCTTAAGGGTTTTTTTGTTGTTTGTTTTGTGGTGTGTGTGTGTGTGTGTGTGTGTGTTTTCTGAGACGGAGTTTTTCTGTGTAGTCCTTACTATCCTGGAACTCACTCTACAGACCAAGCTGGCCTCAAACTCAGAGATCCACCTGCTTCTGCTTCTCCAGTGCTGGAATTAAAGCCATGAGCTACCATGCCTGGCAAGGGTTTTGTTTTTAAGTATTAACTGATTCTTCTGTTAATATAACCCTATCCTAAGTGAAACCTTAATTTCATTGTTTGTCTCACTGTGATGCTTTGAATACTCGTTGCCCATGGAAACTGGCACTATTAGGAGGTGTGGCCGTATTGGAGGAGGTGTAGCTTTGTTAGAGGAAATATGTCACTGTAAGGGGTTGGTTTTGAGGTCTCAGATCTATGATCAAGTCTGGCCAGAGTCAGTCTTCTCTTGACAGCCTTCAAATCAAGATGTAGAACTCTCAGCTCCTTCTCCTGCACCACATCTGCCTGGATGCTGCCATGCTTCCCGCCTTGATGACAACGGACTGAACCTCTGAACCTGTAAGCCAGCCCCAATTAAATGTTGTCCTTTATAAAAGTTGTCATGGTGTCTGTTCACAGCAGTGGAAACCCAAACTAAGACACACACCAAAGGCTATAATTTGAATATCAAATATCTAATTTGCACACACATTTTCCTTACTTTTGAAGTAGTTGGGATGAGATGCCCTTCGTAAGAGTCTGATAGTTAAATAGTCCCCAGTTGGTGGCTATTTGGGGAGGATTTAGGAGGTATGACCTTGTTGGAGAAAGTATTTGACAGGGGTAGGTTTTGAAGTTTCAAAGGACTTGTGCCATTGAAAGTCAGCTCTCTCTGCTTTAAGAAGTTAGCCTCCTGTCTGTGGACTGGGGTGTCAGCTCTCAGCTGTTCCTACCACCATGCCTTTGCTCTGCCTCTGGAACGGTGAGCTCCAATTAAACGTTGTCTGTTATGAGTCACCTTGGTCATGGTGTTAGAACAGCAACAGAAAAGTAACTAAGATATTTTCTTATTTTCTTTCTTTCTTTCTTTCTTTCTTTCTTTCTTTCTTTCTTTCTCCTTTTTTGGGTGGGTGGGCAAAACTCCTTAGAATCAGTGTTCCAGTAAACTGCAGTGGAATTACATGTCTCTTGCGTCATGGGTTCTCTTGCTCCTCTGCCACTGCACTCATGGTGGATGAGCTGCCCCTTGTCTTGGGAACATGCTCACAGTCTTGAGCATGTTGATTGCCTCCCATGGTTCTTTCAATGGCCCATGCCCTTATATACTTTCTGTAAGTGATGGGAACTCTAGAAACTTGATTAAAAATGAATCTTCCCTAGTATCCTAGGTAGGGACACTGGGCTCATGCCATCAACTCCACTCAGCCCCACGACCTGTCTGAAGACTAGCTATCTCACGCTTTCCATCAGCCTCCCTCTCCAGTCCCACTTTATCAGGCAGAGATCCACAAACCCTACACATCCCTGCAGCCCACCCATCCCCCTCTACCGGCTGAGATCCCAGACGCCCATCCCCCACTCCATAAGCTCTTGCTGCCTGGGAAATCCCAAGAACCTCTCCAGATCCCTGAAGCTGTGAGAACCTTCTAACTTTACAGAAAGTCTGAGATTGTCTTGGAACTGCCCCAATTTCCTTTATAAAGCCAATATTACCCTGATATCAAAACCATACGGAGACAAGAAAAAAGACAAAGAAAAAAGAATTATTGGCCAATATCTCGGATGAACAGAGATACACATACTCTCAACTAATACTTGCAAAGTGAGTCCCAAAACACATCACAAAGCTTATGCTCCATGATCAAATCAGCTTCATGTTAGAGCTGCACTGATGTCCCTGCATCGATAAATGTAATCTGCTATATGAACAAACCCCTGGCAAGTCTAGGGATACAGGAGACTTGTCTCGACACAACAAAGCCGATGCACCACAAGCTCACGGTCAGCATCCGGTCAAACTAGAAAAGCAAGGCATCTCCACTAGAACCAGGAACAAGATAGGGCTACTCCCTCTCCTCCACAGCGTGGCACTTGAAATCTTAGCTAGAACAGCAAGACAGGTGAAGGAGATAAAGAGAGTAGAAACAGGAAAGGAAGTCAAGTTATCATCATACAAAAGAGGAAATATCTTCATATAATAATAGTTTTGGCTTCAGACTAGTGTGTCACTGTTTGCTACCATTCCAGATGTTGAGACCCTGGAAGTTTTAATGTACCATGACTTTACACTAGTGTCTAAAATACTTGATTTTTTACTTATCCTTGCTGATATCAAACTCACTGATTTTCTTTAACAATCTTTCATATTGTTTTGAACAAGATGTTTGACACCACCTAATTGCCATATTAGAGGAGGCAAAGAAGTACCCGTCATTCCTCTGCTCCTTGGCAAAGAGAACCAAAGAAGTAGCATACGGCTCTAGTCTGCTCAGTGGCCACAGAGGAGCCCTTGGCTTCTATGGTACAGAAACAGAAGCTTTTTAAAAGCCTGGAGACCTGGGACATCAGCTCAGCAAGAGAAACAAGATTCTAGCTGCTGCCACCATAGCTCCACACTGATGGTGAAGGGACATGGAGGGCAGAGTACCAGAAACTGGCAGGTCAGATACTGGCACCCCTAACTGGAGAAGTTCATGGCCTTTTATACGTCTACAGTCTAAATCCCTCCAATGCTGGAAATCTGACCAGTAGTCTGGCTTTGGAGAAGAAATTCGCTTGCTGCCAGGAATCATCTTCAAAAGCCATCCTGAGAATTCAGAGAGCATAGCGCCATTTCTGAGTCCCCACAGACTACACTGGACAGGTTTGGCTGGATGGAGTGACTGACACAAATCCACTGAGAGGACTGAATGGGACAGAACAGGAGACCCAGGGATGAGGGAGCCTTCCCTGACCTGCTGAGTGGCTAAGCCACACATGGTTTTTCATGGGTAATGTACATATTTTCTACCACCTCTCTCCCAGTGCCATTCACAGGCAATGCCTGCTATCAAAGCAGACAATAAAGTGACCCTTGTGACCCTTGCCATTGTGACCCTTGTTACTGACCTCTGAGGTACACAGCTTCCAGGTCCAGAGAGAATTTCGGTTCAGGGATGGCTATGTTCTGTTCCCCTTTGCTCCTGAAGATATCTCAGAGTTTTATACAGCTTAGCTATGACCATTCCATCCTTAGTGAGCTACGAACTTTAGACAAGGAGGAAAAGCCCATAGGCACACGTTCTAAGAACACTGTAGAGGATTTAATGAGAGTATCCCCCATAGGCTAAGATACTTGAATTTGTATTCCCCAGCTGGGATACTGTGTGGGGAGCGTTGGAAGCTGTGATCCTTTTAGAGGATGTACGTCTCTGGAGGCAGGCTTTGAGATTCTAAAGCTTTTATGTCATGTCCAGTTCATTTTCTCTCTGCTTGGTGCTTGTAGCTCAAGATGTGAGTCACCGGCTGCTTGCCGTCATGCTGGACTGTAATTATTCTAGAGCCATGAGCCCAAGTAAACTTTCTACTAGAAGTGGCCTTACTTGTGATGTTTTATCATAGCAACAGAAAATTACTAATGCAGATAGCTGTAGAGAAACTGCTAGCACCCACTCGGTTCTCTTCCTACTCTCTCCTGTGAGAAACAGCCGGAAGGAAGTTGACCTGGCTTTAACTGTTACCTGTGCCCACTCCATTCTTGCATGTGTCACAGCTGAAAGGATCAGAGCCCTGCTCCCAGCAGGCATGCCCATGTTAGCATAAGAGAATAACACATTTCGTGCATCCATGTGATCCCTGCCTCAGTTGCCCCCAGCACCTTGTCTGATCCTGCTCTGCAGATAGGACTAGGTGGTGTTGCCACTGTAGAGTGCTGTGATCCTATTCCTGCCTCTCTCTGTGTGAAGCACCTGAACTTACATCTGTGCCCAATCAGAAGACAGGTGCTTCTAGCTCCTTACCACTACTGGAACCACTACCAATGCCCACAGAAGTCTCAATTACCTGACAGGGGTTACAACGTACATGGTAGGAATACACAGGGTACACCCTACATGCTGAGCTATATACTATACCTGCCTGAACTGCTAATATTCCTACTCATGCCTGAGTCATAGAGATAAAGGTCTCTCCAACTCCAATATGGTAAATGCTTTGCCCAAACTCACAAATCATGTTGAGGCCATAGAGAGATTATGTGATGATACTCAGCTAAAATTAAACTCAAAAGTGCATAAAATCTGACAGCCCACAACATCTCTTTGGGAGACAGCTGTTTACTAAAGAAGCATCCTATAAATGTGCCAGATATTCTTTTTACCGGATATACACTTATCATCATAGGAACATAAAAAATGTGAATATAAAGTAATATGGTGCCTCTTAAGATGACTTGCTAGTGACCAGCCCACATATATCAAAGTGTATGGAATGCCGGAGGACTCACTCACAAAAATTACCTTTAAAAAAGTCAATGATCAAGAGCATGATATAACCAGTTAGATGAAATTGGAAGGCAATTCACAGTATGAGTGAGAAATTAAACAAAGGGAAAGATAAGTCTTTGAACCAGTTGGAAATTTTGGAAGTGAAGAGTTCTCTAAGTCAGATGTAAAAAGCAGTTGAAAGCCTCACCAACAGACTGGCTCAAACAGGAGAACAGTGGAGCCTGAAGGCAGGACTTTAAACAGCTGGGCTTTCTAAGGTGTGTGGTGTTCTGTCTTTATGCATATCTGCATGCCACATGCATGCATTGCCTATGGAGGTCTGAAGAGGGCAACAGATCTCCCTGGAACTGGAGTTCCAGACAGTCGTTAGCTGGAAGAGCAGTAAGGGCTCTGAGACACTGCTGCATCTCTCCATCCCCAGACAGGCCTCTAGAAACACCACATTACAACATAAATAAAGGAAAGGAAGAAAAACTGAAGAAAGAATACAGGGTCTTGGGACACCTGTACGTCAAGGCCAGGTGTGGTGGCTCATGCCTTTAATACTAGCACTCTGGAGACAGAAGTAGTTGGTTCTCTGTGAGTTCTAGCCCAGTCAATGCTATACAGTGAGACCCTGTCTCAAAAACAAGCAAGTAAACAAAAAGACACGCATTCAAATGTCTAGGTCATCACTGGCATACCTTTCTTGGCTTTCTTTCTATTGCTGTGATAAATATCATGACCAAAAGCAACTGGGGGAGGAAGGGTTCATTGTATCGCATAGGTTATAGTCCATCATCCAGGGAAGTTAGGGCAGGAACTCCAAGCTACAGTCATAAGGTAGCTTGCCACCTTAGTCCATCAAGAACTACCCACCCAGAGGTGGCACCACTCACAGTGGGCTGGGCCTTCCTAATCAAGAAAATGCTCTACAGAATTACCTACCGGATAATCTGATGGAGGCAATCTTTCAAACAAGATTTCTTCTTCCAAGAAGACTCTAGTTTGTATCAAAACAAAACAAATTTACCCAGCCCAATACAGGTGGTGGTGCTTGGGAGAACTTAGGAGACTGAAAATCTATTCAGTGAAACAATAACAGAAAACTTTACTAATCTTAGAGAAGACAATGGGCATCTAGGATAATTATGTAACTCCAAATAGATGTGACCAAAAAAGATCCCAGTAATAGATTACCATAGTCAAATTGTCTAAAATACAAGGCAAGTTTTTAAATCTGTAAAAGAAAATTAGCAATGCATACTTTGTAAGTAACCTCCTTAGAGTGGCAGCAGATTTCCCAGCACAATCCCACAAGCTGGGAGGATGCAATGACAGGGAGCATGCAATGACTGACAGGGAGCACGCACTGTACAAGGGAGCATGCAATGACTGACAGGGAGCATGCAGGGACAGGGAGCATGCAATGACTGACAATGAGCATGCAATGACTAACAGGGAGCATGCAATGACAAGGGAGCATGCAGTGATATAGTTTGAGTCCTAAATGATGGTGGCTGCCATCCAAGCTAAATATACCCAGCAAAATGATCTCTAGAATTAAAGGAAAATAGAGATCTTCTAGGTTAGCAGAACTAGGGGAGCTCATGACCCTCAGATCAGCTTTATGAAGGAGGACTGACAGAGCACTACCAGTAGAAGAATGGTAGCTGCCATCCTGATAGCATATGAGGCGTTAGATTCCATTTGACATTAAAGAAATAAAAAACAGAAAAAAATCATCAAGTCTCAATATAATAAATCATCAGCCACAAAGATGAACGACTGGAATAATCAAAACAACTAAAGAAAACCAACAAATAACTGATACAAGTCCATATCTTCCATTAATATAACTCGGAATGTAACTAGTCTTTATTCTCCAGTTAAAAGATAAAGGCTAGCCCCTCCCCCTGGGCTCTATATTCTGGCCCACAATGCCAGCTGCTTCACTGGGAAGCCAGGATGGTTCTAGTGACCCCCATGTAAGACAGAAACACTAAAAGCTGGAAAGTCACAGACAGATGTCTCTCAGACTCTAACAAACCACAAATGTCAGCCCAAACTACTATACCCAGCAAAACTTTCAATCAACATAGATGGAGAAAACAATATATTTCATTATAAAAGCAAACTTAAACATATCTATCCATAAATACAGCACTATAGAAAATGCTAGAAGGAAAAGTTCAAGCCAAGAAGGTTAACTACACCCAAGAAAACACAGAAAATAATTTCACACCAGCAAAACCATAAGTAAGGAAACACACACACTTACTACCAACATCAAAATAACAGAAATTAACAATTATTGGTCATTAAAATCTTCCACTTTCAGTGGACTCAATTCACCAGTAAAAATATACAGGCTAAGAAAATGGATTCAAAACAGGATCCATCATTCTGATATGTACAAGAAACACACCTAACATCAAAGCTAGACATTACCTCATAGTAAAGAGTTGGAAGAAGAATTTCCAAGCAAATGGTCCCAAGCAGAAAGCTGGTGTAGCCATCCTAATATCTAACAAAATAGATTCTAACCAAAAGTAATCAAAAGAGATGGAGAATGACACTTTATACTCAAAGGAAAAATCCACCAAGATGACAATTCTGAACATCTATGCCCCAAATTCAAGGGCACCCACATTTGTAAGGGAACATTACTAAAGTTTAAATCATACATTGAACACCACACATTAATAGTATACCCCCACACTTTAATATACCACTCTCACCAATGGACAGGTCATCAAGACAGAAACTAAACAGAGAAATAATGGAAGTAACAGAGGTTATGACTCAGATGGCCCTAACAGATATCTACAGAACATTTCATCCAAACACAAAAGAATATACCTTCTTCTCAGCACCTTACAGCACCTCACAAAATTTCCCATAGACTCAATCACAAAGCGAGTCTCAATAAATTGAAATAACCCTCTGTATCTTATCAGACCAGCATGATGTAAAGTTAGACTTAAACACAACAGAAACAACAGAAGCCTACAAAGTCCTGGGAACTGGACAGCTCTGCTCAATGACCACTGGATCAAGGAAGATAAAAAGAGAAATTAAAGGCTTTCTAGAATTCAATGAAAATGAAGGCACAACGTATACCCAAACTTATCAGACACAATGAAAGCAGTGCTAAGAGGAAAATTCATAGCACTAAGTACCTTCATAAGGAAATTAGTGAGATCTATTCTAGTGACTTCACAGCACAAGCAAAAGCTCTAGAACAAAAAGAAAAGGAACAGATGGCAGGAAATCAAACTAAGGATTGAAATCAATAAAATAGAAACAATGAGAACAATACAAAGAATCAGACTAAGAGCTGGTTCTTTGAGAAAAATCAACAAGATAGACAAACCCTTATCCACACTAATTAAAAGGCAGAGAGAGAACATCCAAATGAACAAATCAGAAAGAAGAGGAACATAACACAGACACCAAGGAAATTCAAAGAATCATTAGGTCTTTCTCCAAAAAACCTAACCTCCACAAAATTGGAAAATCTAAAAGAAATGGACAATTTTCTCAAGAGATACCACTTACCAAATTTAAATCAAGATAGAAGCAATCATTAAAAGTCTCCCAACAACAACAAAACAAAACAAAACCCACAGGGCCAAATGGTTTTAGTACAGAATTCTACTAGATTTTCAAAGAAGAGGTAATAACAGTACTCCTCAAATTATTTCACAAAAATAGAAACTGAAGGAACATTGCCAAATTCACCTTACGAGGCCACAGTCACCCTGATACCCAAACCACAAAAAGACTCAACAAAGAAATTTCAGACCAATTCCCCTCATGAACACTGATGCAAATACTGAATAAAATACTCACAAACCAAATCCCAGAGCATATAAAAAAAAATAGATCATTCACCATGATCAAGTAGGCTTCATCCTAGAGATGCAGGGATGGTTCAACATACAAAAGTCTGTCAAGTTAATTCATCATATAAACAAACTGGAAAAAAAAAAACCCACATGATCATCCCAGTGGATGCTGAACAAGGCTTTGAAAAAATACAGCACATCTTCATAATAAAACATCTTGGAGAGATCAGGGTTAAAGGCCCATACCTAAACACAATAAAGGCAACACACAGCAACCTAATAGCCAAGATCAAACTAAATGGAAAGAAACTTAAAGCAATTCGACTAAAATCAGGGACAAGACAAGGCTGTCCACTCTCTTCATATTTATTCAGTATAGTACTTGAAGTTTTACCTAGAACAATCAGACAACTAAAGGAGATCAAGGGGATACAAATTAGAAAGAAAAAAGTCAAAGTATTACTATTCCCATATGATACTGGCATGAAAACAGACAGGTTGATTAACGGAATTGAATCAAAGACACAGATTCTGGGCGTGGTGGGGCACGCCTTTAATCCCAGCACTCGGGAGGCAGAGGCAGGCGGATTTCTGAGTTCGAGGCCAGCCTGGTCTACAAAGTGAGTGCCAGGACAGCCAGGGCTATACAGAGAAACCCTTTCTTGAAAAAAAACCAAAACCAAAATCAAAACAACAACAACAAAAAGACACAGAAGTAAATCTACACACCTATGCACTTCTTTTTTGACAAAGAATCCAAAATTATATAATGGAAAAAAAGACAGCATCTTCAACAAATGGTGCTGGTCTAACTGGATGTCAGCATATGGAAGAATGCATATAGATCCATATCTATCGCCCTTCACAAAACTCAAGTCCAAGTGGATCAAAGACTGCAACATAAAACCAGGCACACTGAACCTAATAGAAGAGAAAATGGGGAATAGCCTTGGAAACATTGGCACTGGAGACAACTTCCTGAACAGAACGCCAATAGTATAGGCACTAAGATCAACAATAAATAAATGGGCCTCAGGGAACAGATAAGCTTCTATATAAGGTAAAGGACAAAGTAGATGGAATGGGGAAAGGTTTTTACCAACTCCATAGCCCATAGAGGATGAATATCCAAAATATATAAAGAACTGAAGAAACTAGACTCCAACAAAACAAATAACCCATCTAAAATGCGGTACAGATCTAAACAGAGAATTCTCATCAGAGGAATCTCAAATGGTCAGGAAGGATTTAAGGAAATGTTCAATATCCTTAGCCAACAAAGAAATGCAAATCAAAATGACTCTGGGATTCTTACAGAAAGAAAGTCTAAGATAAATAAAAACAAAACAAAACAAAAGCCCAAGCAACAGCTCTAGTTAGTGAGGATGTGGAACAAGGGGAACACTCCTCCTGTTTCAGTCCTGGTTGGAATGCAAACTTGTACAGACACTTTGAAAATCAATTTGGTGGTTTCTCAGAAAATTGGGAATAGTTCTACCTCAAGACCCAGCTATACCACTTCTGGGCATGTACCCAGAGATCGATTCCACCATACCACAAGGATACTATGTTTGTCGCAGCTTTATTCATAATGGCCAGAAACTGGAAACAGCCTGGATATCCCTCAACTGAAGAATGGATAAAGAAAATGTGTACATCCATACAGTGGAGTATTCCTCAGCTATTAGAATCAATGACGACATGAAATTTGCAGGCAAATGATGGTACTAGAAAGGATCATTCTGGGTGAGGTAACCCAGACCCAGGAAGAGAAACACGGTATGTACTCCCTTACGAGTGGATACTAGTTGTAAAATAAAGGATAAACATGCTACAATCTACAGACCCAAAGAAGCTTAATAACAAGGAGGGCTCACTGAGAAGGGAAAGTAGAATAGACATCTTTGGGGTATTGGAGGAGGGGAATGGATGATGCAGGGGCTGGTGATAGGAACCAGGTAGAGGGAGGATGGAGGGAGAGAGTACTAGGAAAGACAACTGGAACTGGGAGTATCTCTGGGATGAGCTAGAAACCTAGAACAATGGAAAATCCCAGGAATCTATCTAGCTAAGACTTCTAGCAGTGGGGGAATATGGAACCTGAACCTGCTATCTCCCGCAACCAGGCAAGACTTCCAAAGGAAGGATTGGGACACCAACCTTGACATAAAATCAACCTACAGGTTGTCCTACAAGATATGCATGGGCAGGGGTCTAACATAACATAACCAGAGAGGCTTCATCCCACAATTGATGGAAACAGTTGCAGAGACCCACAATCAAATATTAGGCAGAGCTTGGGGAATCCTGTGGAAGAGGGAAGGAAGGATTTTAGGAGCCAGACAGGTCAAGGACACTGCAAGAAAACCTACAGAATCAACCAACCTGGGCCCATAGGAGCTCATAGAGACTGAAACACCAGCCATAGAGAATACATGAGACTGATCAAGGCCCTCTGTATGTATGTAATAGTTGTACAGTTTGGTGTTCATGTGGGACTCCTAACATCTGGAGCAGGGGCTGTTTCTGACTCTGGTGCCTGCCTTTGGGACCCTCTCCCCTAACTGAGCTGCCATGTCTAGCCTCAGCAGGAGAAGATACAACTAGATCTACTGCAACCTGATATGCCAAGGCCAGTTAATATCTATGGGTGGCCTCTCCTTTTCTGAAGACGAAGAAAGGAGTGGGTGGGGGTGGGGAGATGGAGCAGTGAAGGAGAGGGAGGGAGGGAGGGGAACTTTGGTCAGGATGTTAATTAATTAGTTTATTAATTAAAACAAAGAAACAAATCCTACTTCACCAGTAAGGACACATACAGACTTAAAGTGAAAGGATAGAAATGACGTCCTAAGCAAATAGCAGTCTGAAGGAAGTAGGGGTGACCAGGGGTGAGTGCAGAGTGAGACCTCCTGAAGACTTGTAGGCAAAGACTTTGCCTATAAGCAAGAAACAACTTCAATTACAATATTTTAATTAATCTAAGAAAGTCCTGCATTTGGTATATAAGTAAAAGGCAGAGAATCAATATTGTTAATGCCAGCAAACCCCATCCCACATTGATGGCCTCACTGGAATAGTGTGATGTTACTACCAAAGTAGTAGTAACCTATTGGAATCTTTGCAAGTCTGGAGTTTGAATGGCTACAAAGAGTCCTCAGCAGAGGCTCCTAAAGAAGAAACTCAGCCTTTCAAACATGCTGTCTATTTGTGGCACACACCTGTACTCCCCGCCCTCAGGAGGCTGAGGCAAGCCAGTTGAGTGCAGTCTGGGCTACGGAATGAGTCTATGTCTCAAAATAACATACATACATGTTTGCATACTTCTGAGTATCTTAGAGTCCCTTCGATATCCTTCTGCTGTTATGGCTAAGTACACTTCAGACATCACCAGATGGCTTGACCAATTCTATGCACCATTTTTTTCATGACTATACCTAGTGGTAGCAAAGACCTGGAGAAATCGTGTCACCCTTTCTGCCAAGATCAGAGCCAGAATAAAGTAACAATGACTAGTATGCAGAAAGGGCACAGCACCAAGGCATGTCTTTAAGATACTATCAGAGAAACCATAACTTTATCTTGAATAGGAGTGTGAGCAGAACTGTGACCCAGATAAATAATTTAGGGTTAGTTCCTTATGAAGTTCTCAGGACACCAAAGTTGCTTACATACATGTGTCACTCACATACCAGACCAGGATCCTGAAAGCAGCCTCCTCTCCTTGCTCAAAAGCAGCTGAAGGGTTCACTAAACTCAGAGCAGAACAGACAGAGGAAGGCACCCAGGAAGGCCGGAAGCTCACCTTACACACCCTGGGGACAGCCAAGCACCCCGGGGACAACCCGAGAAGGAACCTCGGGCCTCATGGTCATCGGAGGTCTACCACTGACTCCCCAGTGGACCCTGGAGAGGGAGGTGCCATGAGCCAGCCAGGGAAGAACAGATCCTTGCATCTTTTCTCTCACACTACTTTACAAAGGGAATCTTTCCTTATTTTTTTCTTGAACCCTAAATTAAAATGAAGCTAGCCCCTCATTTGCATAAGGGATGAAATTAAAAAGAAGACAGCTGCATATTGTGCTTCTTTTTCTCCAGGGCAGCGCATGCTCTGCCCACAGCTGATCCCCTAAGAGTGGAGCTTGCCTGATTCCCAAGCCACACGGAACGCTAGCTGACCATCAGGACACAGGACACAGATTAAGACGATAACTGAATGATTCCTCCAGGCTTCGCACGCATCTGACCCCAACCTCTGGCTGGCCACTCGGGGTGACTTGTAGTAAAAGCTGTCTCTGTTCACTTCCTGACTTGATCTGGTCTAGAAAGTGTACCTCCTACTAGGACCCTTAAGATGAGCAGCACTAACAGGTGACAAGAGACTTCTGCAAACACTGTTACCCTTGTGCTAGCAGCCCTACAAGCAATGGAGGACAAGGAATGGACTCCTTGTTCTGTAGTCACGGACAGGATGAAAGTCAAAGCAGCTAAGCTAGTAACCTGGAGACCAGCACTTGAAATGTAATTTAGCTGTAACTTGATCCAAGGATATGGGCCCTGATATTCAAAGGTTACATTGCCCTCCTGTCTTAGTTATGGCTTCTGTTGCTGTGATGAAACACCATGATAAAAAAAAAAAAAAAAAGAAAGAAAGAAAAGAAAAAGAAAAAAAGGAAAAGTTGAAGGGGAAAAAGGGTTTATTGGGTTTATACTTTCAAACTGTACTCCATCACTGAAGGAAGAAGTCAGCACAGGAACTCAAACAGGGCAAGAACCTGGAGGCAGGAGCTGATGCAGAGGCCATGGAGGCATGCTGCTTACTGGCTTGCTTCCCCTGGCTTACTCAGCCTGCTTCTTATAAAACCCAGGACCACCAGCCCAGGGATGGCCCCACCCACAATGAGCTGGCCCCTCCCCCATCAATCACTAAGAAAATGGCCAACAAGCTTGTCAACAGCCAATCTTATGGAGGCATTTTCTTAATCGAGAATCCCTCCTCTCAGATGACTTTAGCTTGTGTTAAATCGACACAAAACTATTCAACATACACACACAAACACACACATTACCTCAACTAGGTAGTTACAGACCTGGGAATTGACTGGCTAGTTAGCTAGTGCAACCAGAGAAATCTGTGTTTCCAAGGTTACTATGAATTTGGGCTTTAAAGCAATAGCTCCAAAAAATTCACAGTGATAAACCAGGAAAATGAGACAAAAATATGAATAGAGTGAAGAGATGATTGTCCCGAGAGGCAAGCCACTGGGGATTAACAACATCCTGCCACCTTCTAGAGGTGAGTCTCAGCAACAATGAGCTAGAGAGTAAACACCAAAAATGTTTAGTGTCCAAAACTAAGTAGGGAGTCTGTAAAGGACTGGGGTAATTGTTCATACAAACTGGTGCTACAGATACCAAAGATGACAGTGACAAGGCACCTATTATGTTTCCTTAGAGATCACCTGAAGAGACACCATGTCTTAAACCTGTAGATACCTGATGACCCCAACCAAGTACTGCATAGAAATAAGAGAATGTCACCACCTAATTGGAAAAAGTCACAGACCCACTTGGTCCTTCCCTTCCATGTTCCCCACGAATAAATAGGCTCAGTGAAGCATGGTCCTGGCAGTGCAGGTTCAAATGATACCCTGGGGAAAATAGGCAGAGGTTCACACTCCTGAACGAGGTCTCAGAGTGTGACCTTACTTAGAGAGGGCTTCCTTAGAGAGATACGAAAGGTGAAAGAGGCTGTCAGGTGTCCTAAGCCGATATTACTGGTGTCCTTGTGTGTGTTGGGGGTTGTTGTTGTTGATTTATGTGAATGAATGATACCTCTTTAAACTCACAGAGTGTCAATAATTGCCAGCAACTAACTGAAAACAGAGAAGACAGACATGTGACTAGCTTTCTCACAGCCCCCAGGAGAGCATTAATCTTGGATACCCAGCATCCAGAACTGTGAGAGAAGAGTCTCTTTTTTTTTTTTTTCTTTTTTCCGGAGCTGAGGACCGAACCCAGGGCCTTGGGCTTGCTAGGCAAGCACTTTACCACTGAGCTAAATCCCCAACCCCGAAGAGTCTCTTTTTAACATATGGGGCCTTGAGAGGTATTCAACATCTAAGCCACTCCAGTAACTACTCCTGTGGAATTTTTTGTTTGTTTGTTTGTTTGTTTAAGTAGACTATGTACACACATGAGTACACGGGCATACACAAGCTCACGTATGCATGAACACAATTGTTTTCTCCTACTCTCCCACAACACACTCTCAGCCTCTCTTCCCTTTACCATCCCCAATGTTGCTGAGTGTCAGTCATGCTGGGCAGAGTCCCCTTCGCCCATTAGACTGGCAATGTCCCTATTCTGAGGAAGTTAACTCTGGACTTAGAAGTTCAGGTCTGATCAAGCTGTGATCAACTCTGCAGGAGACAGGACTCAGGCTAATGACAGAGGTCACTTTCCAAGAAGTGAGTTAGCAAGATTTTGCTGAAAGGACCCAGATATAGCTCTCTCTTGTAAGACTATGCCGGGGCCTAGCAAACACAGAAGTGGATGATCACAGTCAGCTATTGGATGGGTCACACGGCCCCCAATGGAGGAGCTAGAGAAATTACCCAAGGAGCTAAAGGGAACTGCAACCCTATAGGTGGAACAACAATATGAACTAACCAGTACCCGGGAGCTCTTGTCTTTAGCTGCATATGTATCAGAAGATGGCCTAGTCGGCCATCACTGGAAAGAGAGGCCCATTGGACTTGCAAGCTTTATATGCCCCAGTACAGGGGAACGCCAGGGCCAAAAAGGGGGAGTGGGTGGGTAGGGGGTTGGGGGGGGTGGGTATGGGGGACCTTTGGGATAGCATTGAAAATGTAAATGAGGAAAATTCCTAATAAAAATAATAATAATAATAAAAAAGAAAATAGAGAAAGGGTGTTCTGTGCTATGTGGGCGATAGATGGATTTGCATAGAGTGCAAAAAGAGAAGGGAGTATATCTTCATACTTTCGTGGTGTTTTTGTCATTGGTCTAAGAACATCCTAAGGTGCAACTGCTTCTTGGGCTTTCTTGAGATTCTTTTGGTTTGAGTTCATGATATACATATTAAAGGATTAAATCAACTTTAAAATAGTAATAATTTGGGGCTGGAGAGATAGCTCTGCAGTTAAGAGCACTAGCTGCAGAGAGCGCACCCAAGGAGCTGAAGGGGTCTGCAACCCTATAGGTGGAACAACAATATGAACTACCCAGTACCCCCAGAGCTCGTGTCTCTAGCTGCATATGTAGCAGAAGATGGCCTAGTCAGCCATCACTGAGAAGAGAGGCCCCTTGGTATTGCAAACTTTATATGCCCCAATACAGGGGAATGCCAGGGCCAAGAAGTGGGAGTGGGTGGGGAGGGGATCAGGGCGGTGGGGGGAGGGTATAGGGAACTTTCAGGATAGCATTTGAAATGTATATAAAGAAAATATCCAATAAAAATAAATAAATTTTTTTTAAAAAAGCACTAGCTGCTCTTCCAGATGTCCTGAGTTCAATTTCCAGCAACCACATGGTGGCTCACAACCATCTGTAATGAGATCTGATGCCCTGTTCCGTATACAAGCTCTATAGTCAGAGCACTCATATATATATATATAAAAAAAAAAAAGGAAGGAAGGAAGGAAAGAAGGGAAGGAAAAGAAATCCTAAAGTACAAATAATTTAAAATGTTCAAGTAATAACAACAGCAGCACATACCTAAGAGTCGAGAATCTGGTATTCGCTCAGGTGCCTCAGCAGTCAGACTTCACCATGCTGTCTCTCACTGGAGAGAGATGACCACTGGCTGTTATTCACTTCCCAAGGCATCTCAGCAGTCCCAGTCTGGTCCTGAGGCCCAGACGGTTCCGGGAGGGCTGCTGGCCCCATGCTCAAAGTTTGGAAAGTCTAGTACTGATAGTGACAGCAGCAGCAGCAGCAGCAGCCCCAGCAGGGCAGACCAATTCATCTCCAGAGGGAAGCCAAGGCAGGAACTCAAGGCATCAACTGAAGGAGAGACCATGAGGGAATTCTCTCACTCCCTATGGCTCGATCAGCCTCCATTTTTATACAACCAGGACCACCTGCCCGGTGTGGTACCACCCACAGTGGGCTGGGCTCTCCCACATTAATCAATAATCAAGAAAAGATCACACACACTTGCTACAGGCCAATCTGATGGTGCTGTTTTCTCAACCGAGGTTACCTCTTTGCAGAGGATTCAAGCTTTCCCCCCCACCCCACACCGGATATTTTCTTTATTTACATTTCCAATTTCTCCCCTTTCTCAATTACCCTCCCTCCTAGAAACACCCTATCACATCCTCCCTCCCCCTGCTTCTATGAAGGAGCTCCTCCACCCATGCACCCACTCCCACCTCCCTGTCTTCAATTCCCCTACACTGGAACATCTATGGAGCCTTCATAGGACCAAGGCCATCCTCTGCTACATATGCAGCTGGAGCCATGTGTACTCCTTTGTTGATGGCTTAGTTCCTGGGAGTTCTGGGGGTGGGGGCTCTGGTTGGTTGATATTGTTGTTCTTCCTATGGGATTGCAATCCCCTTCAACTCCTTCAGCCCTTTCTCTAACTCCTCTCCTAGGAACCCTGTGCTCAGTTCCAATGGTTGGCTGATAGCATCCACCTCTGTATTTGTAAGGCTCTGGCAGGGCCTCTCAGGAGACAGTCATATCAAGGCTCCTTTCAGCATACACTTCTTAGCATCCACAATAGTGTCTGGGTTTGGTAATTGTGTATAGAATGAATCCCCAGGGGCAACAGTCACTGGGTGGTCTTTCCTTCAGTCTCTGCTCTACACTTTATCTCCATATTTACTCCTGTGAGTATTTTGTTCTCCTTCTAGAAGGACCGAAGCACCTACACTTTGTTCTTCCTTCTTATTGAGCTTCGTGTGGTCTGTGAATTGTAGACTGGTTATATGGAGCTTTTGGGCTAGTATCCACTTATCAGTGAGTGCATACCATGTGTGTTCTTTTGCAATTGAGTTACCTCACTCAGGATGATATTTTCTGGATCCATCCATTTGCCTAAGAATTTAATGAATTCATCATTTTTAATAGCTGAGTAGTACTCCATTGTGTAAATGTATCACAATTTCTGTATCTATTCCTCTGTTGAAGGACATCTGGGCTCTTTCCAGCTCCTGGCTATTATAAATAAGGCTGCTAAGAACATAGTGGAACATGAGTCCTTATTACATGTTGGAGCATCTTCTGGAGGATCCAAGCTTATAAGTGGACAGACAGAAACTGACTAACTAAAAGCAAACTAATACAGAAAATGGCCTGTAGAGTAGATGTTGAAGAGTGGCAAAGCAGCCTATCCAAGCAGGACTCCCCGGAGGCCTTGCCAATGCACTTGATTGGCTCTCTGGAGTCAAATTTTGCTACCCCATCTAGGATGATGGGGTTGAGTCTGTTACACCAGACTCCTTCCTCATGCCTACTGGACTCTAGGCCAGCACACAGAGCACAGAGATGTCCAGCCATCCTTCCTACTACCGTGTTTTATGGAGAGCATTTTGTTTGTTTGTTTTGTTTTTCGAGACAGGGGTTTCTCTGTGTAGCCCTGGCTGTCCTGGAACTCACTTTGTAGAACAGGCTGTCCTGGAACTCAGAAATCCACCCACCTCTGCCTCCCAAGTGCTTGGATTAAAGGCGTGCGCCACCATCGCCCAGCTGTGGAGAGCATCTTTAATCATCACCAGAGACCTGCAAGCATCAGTTAAGCACAGGTGTTTATTGTCTATTTTGCTCATTGATCCAACACAAGTTGGGAACAGTTTGCTCAGTGCTAGGAACTTCTAGAAAGCAAACCGCCCTGCCCTCCAAAGCCTGCTCCCGGCTGTCAGCTGTGTTCTGTGTCTTTCCTCTCTCTTCCTCTGAATCCAGCTACCCTGGCCTTTTATACAACAAGCCTCCAGAGATCTTTCAACTTCTTGTGCTTCAAATGGCTCGCTGCTAAATGTGGTCTTGGCACCTGTCCCACTAGCTCAGGGGGGCTACCTCCTCAAAGGAGCCCCCTGGCCACTCGATCCTCCATCACATTAACTTTTACCTTTGCACGGACTGATCTCCAATGCCTTCCCTGGTTTGTGTCTCTCTACATTCTCTCTTTGCTAA
The DNA here is from genome assembly GCF_000001635.26 of Mus musculus. NCBI lineage: Eukaryota > Metazoa > Chordata > Mammalia > Rodentia > Muridae > Mus > Mus musculus. The sequence continues at coordinate 32,877,370 of NC_000078.6, forward strand.
GTGTAGTTTCACGGTGTCAGGAAACTTCTGCTTCACAGCCTGCTGGATCGAAGGTGTCTTCACTGGTTCACAGCGCAGAGCTTTTATTGACTGAATGTGTGAGAAACAGAGCTTCCATGGGGGAGGTGGAGGAGGGGGGTTTACATTACTTCTGCTCTTTGTGTCAGCCTAGCGTTGCAGACCACAGGAAATATAGTATGAGCTGTGTGGGAGGCGGCTGGTCTTCCGGCTGTGTCCACTGCTCCATGGTTAACACCTGAGCCCTTTGCCTTTGTGGTGCCGGGCCAGCTGCACTAGATTCCTCCAAGCCCCCTTAACAGCGTGGCTCTGCCCAGTGCACTATGGGTGGAAATGGGGTGTGTCCTTTCTGGGTTGTGTCCTAGAGAGAACTGAACACACCTCCCCGGTCCTTCTTGCCTTCCTGCTTCCTCTGTGACATCAAATCCGGGAACCTTGAGTTTATGGTGAGCCGTTTACTTTTCAAATGTTACCTAGGCCAGCTTCCATCTTTTCGGTGTGCAGGGCTGGGCATCAAATACAATCACACTGCGCAGCCAGCATCACTATCCATCTCTAGAACTTCTCAATAGCCCTGAAAAACTGTGAGCACGTCTGGAATTGGCGAGCCCGCCTTGCATAGGGCCATGCCAGTTCCAAGTCCAGTCCCAACTTCATTGTTCCTCTGGCCCGTTTCTTTCTTCCCTCTGTGCCCTGGTGTATGCAGTACAGTCATGAAATGGAGCCAGCTCTGCGCGGTGGAGAAAGAGAAGCAGACACAGGCATGCTTCTGTCGACAATGCCCGTTGGCTCTGCTCCCTGTTCTGTGCTCTAATAACTCCCAGGAGACAGCAATGTGTGCTGCCTAACTGAAATTGCAATGGCTTTCAAGCCTTTTAGTCCTCCCAGTGGGGAGTCAGTGACTCGGATTTGTTCCAATTTGGGAAACATCGTTGAGATGTGCCTTGGGAGGCCACTGAGGGAGCTAGGGCTGGAAAAAGGAATGGCAGTCACCAGGCCCCACCCCATCTCTGGATTCATAAGTAAGACCTTGAAACTACAATCAGGGTTGCAGACCTGGTCCCCAGGTAGGAAGGAGAGACCAGGACTGCTTCCTGCTCCTGTGTACTGCTCTTTTGGTTCCTACTGACAAGCTCCTCCCCACACTCTCCAGTTCCCCTCGAAGCTGTTTGAAGTCAAGTTTTCCTCACTGGTGCCAAGGGCCTCACCAGCTCCAGCAGCTAGTTCCTTACATCCTTAGACCTAGTGCTGGGAAAAGACTAGAAACCTCTGAGGAACGCTTTGCCTCTCTAGCCCGTCTCCACAGAAGGACCGCACGACGTCCTCACCAGCTGCTTCCAAGGTTAACAGTCATCAGCGATGCATCCTCCCCAAAATTGCCCGCACCTACACACAGTTATGACATCCTCCTCCATGGCAGCCAGTATCCAATGAGAACACGAAGGACTGTCTTAGCACTGAGCTCCTCTGCGACCACAGCAGTTGGGACACACTAAGCCTAGGGCTTCCTGTCCAGTTGAATTCCACCCTCCTCACAGGTATTCACCCACTCAGACCTCCTGAGAAGCCCCCTGGAGACAGAAGCCAGAGACAAGCGGAAATGGGGTAAAGAAAGAATCATTCCTTGTTTCTTCTTTTCTTTCTACAGGACCTCCATGGATCTCAAATTACTTCCTGTCACATGGGTTTTCATCCTAACTGCAAACTACTAGATCTTTCTTCATTTCTTCTTTCCCTCTAGTACTTTTTCTCCCTTCCTTCCTTCCTTCCTTCCTTCCTTTCTTTTTTTCTTTCCTTCTTTCTTTCTTTTTTCTTGGCTACTTTCTGTATTTACATTTCAAATGTTATCCCCTTCCCTGGTCTCCCCCCCCCCGAAACTCCCTACCTGATTCCCCCACCCCCTGTTTTTATGTTTTATGCTTCTCCCCCCCCCCCCCTGCCCTGGCATTCTCCTACACTGGGGCAAAGAGCCTTCCCAGGACCAAGGACCTCTCCTCCCATTGATACCCAACTAGGGCATCCTCTGCTACATATGCAGTTGGAGCCATGGGTCCCTCCATGTGTACTCTTTGGTTGGTGGTTTAGACCCTGGGAGCTTGGGGGGAGGGGGTCTGGTTGGTTGAGACCCCCTAAAGGTTTCACTCTTTCTCAACAGCACCACCATGGGGACCAAGTATGTAACACACGGACTCAGGAAGACAAACAAGCCGCCAAACGCAGCTCCAGGCTCACTACCACAGCTCCAGGCTCACTCTCTTCTTCCTGCAGGCAGGAAGCAGGAAACAGGAAACAGGAAGCAGGAAGCAGGAAGCAGGGTCTGTGCTTCACAGGGGAGGAATCAAACTACAGTAAATCTCCCTCAGTGCAAGGCTGCCCCCAGGTTATCCTACATCAGAATGGTTCCCTGCTCCTTAGCCTGTCATTTCAGTCCCTTCATGACAATGCCCAAGCTCTATAAATCTATTTCTCAAAAAACAAAACAAAACAAAATAAAACAAAAAACCCTCTGTGCCCCACAAATATTACTCCTGAGAAGAGGCTCCAAGTCGATCCTTTTCCAGCCCTGTGATTGTTTTATCTAGTGTCCTAATTCAACAGGAAGTACTCAGGCCTTTCAATGTTAATTGAAACCGTTTCAAACATCTGCTTGGGATAGAGGCTGCCCATTGCTACGTTCTCCCAAACCTGTACCTGCTACTTTCTTTTGTCCACCCCCACCCCCACCCGTGTGCTGTGAGAAGACAGCAGTGCCCAGGACATCCTCCTGCTCCTTATGGGGGTGACTAGAGGCAGGGCCGAACCTGGTCTGGAGAAGAGAACCAGGGAAGACGTCCAAGCCACTCCTAAGCACTCAACAAGCACAGCTGCATGGACTGTCAGAAAGGGAGGGGCTTTAGTGAGTTTCTAGCAGGGCATGGGGGCTCATACCTGGAACCCCAGAACTGGGAGGCAGAGGGAGGAAGAATGAGAGCTTGAGACCGCCTAGGCTACAGAAAAAGACCCAGTCCCAAACATGATAAAAATAAAAAGCAAAATATGTCTGCAAGTTTGAAGTGAGTGATTAGTGGAAGGAATATGTTTTAAAAGGACTTCCCGATGAGGGAGTTTGGTAGAATATCTTTTCTTATTAAATTACACACAGAGAGCAACACACACATACACACACACACACACACACACACACACACACACACACACACGCCTTACCTGTAATTTGCTCTTTTTCTCGCCCCTTAGGGTAAAAGAAAACTGATGTAGGGTTTTTCTTCTTCTTCTTTTTTTAATGTTTTATTGATTCTTTGTGAATTTCACATCATTTACAACAATCTCACTCATCTTATCCCTCCATATCCACCTTCCACCCTTCTACACCCCCAAAAGAAAACAAAAAATAAACACACCAATAGAATGTAAACGCTCTTGCTATTGAAGCTGCAGCGTGTCCCACAGTGTCCCCCTTTGCCCAGTTTTACTTATACATGGTCATTTCAATGAGGCATTGGTTTGGCTCAAGGCCTCTGGCTTCTGCAACACAATCAGCACTAGATATTCATGGGGACTCCTCTCAGATATCCCATTGTCACCCTGTGTCTTGGAGATCTTGCAGCTTGAGATCTGTAGGATCTGCCCTCTGACTGCATCCCAGCAATTCACAAATGGGGTGGATGTGGGGTGGGCCAACCCAAAGCTCTGGATCTGGGCCTGGGTATTGGCTGAGTTACTCATCCCACTGGCAGCTCTCCTGCTTGTGGCAGCTGGCAAGGGGTGAGCCAGGCTCTCCTGAGCTCACACCATCAGGGTCAGCTCTCCAGCACTGTCCCCCTAGGGGTAGGTCTGGCTCTCCAGAGTGCCACAGCTGGCAAAGGATGGGGCCAGCTCTGTGCAGCCCTCGGACATCAAGAATGCTCCAGGAGACAGTCCAGACCAGGGATGTCCACTGGTAGTAACATGGGCCCAAAACATCAACACAAGCCACCAACCCAGATATGATCCTCTATAGCAGCACAGGCCGGGACCTCACCATGGCAGCACAGGCTGCTCACATCAGGCTGATCCTCACCACCCTCAAGTTTCCAGTTGTTCCTTTCTTCATAGTGCACAAACCGTTCCACTTCTCTTTCTTTCCCAACTCTTCAGCACACAGAGAGTCATCATGGTGGTGGTATCCACCCACCTGCCTCTGCGTGGTGGCTGGCGGCTCTGCGGGTGTCTTCAGCAGTTTTTATTTTAGAAGCAATTCATTACTGGTAAAATATTAGGTATAATCCAGATTACCAATTCTACTATCCACGGATAACTTCTTCAGTATTCCTGACATTTTCCATTTATTTAAACTTGGATTTAATAGCAATAACAACAACAACAACATTAGACTGAAGGGATGTGGGCTGGAGAGATGGCTCAGTGGTTAAGACCACTGGCTGCTCTTTCTGAAGATCTAGACTCAGTTCCTAGCACCCAGTTAGTGGCTAACAATCATCTGTAACTCAAGTTTCAGGAGATTTTGTGCCCCATTCTGGCCTGGTGTGGGCATTGCACATATGTGGTACACAGACATACATGCAGACAAAACACCCACACACATAAAATAAAAATATTTTTTTAAACTGAAGGAATATGTTTCTTCTAAATAATAGTGATTAGTTTCTGAGAAGCTTTTCAAATAGATTACACAAATATAAAACAATGCACCCGGGGTATTTACACTATTTAGTTTATATGTCTTAATCTCAAGAAATTTAAACTTAATCTCAGATGACTGTCTAACCAAAATCAAAAGTAACAGTGGTAGATAACTGGAAACAAATGGTTTTTTTTTTCTTGCTGTGAGAAATGTTGAAAAGGACAATGAAATTTTACCCTTAAGTTAGTTACCCAAAGTAATTCTTCGAAAAGGTTATTATGGAAAAGCTGACCTTCAAGGAAAACCATGCTATGAACATGGAAAACATCTTCTGGGGAGTCAAAAGGCACAGCTGTGTTTAACACGGGCCTGTAGAAAATCCAGCAGGCCTTATTTATTCAGAAGATCCATGGCTGTTTGGTAGAGACTACAAATGTTTCAGAATCTAGATTGCTTCATGTTGAGGCCTCACCTTTCTGATAAAATTATTTCCCAGAATATCAAATGGCCATTTATTTTCCTATATTAAAAAAAGGAGCTGGCTTTTGCTACTATCCTACTGGTAGCGGACTGTAAAAGTACTTCTAGGGTCTCATCGCACAATTTATGTGATGTTACCACTTTTCTCCTGAAGATTGCTGCCTGTTGTCAGACTTCTCCCCATCCAGAACTGGGACTATTGAGGTACCCAGAGAAAACACTCATCATTTTTTAGACTTCTTATCATTGTGCTCCCATGTGAGCTCTTGCTGGGATCCGTCTGTCTGTCTCTGGTCTGTTCCTATGAAAACTAGATAGAAGACACTCTACAATTCATTGCCTGTGCCTAAACATTTTCACCTTTAAGCCTGCAGGCATATGTTCAAATAATTTCTCTCCAAATCTAGAGTTTATCAAGAGTGGCAGTTCTTACAGTCCAGCACACATGAGGTCACATCAGGGGCATCAAGAGTACAAGGCCTGCTTCTGCTATATAGTGAGTTCAAGGCCAGCCTGGCCTACATGAGATGTTGTCTCTAAAAACCCAAACCACAAACCTGAATTTTCTCTTCTCTTCTCTTCTCTTCTCTTCTCTTCTCTTCTCTTCTCTTCTCTTCTCTTCTCCTTTTTTCTTCTCTTTTCCTCTCTTCTACTTCTCTTCTTCCTCTCTTGGTCTCTCTGCCTCTATCTCTGTCTCTGTCTGTGTGTGTGTGTGTGTGTGTGTGTGTGTGTGTGTGGCATGGCTGTGCTTGGATGCCTGTTGGATGTTGAACCCAGACTTCATGTATTATATCTCTGAGCCACGCCCCCTCATCCATTATATCTTAACGTTCATGGATGCCAAATATAAGTTTTCACTTTATTCCCTTCACAATACTATGTTTTCACTCTGGAAAATTACATATATTCATCTATTTATTGAGGAGGGCAGTACAGCAGTGCTCACATTGGAGTCAAAAGACAACTTGATTGAGTCACTCTAATTCTTCCAAAGTGGGATTGGACTCAGGTAGCTAAGCTTGGTACCTAACACTCTTGCCTGCTGAGTGGTCCTGCCAGCCCTCTGAAAATGTTCCCTTCATCCTCGCAAGCTGAAGAGTTGGTCACTTCTCTACTTTTCAATGTCCTCTTTCCACGTACTTTCCGTCCCATGGAGAACTGCCCAGGTAGTGTCTCTGTCTTTCCCTTAGCTTTTTTTTGTTTTGTTTTTACATCATGGCTCAGCCTTTGGGGAGTCTGCTGCTGCCATCTTTAGCTTCTGCACGATGGGTTTGGGTCTCAGATGGACTCATCTAATTGTGTTGACTTTCTCGGAATTGTAAAATTCATTTTGATAATCAGACTGTTATGATGGCACATTTAGGCATTCTAATTTGGGATTACTTCTTTTGATGGGAATTTGGTTTTGATTTATAGGTATGCTATCCTCTTAACTCTCCCCAAGGGTTCTAATGAGAGTCTCTGAGGTGCCCTTCTTCCCAGGATTACTCATTTTCTCCTAGAGGTGGGTGGCTTTGCCAAGCAAGGTTCAATCCATTTTTGAACTGATGACGTTGGCTAATCACCTAGTTAGCTTTGTGCTTTCATGTTCACAAACAGAAGGTCAGTTTGCCTTGGGCTTCTACCCAGTTGTGGTCTGAAGAGTGTTTGGAAAGATCTGTTGAGTGTAGTGTTTGGTATGTAGCATGGAAACAAACACGGACATTGTGTTTAAGAGGTAATCTGGCTAACAGGCATGATGGGTCCTTTTGTCTTTTCTCTTTTGAAGTGAAATTGAAAGATTGCCCTAAGTCCACAAAGATGACTGAAGAGAGAGAGAGAAAGAGAGAGAGAGAGAGAGAGATTGATTTGTAACAGGAGAGATACACCAGTGTGATTTGAAACGGGATCCCTTCTAACAACAACCCGGCCGCTATCCATCTGCTGGCAGAGGTTTGAAGACTGGCCTTTTCCTGAGAACAGAAGCCTGCTTCTCCTTGGGATCCTACAGAACCGAGAGGCAGGCGAAGAGCCACAAAAATATTGGAATAACAAACTGTCCTTTCTGTTGGGGACCCAGGGGGCCAGCACAGTCCTGGCAGGCTGCTGAGGATCCTGGCCAGATCCTGAACTGCCTCATTACTCAGCGCCCCAGGACAAGGCCTACGCCTTCTAGGTCCACCTTCATGTCAAGTTAGCATGTAACGCCTCTGCTTCTTGTCCAGCACCGCTGAGGACTGCAATCTTGATTTGCCTTGTATAATAGCACAACTTAAAAAAAAAAAAAAAAAGCTTGAGGAAATGCTCAAACACACTGGGGAAAAAGCAAGCACAGTTTAAACAGGACAGAATGTTCATGTGCTGTCACCCAGCTTGACATATTACCAAGTGAAGTGGTGGTGGTGATGATGATGATGGTGATGGTGATGGTGATGATGGTGGTGTGTGTACGTGTGCATACACATGAGTTCTTTGAGGGTACTTGTGTGGGAGTCAGAGGACTACTTTCTGGGGTCAGTTGTGATAAGGAAGAAAGGGGCGGACAGGAGAGATTTCATTACAAGGCAACTTCAGCTCCTCCCTAAGAGGAGACAGGGATTTTTCCCCTGGGTTGTAGACAAGAAACAGGCTTTGCAGGGTCCCCTCAGAGGCAGTTGTGTGGCTGTTCCCTACCTTGCCTATTAAGGCAAGGGACTGTGAGCTGTGGCTGCAACTGGCAGAGAAGAAGGTCATGACACTGAGCCCTGGAACTGTGGCCTCTGTTTTCCTGAGAACTTATCTCTTGCTTGTTCTTTCCTTGGGATGTGGAGAGAATGTCACGAATACTGTGTTCTCACACAGCCCATGACTGACTGTGCCCAAAGCCTTAACCCATGATGGAAAAGGAAAGAGGCCTTCTGTCAAAAGCAGCCACGTTCTGGATGTGGGGGCCATCTCTCCAAAGCCACTCCTACCAGGCTTTATACAGAATGTGGGTAGAAAGTCTGCAACAGTGCACGGGCCTGGGGTCGAGCCCTGGGACCAGCATCTCCAGGAGAATGTATGAGGGTGAGTTCTCAGTCATACTTTATAGCAGGAGTAAGGAGAACGATCAGTGTAAACAAGCGCCCAGGATCAGTGCGGGCAGTGTGTGCCGAGGGTGTGCTTGACCCAGTCTGCATACATGAGACCAGTCACAGTGACAATCACACAAAACCAGCAAGTAGCAACTGTCAACCTGACCAGCTGTCTAAAGGCCAAGGCAGCTCCAGTGCCAGAGGCTGATTTCCTTTATTACCATCAACAGTATAAATTACTATTTAACCTAACCTCGCTCTTTCTTCATACCAAGGGAAATAAACTTTGGACATGTCTAACCCCCTCAGGGGGTCACAATTTTTGATGTGTATTTATTGCTCAAGCTCTAATAATGTGATATTTCAGACTCTCCCTCTGCAAAGTCCTCGTGCAAAGGCCCTGTTCAAGTTTTCCTGAGGAGAGCATTTGCTGATTACCAGGCAATCCGAGAAAGTTTGACACTGCTCTCCTGACTTAAAACCATGACCCTGGAATGTTCTACACTTTCTCAGACTGAAACAAAACTAGGGAAGACCATGCTGGAGCTTTAGGGAGACTGAGGTTCGGGTTCTTGGTAGCTCTGCGGGTAGGCAGAATCCATTACTCTGCCTCAGCTATACCACCTGTAAAATGGGAGTGATAGGTTCTATCCTTCATAGGTGTATTGCAAGAAGAAAATGAAACATTGCGTGTAAAATATATAGCACTATGTCTGCATTCAAGAATCCCTAAATCAATGGCATTAGTCTGCTATGCCATGTGAAAAGCCTTTCCTAGACATTCAGAAGAGTGTATACCGTCTCAAGTCTAGCACCTAACTAACTTGCATTCTCAGGCACTTTTTACTAACAGGTGTTAACTTTGATAGTTAACTCTTTTTTTTTTTTTTTTTCCATTTCCATTCTTTTTTCTTAGGCAGTAGTTGATCCGTAGGTTTGCTTCAGTGTTTTAGTTGCTGCAGTTTTTGGAGGAGATCATGGTCTAAGAGACACTATATAAAGGTACTGGATACAGCTCTGCCAGGTGCTAGCCAGGGGGAGTAAGCAGAGCTCAAGTTTCTGAAGTGTAATGGAATAAAAATATCTTCCCTCAGAGTTTAACAAGACTGCCAAGGGTAACAGACTAATGGTGCCTTGTAAAGTGTAAAATAATACAAAAAAAAAAAAATGTAATGCCATCGTCTCCTCAAAGAAAAAAAATAAGGACCCAGTTGAGCAAATAAAAATCGAGATTTTTCACAAATCTGAAAACTTTTAAAATAATTAATACCCTGAGTCAGGTGTGGTGGTGCACGCTTATGAAATCCTAGCACTCGGGAGGCTGTGGCATGAGGAGCTTGAATTGAAGGCCAGCCTGGGATACATAGCAAGATCTTGTTTATAAAACAAAGCAAGAGGGGCTGGAGAGATGGCTTCATGGTTAAGAGCACTGGCTGCTCTCCCTAAGGTCCTGAGTTCAATTCCCAGCAACCACATGGAAATTGAACTTAGGACCTCAGGAACCAAATGGGAATTCCCACAACCATCTAGAATGGGGTCTGAGTCCCCCTCTGGCATAAAGGCATACATGCAGATAGAGCACTCAAATATGCAAAATAAATAAATAAATAAAACATCTTTTAAAAAACAAAAACAATAAAGTCTATACAGAAGGATGGAATTTCATGCATCTATAACAACTCAATGAGGCTTTTGGGAAAGATGTTAACAGGAGTAGAGTCTAACTTTTAGCTAAACTTTGCTTCTAAGTTCCAGGCCAAGTGTTGTTGTTGTTGTTTGAGGTGGAGTGGGGGCAGTGGTTGAAGAGCACCCTTAGATACTTGGAGGAATTGGCTAATTCTCTTCCTAATAAACTCTCTCACACAAACAAATAGATCAGATCCGAGGCAGGCTCTCTCTCATCTACTGCTTTCCTGTTTTGTCCTCTGAAAATAAATCATGAACGTGTCCACAGAGCATAGCACACTAGTGTTTAAGTTTACATTAAAAATAAGTTGTTACTAGGCCCCAAGAATTCATATTTATTTGGCTCCTCAAAATTGTTAATGGTCTGGGTCTGTTTTTCTTGTTTTCTTTTCTCTTGCTCTTAAACACTATAAATCTTTTCTATCTGAATTTGTGATAGGATCTGATAATTTTTTTAAATTTCCTCACTTTCTCTTGTTATGTCTCACTTTTCATTTCTGATTTTGTTAATTTGGATACTGTCTCTGTGCCCTTTAGTTAATTTGGTTAAGGGTTCATCTATCTTGTTGGTTTTCTCAAAGAACCAGCTCTTGGTTTTGTTGATTCTTTGTACTGTTCTCTTTGTTTCTGTTTGGTTGATTTTAGCCTTGAGTTTAATTATTTCCTACTCTCTACTCCTCTTGGGTGTGCTTGCTTCTTTTTGTTGTAGGGCATTCAGGTGTGCTGTTAAGTTGTTAGTGTAAGATCTCTCCCATTTCTTTACAAGGGCACTTAGTGCTATGAATTTTCCTCTTAGTACTGTTTTCTTGTGTCCCATAAATTTGGGTATGTTGTGCCTTCATTTTCATTAAATTCTAAAAAGTCTTTAGTTTCTTTATTTCTTCCCTGGCCAAGTTATCATTAAGTATACAGTTGTTCAGTTTCCATGGGTAAGTGGGCTTTCTGTTGTTTTTGTTGCTATTGAAGACCAGCCTTAGGCCATGGTGATCTGAGAGGATGCATGGGATTATTTCAACTTCTTGTATCGGTTGAGGCCTCTTTTGTGACTGATTAGATGGACAATTTTTGAGACGATACCATGAGGTGCTGAGAAGAAGGTATATTCTTTTGTTTTAGGGTGAAATGTTCTGTAGTTATCTGTTAAATCCATTTGGTTCATGACCTCTATTATTTTCACTGTGACTCTGTTTAGTTTCTGTTTCAATGTGCCTATTAGTGAGAGTGGGATGTTGAAGTCTCTCACTATTATTGTGTGGGGTTCAATGTGTGTTTGTGGCTTTCTGGCTATAAAAGAATCTTATGGTTGTAGGTGTGAGAAAGACTATCTCTCTTGCCTAAGCACAGTGCTCTGAACCCCCTGCTGTGGCTCAAAAGCTCACCCTTTCACTTGGCAGTTGTTTCGGAGTAGTAGTAGTAGTAGTAGTAGTAGTAGTAGTAGTAGTAGTATTGGTATTAGTCGGCGTTCTCTACAGGAATAGAACTGACAGAATGAACATATATCACTAGGGGATTTATTAGATTGTCTTGCATGATAAGGGCTGGATAGTTCAGCAGCGGCCACCTGCTTAGTGGAGAGACTGAGATGCTTTGGTGGCCCCAGTCCCCAAGTGAAGGGCTGAGGGTGTCCCACAGAGCCACTGGTCTTCAGTCCATGCTGAGAGGTTGAAGAGGCTGAGATGTGATGTTAGCAAGGCTGGCAGCAGCAGAGACAGGCACACTCACTAGTAAGACACAGAGGCAGACAGGCAAAAAGCATGGCTTCTCACTTGAACCATTTTACACCAAGGCTGCTGTCCACACTGGGAGAGGATTTTTCCCACCCACACAGACTTAGACAAACTGACCACAAGATGAACCATCACAGATGCTGTTAGGCAAGTTTCATGGTCTGGGTGTAAAATAAGAATAATAGTAGGCTCACATCACTGTTGGCACATAGTGCTAGCCCCATAGTGGGCACTAAATGAGTCTCTTGTGAGATGTTTGCTGGCTACTTTTATGTCAACTTGACACAAACTAGAGTTGTTTTGGAAGAGAGAGCCTCAGTTGAGAAAATGTCCAGTCTGGATAGCCATGTAGGCTAGCCTGTGGTGTGTTTTCTTGATTAATAATTAATATGGGAAGGCCTATTTCTGGGGTGGGGTCTACCCGTGGCCGGTGGCTCTGGGTGCTTGCTTTAAGAGTAGCATCTCCTTGAAGAGCATAGAAGCCGGGTTCTAGGATCAGGCTGACCGAGGACTGGAGGAATGGATGGCACAGTTGCTAAAGTGTCAGCACATAAGCACAAGGGCCCAAGTTAGGGTTCCCAGAACTCATGTAAAGAACCAGTGGAGGCTATACACTGCTGCAGCCTAGCATGGGATATGTGGGTAGGTGGGAGGAGACAGGCAGATTTGTGAACCTCATTGACCAGCCAGACTACCTGAATTAATAAGTTTAAGGCTCAGGGAGAGACCTCTTCTCACAAAAGTAACTGTGGAGAGCGATCAAGTACGAACGCCCCAATATCAGTACCAGGCTTCCACGTGCATGAGCACACACATGCATGCACCCCCTCGAGCACATGCATGCACACCCACACTAAGAAGTATCCACACCACAAACACATGCAACAACACACACGCAACAACAGAGAGACACCACCCTGGAACTGTGCCTTGGTGGAGTGCCCTATACACCAAATAGAGCAGAATAAAGGAGATGTGACAGTGTGTGATAGCCCAAGCTGGATCACAAAGGGCACCAAAGCTCCACTTGAGCACACCAACAGCAAGTGCCAGCTAGCCAGCTAGGTGACGTGCCTTGGACAGCAATCCTTCAGTCCCAGTGCCACCTTCAGGGACCTAAGCCCAGGCAGACGCATGACTGCAGCTTCATGAGAAGGCTGTCACTCAGCCACAGTGCGTCTGATTCCCAGCCCTCTCGAAGCTGGAAAAGCTGGTGGACAGTGAGTCTTGTTTTAAACTGTTAGCACACAGAAGACTGAACGATGATACTCCACATGTTCTAAGTATTTTATATGCAAAAACTCACTAACACTCACGCTAAGTCTATAAGGTTAGCACGATTAAATACCCCTATATAAGGAAGAGGGGAGAAAGAGAGGGCAGGGCAGGAAGGAGGGAAGAAAGGAGAGAGGGAGGGACTGAAAGAAGGAGGGCAGGGGAAGGACAGAGAGACAGAAGGACAGAGGGACAGAGGGGCAGAGGGATGGGGAAAAGGAAGGAAGGAAGGAAGGAAGGAAGGAAGAAAGGAAGGAAGAAGGAAGGAGATAAACCAGGGAGTCACTTCATATCAGTGTTCTTATCTACAGCAAACACCCTGCCCAGCCCCAAATGTCAGAGCTGCCTCGAGAAGTATGTGTGTGTCGCAATTTATTCTGAAAAATACTCTGTGTCCTACAAAATATTTTCCTTCCTATTTTGGTATTGGAGCATGTGACTTCTGTGGAAGTTGACTCCAGGCCATCGTTTTTGACTTAGAGTAAGTAGCACATTCCCCCAGAATGCACTTCTACTTTTACACAATATCTCTGGAGGAGTTATTCTGTGACTAAAACCTCACTTCTCAGACTGGGAAACGCCACCTCTTCAAGGCTGCTTCTTTCAGCCCCAGTGCACACCTGAAGGTCCACAGAGGAACACAAAGCCAGCCAGCATCTGGCCTTCCTGTGGTCCCTGTGGCTCTAGTCAGTACACATGCCCTGGCACTGAGTGATGCTGCGTTGTGATTTGTTTTCTGTTAACACCGCCTCTATGCCCAGTGATCTGTTCTCTGAATGAAAGGTGAATGCTCACCAGAAGCACACAGTGGGGCTCTCAAATGTTTGCATAAGATTTTAAAGAGGAGAATCATGATATTGGTTCTCTCAACTACTCCATATTCACAAAATCTCCTTGCTCCCGGCAAGCATCATTTCTGTGGAGGGCTGCTTAACCTCCCTGTCAGGTTGGGTATCAAGGGATCCTCGAGGTCATAGATGTGTTTATTGGAGTCAGCCTGCTGTCTTCAGTACTGGACACTATGCTATACAAGTGCTCTGCTGCCCAGAGAAGAGCAGCTGGGGAATGGAGGGGAAGACAAGACCTCACTGCAAAGAACCCTGGGAGGAGCTGGGTCTGAACAGCCCATGTGGAGAGCCGTGAACAATCGCCATTACAAGATGTAGCTGGCTTCCTCAGTGCCTAACTAGTAAACAAGCAATGTGCGCAGGTGCTGGAGTAAATTTGTGCCAAGTCACTGCCCATCCCGGGGTGTAGCAGCTAATCAGGAGCTGACACGTCACACGGAGGGGTATTTAAGCAGCACCATTTTCCGGGTTCGGGGTCTTCCTGAGAAGTAAGCAATAAAGCTTTGCCGTAGAAGGATCCGGTTGTCCGAGTGTGTTTTGCTGGCGAAACGTTACAAGGACATGCCCTTGCAGTACATGTGTGAATAGTTGGAAGACTGGCTTGAGGGGATGGAGATGAGGTGCCTCACAACTACCTGTAACTAAGCTCTAGAGGATGGGTCATCCTCTTCTGGTCTCTGTAGATACACACACACACATACACACACACACACACACACACACACACACACACACCAAACAAACAAACAAACCAACCAACCAAAATAAAACAAAATGAAAACCCTAGCTTGAGAAAGAGAGCCAGGTTCAGTGTAACTATGAAAATGGAAAATCTGTGAAAAGCCCACCCACCACTGTAGGACAAGCTTAGCATGGTGACTTCTGCCTACAATTCCCACACTTAGGAGGCTGACACAGGAAGACAGCTATGAGTTAGATGATAGCATGGGCTACATAGTGAACACTAGCCCAGCCTTAACTACAGCCTATGTCAGCACTCCGTACAACATATTTTGCAGCAGCCCTACGGTATGCTAGCCAAAGTAGAGAGAAATATTAGAGTGGCTCTAGCTAAGCCCTATGCACTCAGAAAGCCACGGGAAGTGTTGAACATGTTACCTAGAATGTTGTGGTTATGTTTAAGAGATACGGTGAACTTTCTGAAATGAAAATCATAATATTGAAATAGAAATTGCCTTGGCTTGGCTAAACGCAGATTACATAGTATAGACAACAGTAGTAACTTCCAAGACAAAAGCAAAGAATTGAAAGAAAGAAAAGAAGGAAGGAAGGAAGGAAGGAAGGAAGGAAGGAAGGAAGGAAGGAAGAGGCACAGGAGGGAGACTCACTGCAAAGTAAATTACAGGACCCTGGTATTTAGGAGGCTGAGGCAGGAAAAACACAGTTAGACAAGACTGCACTACAGAAGAGTTCCACAGGAGCCTGCATAGAGAAACACCGGCTCACACAAAGTGGCTAAGTAATAGAGCAGCTAAACTGTGGGAAAGCAGATGGGCCCTGGTGGAATTAGAGTTTCCAAAAGGCAGGGACAAGGACCTGAAATTATATAAACAATGTAGCTAAAAGAATGAGCCGTTCCTCTAGCACAAGAGACATGGAAAAGTTATACCAAGACCTTTGTACTGGCTAGTTTTGTGTCATCTTGACACAGCTGGAGTTATCACAGAGAAAGGAGCTTCAGTTGAGGAAATGCCTCCATGAGATTCAACTGTAAGGCATTTTCTCAATTAGTGATCAAGGGGGAAAGGCCCCTTGTGGGTGGGACCATCTCTGGGCTGGTAGTCTTGGTTCTATAAGAGAGCAGGCTGAGCAAGCCAGGGGAAGCAAGCCAGTAAAGAACATCCCTCCATGGCCTCTGCATCAGCTCCTGCTTTCTGACCTGCTTGAGTTCCAGTCCTGACTTCCTTGGTGATGAACAGCGATATGGAAGTTTAAGCTGAATAAACCCTTTCCTCCCCAACTTGCTTCTTGATCAAGATGTTTGTGCAGGAATAGAAATCCTGACTAAGACAACATTGCACAGCCAATCTTCTAGAAATACATATATAAGATAAAATGTCCTAAGATCAGCCACAGATGAAAAAAAGAGCTTTATATTTAGGGTGTGATAGTAAATATTTTGACCTTTTTTTTTGGTTATTATTGGAGGTAATGCAAATAAGAAAAATATGAAGCAATATTTGAAGTACTGAAGGAAGAGATATTGTTTACACCCTGGGAAAATATGTCAACATTGAAAGTAAAGCTGGATATAAAGGTCTGCAGTGCAATGCCAGCACTCAGGAGGCGGAGGTGGGGGGAGGGGCGATGTCACGTGCAGCCAGAGCTACACAGAGGAAGCTGCTGCTCCATAGCAGGGCCTGGGGATGTGGCTACTCAGACACCGCAGTGCCGGGGCACGCACGTGGTCAGAAGGCACATCTCCAAAGCTGGTTCTCTCCTTCAGTTCCCGGGATCAAACCCACGCTCCCGGGCTCGTGTGGCCAGCGCTTTTACTGACTGAGCCATCTCACCAGCCCTGTATACAGACTTTAAGCAGCTGTTTATGTTATAGCAGTTATACTCTACTGAAGCCATGGAAATTAATGGAAGAAAGGGAATAAATGGCTACTTGATCAAGCCATGTAAAGTAGTACACAGGATAAGAGGCATAAGCAAAGTAAAATCAAACAAAGTATAGAAACGCACACACACCAGGGGTAGCAGTGCACACTTTAATCCTAGCACTTAGGCAGCAGAAGTAGGCTGATCTGAGTTCAAGGCCAACCTGGTCTACAAAGTGAGTGCCAGGACAGCCAGAACTATGTAAAGAGATCTTGTCTCAAAAGACAAGCAAAAATGGAAGAAATGAAGGTATCAAAATGACATTGTGAAGCCCACTATTTTGTTCTATTAATATACAGACACAAAAATAAAGTTAAAAAAAAAAGAAGAAGTAGGAGAGGGGGTTGCCGGGGTAGGGGAAGGGGGCAGCACCGTCTCAGAGGCAAAGAGGAGGGGGGTGGTGAAGAGCTCTGGGAGGTGGGCAATGAGGGAAGGCAACATTTGGGACATAAATAAATAAAATAATTAATCTTTAAAAAAAAAGAGGTAATAACTCATTGAATATAAGTGTGATTAATCCATTAAAAGACAAAATTGAGATGCGTTCTGTATACAAAGTGACAAGAGTGACAGATATGAACCAACGATAAAGTTGAGCATAAGGAGTAGCAGGGACCAACAGTGGCAAAGACAACCAGCGGTCCCCACTTCCCACAAATTAAATCTTATTTTTAATAAGATTAAATCTTAAAATGTAATAAAATTAGGTAAGGGTGAACACTTGGGATACATGGGCTAAAGAGACGGCCCAGGGAGTAAGGGGCCTGCTTTCAGACCCTGCGCATCCCTATCCCCCAGGTAGGCATGCTGACCCTTGTAATGCCATGACTCATGGAGTGAAGACCAGGTCCCCAGAGCAAGCTGGCTGGCTTCACTAGCTGGACTGATGACCTCTGGATTCAAGTGAGGGACCATGTCTCAAAAGATAACGTGGTGAGCAACTGAAGACATCTTCTGTCAGTCTCTGGCCTCCACGTGCACCCTCCCACAAGTGCACACTCAACAGCACGCACGCATGTACTCACACCCACATTTGGAAACATACACACAGCCACATCATACACATATACATGCAAAAAATAGCTGAGATAGTAATGCGAGTATACAAACACAGATCTGCAGAGTGGGTCTTGAGTTGACTTTCAAATTATCAGTCTATCTAGTTAACAGTTTTTCAAATGTATATTGCCATACCTAGAAATTCTTCAAATGCTATGGCTTGCTTAGGGGGCATAGTTAAACAACATTATGCTGATTTTAATCTTTAATTGCCAAGGCTAATTACTGACTCTAGGAAGCCACATGCATTGGGAGTCTTTGGGGACAAATTACAGCTTGTGATGGAGCCATCTGCTACATTAGCAAATTATACTTTGGAAGACACGGACAGTACTAGTTTAATGTCATTATCCCCATGATGCAACAGACCTTGCATATGAGTCCCGCCTCCTGCCCTATTTTCTATACAGCGGTGGGATCTCTGGCCACTGAAGTGGTAGACTTCTGTGTTGTTGAGGGAGGACAGAAGCTTAAGGAACGTGGACATGAAAGGTGCCCTTCAGCTCAGAAGCTGGGTGAAGCCTCTCACCAGCTGAGAGTCGAGGATGACAACACAGCCAATGACATCCATTTAAGGCCTTGCAAACCTCACCTGCAAACCTGTGGTTTCCTAGGCTCTCACCAGAAACCACACTTAACAGGAAAAGATGGGTCCTAAACAAACCCTTTGTGCAATCTACGGGGCTCCTCCTGGCGCCTTACTGGATTGCAATCCCACCAAAGGCACCTTCAGTGCCAACTTCTAATCTCAAGAGTGGAGAGGTAGGGGAGGGGAGTGTCCCTTAGGAACCTGCTGAGCAGCGAACCCCAGACGCTTCCAGAACCCAGACATAGTCACCAGGAGGACTCTTGAAACCCGACTCCTTTGTGAGCAGCCCACACCTGTGTTTCCTCCCCAGCTGCCCTCCTTTTTGCTTTTAGTAAATTCCAACTCTGTCTCCTATTGGCTCATCCTGAAATTCCTGCCCAGGTGGCAGCCCAGGATCAGGGTTTCCCCCCCCCCCCCCCGTGGTGGTCTATAAAGAGAACTCAGGCTGCTGCAGGTGACAGTGTGGAGGTTACAGGGTGCAGGTGACAGTGTGGAGATGGCAGGGTACAGGTGACAGTGTGCAGGTGACAGTGTGCAAGTGACGGTGTGCAGGTAACAGAGTACAGGTGTCAGAGTGCAGGTGACAGGGTACAAGTGACAGGGTGCAGGTGACAGGGTGCAGGTGACAGTGTGCAGGTGACAAGGTGTAGGTGACAGGGTGCAAGTGACAGGGTGCAGGTGACAGTATGGAGGTGACAGTGTGCAGGTGACTATGCAGGTGACAGGGTGGAGGTGACAGGGTGGAGGTGACAGGGTGCAGGTGACAGTGTGCAGGTGACAGTGTAGAGCTGTCCTTCTGTCACTTGCTCTCATCTTGCCTCAGTTTCCATCAGGGTGGATGTGAGGGGACTGAGGGATGAGTCCAATCTTTGATGTCTTAAATAAAAGGCTCTCTATAAAATACCTAAACCTAGTTAGTACTTGGTGTTTAGTCCCAGCAATGGGATAGCAGAAGACAGGTTTACAAAGCTTAGTCCCTCAGGCATCACAACCACCAGAGACTCGCCTGAAGTCTAGCTCTGCGGGCTGTGAGGGGTGCCGGTACCATCAGTGCTGTGGGGGTGGGGTAGAATCCGCTTCTCTAAGTCACTTGACTCTTTGGCTCTCGGCTGTTGCTCGTTCCATCTTTGGGAGAGGTTCATGAGAAGGTTTAGAGGGAGGAAAGGAAAGGAGGAAATGATAGCATTACAATATCTCTTTAAAAATTAAAAGGAAGAGAGTGGAAGAGACAAGTTCTCGAAACAGCCTGGATGCTGAGCTCAACCCAAAGCACGGGTGTAAGCTCTGGCCAGCAGCCCTCAGAGGCTTCCAGCTCAGCGGCCCGAGACTCCTCACTGAAAATATCCAGCATCTGATGAGGCAGCTGCGGGTTAAATTTAGCCTTGGCAAACTCAGGCCTTGGCTGGATGCTGGAAGCATCTGAGTGGATGGATGGAGGGCCGATGGATGCGTGGATAAAGAATGGACACATGAACAGGTGGATGGACAAATGGACAGACAGGTGGATGGATAGACAGATGGATGGACTTAGCACAGGTAGGTGTGAGAGCCTGGGCTACTGTGGCCTGTGTGATGATGATGCTGACACCAGGAGAGAGGCAGAGCTAGAGGAAGGAGATGAGTTGGGAAGCCCTCCTCTCTCAGTGGCCACCAGCCTGGCACAGCCCTTTGATGGCCAAGGGAAGCATGAAGATAGATGCAAGGAAAAGGAGCCATAGAGACGGTGAGAATCTGTAGAGCCATGTCCCCTGGAAAACTGCTGTGAGGGATCATCCAGTAATGTCACATTAGCCAAGTAAGGTCCCGCACTGGGTCCACAGATATTCAGTGTGACCTTTGTCCTAGCTGTGTGTCAGAGGCCACCTCAGGGCTTTTATGTCATCATGATCCAACCGTTATTTGCTTCCTCAGTGACCTGTTAAAGTGCGAACAACTATGGACGTTGCGTTTCCTTGGTTAACGCAGTTATCGTTGCTGTCCCTGGAAGGGGTAGAGGACAGAAGGGCAGGGAAGGAATGATCAGCATGAATGAACTAATGAATGGAGTGTCTCTTGTGTTAATATGCTGACACTGGAGGAAGCAGTACATACAGTAACTGTAGCTGAATACAAAGAAATTACCTTCCCCGTTTGGTAGATGAGAAATAATGTGCCTTATTTGGGGCTTCCATGAAGATTAAATGAGAGTATTTGACATGAGATAGCTCACTTCAATAGATGCTGGGTGAACTTGGTCGTCAGAGGGCCAGAGAATCCCTCCCACCTCACGGTTTGCCAGTCTGGCTTTAGCATCCTCCGGGCCAGCAGGTCGCCTGAGTATCACACGACTACACTGCCACCTTCTGGCCACCTGGAGTACTTCAGCTGTGCTGCCTTTTGAACAGGTCCTGCCCAGATGGACCTGCAGACTCAGACTGTCCTGCACTGAGCTGAGCTGTACAGCTGTTGGAGCAAGTCACCTGGGACTTCAACAACCTGGATTTCAGTCTTCTAAGCAAGGTACGGACACTGGGGATCAACAGCCCAGTTCCCCCATTCCAATCCTCATTTACAGGTTGTTGGTCTTAACTGTGTACTGTACTGGAATGTCCTGCACACACACACACACACACACACACACACACACACACACACACACACACACCATCTGCATCCTACACCAGACCTATGGGATTAGGCTCTCCAGGAGGCCTAGGGGTGGTTCTCCATGAAAAAGGAAACCTTCTCAAAGTCTCAACCCAGTTCTGAGAATTGAGAATTTGGTGCCTCTTTGTGTCTGCTCCAGTCACCTTTAGTCTTTCACAGCTGTATAGATGACACAAGCCAGGCTCTCTGCACTTAAAATCAACACAGGGAGCTAGAGACAAGAGGAGGTAAGGACAGAGAGAAGCGAGAGCTGACTGAACAAAACAAAGGGGAAGAAAAGTGGCCACACTGAAGCAGGTGGAAAGGAAAGAAAAAGAGAGGAGATGAGATTAGGGGAGAGACATGGAAAATGGGAGCTGGGCCAGAGGCAAACAAGAACCTAAACAAAATCAGTGGACAAATACTAGAGTAAAAAAAAAATTCAATGTATGGTTAAGATCAATATCCAAAAAAAAAAAAAAAAAAAACCCTTGCAGATATTAACAAGGTTGAGATAGCACACTAGAATAAGCAAAGATACCGAAATTCCCGGTACACAGTTTCAGAGGATTGCTTTTGCCTATATAGTTGACAAAACCCAGAAAGCCACTTACTTATTTCTTGGAGTGTGGAAGAAGGAAATAGTTTCCTAAATGCTGTTGGCAGTTATGAATGTGAATTGTCACATTTGAACACAAGAAGCTGGCACCATATAGCAAAATGCACCACCCATCATCAGCCCACCATCCCTGGGACCAGATGGATGCCTTAGGGACACAGCATTGTGGACCAAATGTTGACATATCAGGCTGGTTTGATTATGGCTCCATACAGCAGCCATGATAAGTGAGAAAGCCATGCATGTCACACTGGAATTTAAGGCCTGAGATGTTTCTTTGTAAGAATAATAAGAAAGCAACAATGTTCATAATTTTGTGCCACTATGGAAAGCACAAAATGTCAGATGTGTGTGTGTGTGTAGCATACAGTGATATAGTAATATTGAATGTTTCAGCTAGTTGGCTATCACCTGCTGTGTTTGTTATTTTAAATGAATATATAGGAATATAAGTAAAGGTGTCTTAGGATTTCTATTACTAATGTGAAACACCATGACCAGCAGAGTTTATTTTTCTTACAATTCCACATCACTGTTTAGCATAGAAGGAAGTCAGGGCAGGAATGTAGGGTGGGTGGGAACCTGGAGCCAGGAGCTCTGCAGAGGCTCTGGAGGAGTGGTGTTTACTGGTTGGCTTCTCATGGCTCCCTCTTATAGCACCCACAGCCACAGCCCAGGGGTGAAACAGCCCACAGTGGGCTGGACCCTCCCCATTAGTCATTAACTAAGAAAACGCTGTACAGGCCCACCCACAGCCGGATCTTTCTCAGTGGAGACTTCCTTTTAGATGAGTCTAATCTGTGTCAAATAAACAAAAAGCTAGCCAGCAGAGTAAGAATGGGCAGGCACACAGTAGGTTGACAGCATGCGTTACTTGAAAAGGGAAGGGGGTTTCTGTGGATAGGAGAATAAAGACAGAGTAACTGCCTTAACAAGGAAAAAGGAAAAAAACATGGAAACCTTTATAACAATTATAAATTCTAGGTATATCTATAAAATTGTACATGTGTGTTTACACATATACAGTGTTTTAAAATACAGCAGCGATGTTGAATCTGGTGGCACAGTCCTGAAATTCCAGCTACTCATAAGGCTACAGAAGGAGGATCACAGGTTCAAGGTCTGTCTTAGATACAGAACACATTCAAGGGCAGAAGGAACAATTTAGTAAGGCCCTGTCTCAAAGTCAAAGCACACGGCACAATTGCCAGTACCAACAAAATTCATAAGTAGCTTTCATGCAGTAATCCTCTGATCATACTGTATAACAAAACAAACCTCAACTCTCAGTGATGTACCCCAATGGGCATGTCTCTCTCACTCTCAGATCTGGGGCTCAGCCAAGGTGGTCGAATTGGGCTGTAGATCCAGTTCTTACAGGGCACTGTGAGCGTCATTCTGAAACCTGAACCAGCTCGAGTACACTCACCTCAAGGGCAATGGGATGCTCGAGCTAAGCCATGTAACTGAATTTAGATCTCTACCCAGAGGAGTCCCATGTCTAACTCAACATGGTGGGATAAGGAAATAGATTCCTGTGGAGTTGGGTGGGGAAATGAAGGCAGGGCAACAACAACAACAACAACAACAACAACAACAACAACAACAACAACAAACTTTCCCCAAGCTTCAGTGAGAAGTGAGGCAGTGGCGGAGGACCATCTCACCCGCTGCTTGTGAGAACCAGGGTGAAAGCATTGCAGCAATGGTATGGTGATGTGCTGTAGTTGGATAATGTCTGACTGTGGCCTCCAAAGCCCACCAGCTGGAGCTGAGTCTCCGGAGTGCTGGGTTTGAGGCTGTGGAAGCCTTAAGAGCCTGGGCTGAAGGTGGGGATGCTGTCCTCGGGAAGGATGGATGCTGTTCTGGGGTCTCTGGTTATAAAGAGGGCAAGTTGGCCTTGGCTCGTTCAAGCTTCTGGTCTCTTATGTGATTTCTGCCATAGGTCTTCTCTCCGTGGTGATGCTTGTTATGAGGTCACCCATCAAAGGACAAAGAATCCTGGCTTTCCAGCCTCCAAAACTGAAGGCTGAATAAACGTAATCTCTCTGTGAAGTTTCCACCTTCAGGTATTTTGTTATACCAACAGAAAATAGAAACACTAGGAACAGTTACAACAGTGTCACTTGGAAAGTACAAATAGCTCTTTCCTGACACAAATTACAACAGATGTGGCATTTGTCAGTGGGAGAGCATAAAGTGGCACAAGGTTTCAGAAATGTTTAACGATATCTCTTGAAACATAAAACTTAGTACTTTTTGCTCTATAATTTATCTCCTACAAAGAAATTTGTCTGTGGATATACCCACTAAATTATATCAAGTAAAGCAATATTTGTACAAAAGAAGAAGAGGAGGAAGAGGAGAAGGAGGAGGAACAAAGACCTGATTAAACAAACCATATTTGTAGTTACATTTCATTGCTGGGATAGAATATGTCAGCAAACAGCAGCAGTGTAGGAACTTACTTTGGTTTACAGTTCCTGAGAGAGTCCACCCTGCCAAGAAGGGCATGGCCACAGGTGGGGAAGACAGGTGAGGCAGGAAGCTGGCTGAACCTTTCTATCCACACTCAAAAAACAGAAGAGAGGAAACAGGAAGTGGGGCAGGAAACAGGAAGTGGAGTGAGGCTATACACCTTCTAAGCCCTGCCCTGGGTCATATATGTCCCCCAACGAGTCTCCACCTCCTAAGGGTTCCACAATCATACTAAACAGCAGCACCGACAGACACCTCCTGCCCAAGTCCATGAACCTGCAGGGAGCATTTCTCATTCCGACCACTACAAAGTAATGTCCATGCATTGTACATAGATATACAGAGCTTGTACATAGATATAAAAATATCTTCAAGGCACACTACTTACAAAATCGAAGTTCAGGGGAAAAAAGAGCTAAGAACACACAGAGAAAGGAGTGTACCAATTGCCAATGGGTATCAAGCTATTCTCTACTTTATAGTAACCGGGTTGGGGATCTCACTGTAACAACAAGATACAGTTTCACCCTCAGAAAACTTACGAAAACTGCTTCTAATAAGACTGGCCATTGGCACAAGCATGAGACACCAGGGGCTCATACACACTGGTAATTGTGACAGGCCTGGTACCCAGTGCTGCTGCCCAGACTTGAGATAGTTGATAGCGCAGAAAGAAATGGCAAGAGCGTTCATTTTCTTTCTTTCTTTTTTTCTCTCTCTTTCTTTCTTTCTTTCTTTCTTTCTTTCTTTCTTTCTTTCTTTCTTTTTTGATTGTCATAATAATCTAGAACAAATATAAACTGCAGATTGTAACAAAGCTCTTAAAGGTGGCTTTCTCATCACTCACTGGGGAATGTGAGGTTACACGGGCTGAAGATTAGAACAGTTAAACCCGTTAGAGTTGAAGGGGTTAACAATCAGCACAGACTGATCAGTCAGCCGAAGCGGGTCTCTACCAGCCACCAGCCTCTAGACGAGGCGCTTTCAGTGTTCTGACAGATGAATGCATGGCCTGCTCCACTGGGCAAACTCTTTATCCAACACGGTGCCCAACCAGCTGATACATTGGACAAAAAATAATAATAATAATAATAATAATAATAATAATAATAATAATAATAATAACTGAGAGACTTGACATCCAGTGAGATTGCTTACTGGGTAAAAGCACTTGTCACACCAACCTGATGATCTGGACTTGACCCTCAGAATCTATAGTGGAGGGGTAGAACCAGCTCTCAACAGTCATAGAATATATATTACAGAGAGAGTGTTGGGAGCCGCGCCCACATTCGCCTTTACAAGATGGCGCTGACAGCTGTGTTCTAAGTGGTAAACAAATAATCTGCGCATGTGCCGAGGGTGGTTCTCCACTCCATGTGCTCTGCCTTCCCCGTGACGTCAACTCGGCCGATGGGCTGCAGCCAATCAGGGAGTGACACGTCCTAGGCGAAGGATAATTCTCCTTAATAGGGACGGGGTTTCGTTTTCTCTCTCTCTTGCTTCTTACACTCTTGCTCCTGAAGATGTAAGCAATAAAGTTTTGCCGCAGAAGATTCTGGTTTGCTGTGTTCTTCCTGGCCGGGCGTGAGAACGCGTTTAATAACAATTGGTGCCGAATTCCGGGACGAGAAAAAACTCGGGACTGGCGCAAGGAAGATCCCTCATTCCAGAACCAGAACTGCGGGTCGCGGTAATAAAGGTTCCCGTAAAGCAGACTGTTAAGAAGGATTCAACTACATGAATTCAGAACTTTTCAGCTGGGGAACGGCGGTAACCCGTAAGTATAGCTTTACGAGGTAAGCCTGGCCTTGAACTTTCTAAGGAAATTCAAGACAGTCTATCAGAAGTAAAGTGGAAAATAGCTTTATAAGGTATGTTTGGCCTTGAATTTTCTCTAGTGTTAGAAGCCCTTTTGTTCCTTTTCACATGTTATCAAGTGGTTAAGGCAGGGCGGATTCTAGATGAAATTCAGGACAATCTATCAGAAGTAAAGCGGGGAGAGAGAGTAGGAGCAAAGAGAAAATATGGTACACAAAATAAGCATACAGGCCTTTCCACGGGTCTTGAACCTGAGGAAAAGTTTAGGTCAGGTAAGAATACCTGGGGAGAGATTAGAAGGAAGGAGAAGGAAAAAGAAAAGAAAAAAGATCAATCAGCGGAGGCTTCTAGGAGAAGGAGCCTCTACTCATCACTAGGTGAGCTCAAGGAGCCAGTTTTTAATAGTTCTGAATCAGATGAAAAGGCTATTAGGGCCTGGAAGGCGCTCTCCCGAGCAGGTGAAGCCACTGGACAATAATGACAGAGGCAGGCTCTTGCAGCCTACAAGGTCTTATTGTCCACCCTGGAGTTGTAGATCAAGATTATAAAGGGGAACTTCAGGTTCTCTGTTCTTGTCCTCAAGTTGTCTTTTCTATATCACAAGGGGACAAAATAGCTCAACTAATAATTTTGCCAAGCCTACATGGCTGTTTTTTCTTCCTCTGGTATTCCTAGAGCTGCAAGAGGGATTGGTTCTACTAGAAAATGATTCTGATTACTTAATAATGCCTTTAGATTGTTGTCAAATTTTATCTACTCACGTAGGGGTAAACCCTCGTGGCGTCAGGCCATTACAGGTCTGACAAATGGATGTCACGCATATTTCCTCCTTTGAGAGAAATCAATATTTACATGTTTAGAAGAAACCCACTTAAAAATGGGATTGTGGTATATACTGATGGATCAAAAACTGGCATAGGTGCCTATGTGGCTAATGGTAAAGTGGTATCCAAACAATATAATGAAAATTCACCTCAAGTGGTAGAATGTTTAGTGGTCTTAGAAGTTTTAAAAACCTTTTTAGAACCCCTTAATATTGTGTCAGATTCCTGTTATGTGGTTAATGCAGTAAATCTTTTAGAAGTGGCTGGAGTGATTAAGCCTTCCAGTAGAGTTGCCAATATTTTTCAGCAGATACAATTAGTTTTGTTATCTAGAAGATTTCCTGTTTATATTACTCATGTTAGAGCCCATTCAGGCCTACCTGGCCCCATGGCTCTGGGAAATGATTTGGCAGATAAGGCCACTAAAGTGGTGGCTGCTGCCCTATCATCCCCGGTAGAGGCTGCAAGAAATTTTCATAACAATTTTCATGTGACGGCTGAAACATTACGCAGTCGTTTCTCCTTGACAAGAAAAGAAGCCCGTGACATTGTTACTCAATGTCAAAGCTGCTGTGAGTTCTTGCCAGTTCCTCATGTGGGAATTAACCCACGTGGTATTCGACCTCTACAGGTCTGGCAAATGGATGTTACACATGTTTCTTCCTTTGGAAAACTTCAATATCTCCATGTGTCCATTGACACATGTTCTGGCATCATGTTTGCTTCTCCGTTAACCGGAGAAAAAGCCTCACATGTGATTCAACATTGTCTTGAGGCATGGAGTGCTTGGGGGAAACCCAAACTCCTTAAGACTGATAATGGACCAGCTTATACGTCTCAAAAATTTCAGCAGTTCTGCCGTCAGATGGACGTAACCCACCTGACTGGACTTCCATACAACCCTCAAGGACAGGGTATTGTTGAGCGTGCGCATCGCACCCTCAAAGCCTATCTTATAAAACAGAAGAGGGGAACTTTTGAAGAGATTTTACCCCGAGCACCAAGAGTGTCTGTGTCTTTGGCACTCTTTACACTCAATTTTTTAAATATTGATGCTCATGGCCATACTGCGGCTGAACGTCATTGTACAGAGCCAGATAGGCCCAATGAGATGGTTAAATGGAAAAATGTCCTTGATAATAAATGGTATGGCCCGGATCCTATTTTGATAAGATCCAGGGGAGCTATCTGTGTTTTCCCACAGAATGAAGACAACCCATTTTGGATACCAGAAAGACTCACCCGAAAAATCCAGACTGACCAAGGGAATACTGATGTCCCTCGTCTTGGTGATGTCCAGGGCGTCAATAATAAAAAGAGAGCAGCGTTGGGGGATAATGTCGACATTTCCACTCCCAATGACGGTGATGTATAATGCTCAAGTATTCTCCTGCTTTTTTACCACTAACTGGGAACTGGGTTTAGCCTTGATTCAGACAGCCTTGGCTCTGTCTGGACAGGTCCAGACGACTGACACCATTAACACTTTGTCAGCCTCAGTGACTACAGTCATAGATAAACAGGCCTCAGCTAATGTCAAGATACAGAGAGGTCTCATGCTGGTTAATCAACTCATAGATCTTGTCCAGATACAACTAGATGTATTATGACAAATAACTCAGCTGGGGTGTAAACAAAAGTTTCCGGGATTGTGTGTTACTTCCATTCAGTATGTTAAATTTACTAGGACAGCTAATTTGTCAAAAAGTCTTTTTCAGTATATGTTACAGAATTGGACGGCTGAATTTGAACAGATCCCTTCGGGAATTGAGACTTCAGGTCAACTCCACGCGCTTGGACCTGTCGCTGACCAAAGGATTACCCAATTGGATCTCCTCAGCATTTTCTTTCTTTAAAAAATGGGTGGGATTAATATTATTTGGAGATACACTTTGCTGTGGATTAGTGTTGCTTCTTTGATTGGTCTGTAAGCTTAAGGCCCAAACTAGGAGAGACAAGGTGGTTATTGCCCAGGCGCTTGCAGGACTAGAACATGGAGCTTCCCCTGATATATCTATGCTTAGGCAATAGGTCGCTGGCCACTCAGCTCTTATATCCCATGAGGCTAGTCTCATTGCACGGGATAGAGTGAGTGTGCTTCAGCAGCCCGAGAGAGTTGCACGGCTAAGCACTGCAGTAGAAAGGCTCTGCGGCATATATGAGCCTATTCTAGGGAGACATGTCATCTTTCAAGAAGGTTGAGTGTCCAAGTGTCCTTCTCTCCAGGCAAAACGACACGGGAGCAGGTCAGGGTTGCTCTGGGTAAAAGCCTGTGAGCCTAAGAGCTAATCCTGTACATGGCTCCTTTACCTACACACTGGGGATTTGACCTCTATCTCCACTCTCATTAATATGGGTGGCCTATTTGCTCTTATTAAAAGGATAGGGGGAGATGTTGGGAGCCGCGCCCACATTCGCCTTTACAAGATGGCGCTGACAGCTGTGTTCTAAGTGGTAAACAAATAATCTGCGCATGTGCCGAGGGTGGTTCTCCACTCCATGTGCTCTGCCTTCCCCGTGACGTCAACTCGGCCGATGGGCTGCAGCCAATCAGGGAGTGACACGTCCTAGGCGAAGGATAATTCTCCTTAATAGGGACGGGGTTTCGTTTTCTCTCTCTCTTGCTTCTTACACTCTTGCTCCTGAAGATGTAAGCAATAAAGTTTTGCCGCAGAAGATTCTGGTTTGCTGTGTTCTTCCTGGCCGGGCGTGAGAACGCGTTTAATAACAAGAGAGAGAGAGAGAGAGAGAGGAACAGCTATGTTCTTCCTAAGATCAGTACCTGTCAGCACTGTGATATGGCTCTCCCATCTAATTTAGGAGAGGGCAAACTAATTAAGCCACCACTGTGTTCCCATCTGGTCTCTACCCATATGATGAGGGGTAATAAAAATATTACTTCTAGCTACAATTTATAAAAAGAACGGCTATGCTTCTAGAAAGAATGATAGTATGTGTAGCTGCTTTGTGGCTCTAAATTCTAGTGCTTCAGGCTCCAAAATTCTCATCAAAGTTAATAAGAATCTATGGCTCAGAGAGACCGGGTCAGGATGGCTGGTAAATGGCCAAGCCAAGACTCCAACTCTATCGTCCTGATCTTGGCTGTGACATTTCATCAGTCCAGCTAGAGAGTGGCCAGGCAAAGTCCAAACAGCAGAGAATTTGGGAGCATCTTGGTGGCATCTGCCAACACTTGGTACACATCTGTCTGTCATGATGTCAGCAGCAGAAACTGACACAGGCTTGGTCATGAAGGATGAAAACCCAGCGTTGCTTCTGTGACAGTGAGCAACACTAAGTGCTGAGACTGTCCGTGGCCGCTATGTGATGGCAACACTTAAGTCAAGTGACCTCGTGGGGTGTGAACACAGGAGACAAACGTCCAGCACTACTTGGGAGACTGACTAGCATAACCACTGAACCCCCAGAACCCGCAGTACCTGAAGACGGGAACCTCCTGATCTCTAAAAGGTGGTGCTGCCTCTTTGCTGGAGTCTCTGTCATGTTTCTGTCACGTTGAAGGTATCCCAAGAGACCTCTGCTGTTGCATTGGTGCATACAAGGAAGAAAAAGTACACTGTCCAGAAACCCAGAGTGGTACAGGCAAGACTGCCTGAAATAGTTTTCCCTAGAGTGGATGCAGGTGGATGTCCTATACAAACTTTGATGGTATTTTTGGATTATTTTGCCAGTTGTAAGAAATCCAAAAGTCTAAGATTCTTCTCAGCTAATTTAGCATGGCTGTGTCCGTATTGAAAGACTCCAAACTTGGGATTTTTCTGCCAGAACATGACAGTGACTAGAATCGGCCCCTCAGCAGTGCAATCAGTTTAGACAAGCTATTGAGACCCAGCTATGAATACAGAAGGACGCTGGAACAATGGGAACTTAAGAGTAAACTGAGCTCTGTAAATAGAAACAGCACATTTCTGCCACAATTTCCCACATTTTGTGGGCTTCATTTGCATTGCCAAGGAAATGGCCATATACATGTCCAGCTGAAAGACAGCCTACTGTGTGTTGGACTAGTGCACTGTATTGTGGAAGATACTAAGGTTTGCATGGTCCCTTCTCCAGTGTCCTGGACATACGTCCTTTGCAAACCCTATCACGGCAGGCAGTAGTAATGCACACCCTGTCTGCTTTGCAGATGTATTGTCTGTGTATATGCTGCCTAAAATATACTGAGAGAACATTTCAGTAATTACCATTTTAATTACACCGTGTGTGTGTGTATGTGTGTGTTCGTGTGTGTGTGTTCACACTTGTGCTTGAGTGTGAAGGCCAGAGGATAACTTACAGAAGTCAGTTCTCCATCCGCCATGAGTCTCAAGCATAGAACTCAAGTTGTCAGGCTTGGCAGCAGACACCTTTAACCACAGAGCCATCTAACCTGCCTTAGCAATCATGTTTCTAAGAGAACAGGCACACAGCAGCAGGCCTCTAGATCAGGGGTGGTCAAGCCTAACTGTGCTTCTAACATTTCTCTAGGGAAAAGCTGCCTGCAAGCTCCTCGGGGTACTCTGCATTTTCCAGAGTCTGTTGGAAGGAGTTATTGTTTTACTCTTTTAAAGTGTGTTTCTAAGGCTCAAGAAATGAATTGGTAGTTAGGAGTAATGGCTACTCTTACAGAGAGCCCAGGTTTGATTCCCAGCACCCACACAGCAGCACACAATTGTTTGTAACTCCTGGTCCAGGGGATCTGATGCCCTCTTCTGGATCCCCATAGGCATTGTTTACAAATGGTATACCTAAACACATGCAGGCAAGCACACATATAAAACTAAGATCAATATTTTAAGCATGCCTGTGGTTGTACTCTTAGCACACACTTAACTGGCTTCCTATAGGAATTAGAATACTGGAGGTGTTAAAAAATAAAAATAGGGTATAGCTTTGCTTGCAAGCCTAGAGTGTCCCCTAGATGACATCTCTGCCAACATTCTTAACTGAATGGGCCAACAAAGCCTAGCTGGGTCCCATCCCATTAGCCTCAATGGAAGAGCATTATGGAAAGAGAAGGGAGAGGCCAGATTGTCCTGGGCTCACTCTCCTACCCCTCCCAACCAGGCAGAGAAATACCTTGACAGAAAGAGCTCCGAGCTCCTAGGCATGCAGGAGGAGCTGCCCACCCAATTTGGTTCTGTTCCCAGTCCCTTCCAGGATTGTGGCTACCTAAAACCAGCCAGGCTCATAGGTACCTTGGATGTACCGTGGTGGTTTGATTACTCTCCTTAGAAATCGCTGGGTCTAGGGAATGGCAGAAAAAACTGAGTTCAGCCACGTTGAGGCATTGGTGGAGGGTTGATTTTGACCTGGGTAGTGTTCCATGTGCTGATCAGCTGTCTTTCCTTTAAGAGGGTAAGCTCATTAGCCAGGCATGGTGGTACACAGTTCAAGGTCATCCACGGAGATTCTAGTCCAGATTGGATTACATGAGCACCTGTCTCAAAAGAAAGAGTGTATTTATTCTCCTGCAGGCTGTCAGCTCCAACCGTGGTGACTTCAGCCTATAGTCCCAGCACTTGACAAGCTAAGGCAGGAGGACTGTGAGTTTGAGAGCTGCTTAAAATACACAGTGAGACTTTGTCTCAAAACCAAACAAATCACAAATAAAAAATAAAGACAACTTCAAACTTCAGAATTTTGAGGTTGGTTAAGTTTTTACTTGAAATCAGAGGCTACATAGTCCACAACTGGCTAAGAAACATTGAGAAAACAGACACATAGTTACCACAAATGCTCTGTGGATCCCAGAGCCTGGCCATCTCAGACACCAAAGGCACAAATCTCCCACACAGCTGAGTCTAAGGCCTACACAGGGTGCTTTGCAGCAATTCCCCCCTGGGAGAGTCTATTTCAACCCCAGTCACTTACTGGCATGTGACCCTTAGCCTCCAGACGCTAGTACGTGTTTGTGATGCTGCTGTGGAAAAGGAGTTTGCTCATTGTTGTACACTTGTCCAGAACTTGGACTCTTACATTCTCTTACTCTCTGGCTACGACTTCTCTGACCTGATGGCAATTAACCAAGCCCAGAAATAATGGACTGGCTTGTGGTTAGGAAGGGCTGTAGAGATTTCCTCTTCCCATAAGCCATAGACGTGGGGTTGTCTTTACTCTTTAACGGCAAAAACCGTGTTGTCGCCTATTGACACACAGTGTAAGAATTGGACATTTCCTTCCACCCAGACACCACTACTTGGACAGTGCGTGACACACGTGCTCAGATGATGTTTGCTGAATGGCTTATTTGCTGGCTTCTTAACACTAATAAGACTGGTGGAAGTGAGAGTTGACTTTCCCCCGGGTCCTCTGAAACAGTAATCGCTGATTTGCCTCACGTCTTTCCATTAAACAATGAGGGATTTTTTTTTCAAAAACATGCCTTAATATTGTGAAGCAGGCTGAAATGAGTCAGAGATTAAATCTAATTGCTAGCTACATCCTTTGAACTATTAGAAACAATAGTGGCTTCCAGCAGCACAGTGAGTTGAAACGCATCGTGTACACGAAGTTATAAGACAAAAGTCCACTAGAGGGCAACAGAGGGCCAGGAATTGACTGCCGAATTTGTAGGCTGACCAAATTCTCTAGGCTTCAGTTCTCTGAGCCAAGGAGCAGACGCCAGAAGGATGAGACACCGCTGCGGTGGAGAATGGAGAGATCAGTCAGAAGCTGAAAAGAAAGTAGGTGAGGAGTCTGTGAGATGGCTCCATTCGCTGCCAAACCTGCGGACCTGAATTCAATCCCTGAGCAGAAGAGAACGGAATCCTGCACGTTATTTTATACACAACAAACGCACACTAGCTAATTAAACGTTTAAAGAAAATAAATCACCCCGTTTTAAGACCAAGAAACTATGCATGGCAGAAACCAGGAGGCCTGGATGTGGAAGTTCCCAGAGGATCATCCTGGGGAGTCCGAGCACAATGTTGCAGACATCAGGGGCCAGAGAGACTGTGCCAAATCAAGCCCCTCACATCTCAATTCACTAGAAATTCAAGAATCTGGTTGAGAATGGAGGGCACTGAGCTCTTACCATACACTAACCCACTCAGCCTAAGCAAAGAAAGGACTGGACTCTCCTGTGGTGACTTTTCCTGAATTGCGTCCACGGGGAAACCGTTTCAGGCATTCGGCGTTGCCTTGACATCCTGCTCTCGCTGACCAGCTGTGCGACCAAGCGCTCCACATCTCCTCTTCTTTTCCCATGAATTGGGCGTGATATTACAAGCAGAACCTTTTAGAAAAGATTTTTAATTATGAGATTGTGCGATGATGGTGGTGTTAGTGTGAGTACAAGAGCCCTCAAAGGCCAGAAGAGGGCGCTAGATCCCCAGGGGCTGGAGTTAAAAGTGCCTGTGAACTGCCCGATGTTGATGCCGGGAACTACACCCAGTCTTCTGCGAGAGTAACCTCTGAACAGCTTTTTATATGAGGGATTTAATGGAGGTTTGATATCTTACAAGCTTGGTTATTTAAAATAATCCATCAATTCCAGGACTCTGTAGGCAAAGGCAGGTGGATCTCTGAGTTCGAGGCCAGCCTGGTTTCAAAGTGAGTTCCAGGACAAAGACTACACTACATAGGGTAACTCTGTTAAAAAAAAAACAAAAAAACAAAACAAAACAAAAAAACCCTCAGACTAAAATAAAATAAATAAAATGCAAAGTCTTTCTCTTATCAGATTGACATTTAATGACGCACTTGGCCACACTATCTGACTCTGGCCACTCATGTCACCTTGAAACTTCTTGATTCTTAACAAGATTTGGGTTGGAGAGGTAGAGAGGAGATGTTGATATTTGCTTTACTTCAAGTTTTGCACGCAAGCAAGACTTTAATATTTTTATTGCACATTAGATGATTTCCGATCACTAAGGGTTCCTAATACCCACCCTCAGACTGCTGCAAGGATTAAATGTGCTGTGGGGCTTAAGGCAACAACAGACAGAGGCAGTCTGTCAATCACCTCAGCTCAGTAGCTTAAACCAGCAACCACTCACACATCTGGAGCCCGCTAGAGACTGGATCACCCCAGCTAAATTTAGCTTACCTCCTGCCTTTTCATCCTCCTGAGATTAGTCACCTACTCAATCGGGGCAGCAGTGAAGAACAGAAAGCACTTGGAAAGACAGACCCCCACGGGCTCCTGCCCAGAACTGGATCAGCTTCTGCCTCCTGCTGTTATGTGGCAAAGCCCTGATCCAAGGCTGGGAAAATAGAATCTACTATGTGATACATACTGTGTCTTTTTATTATGGGTTTCCAACAACCACAGTGTGAATACCTTTGATCAGGGATTGTCTGTCTGTCTGTCTGTCTGTCTGTCTTGTTCATGTTGTTTACCATTGGCAAAAGAGAGGATGGAGAGGTCACAGGGTCATATGGGGCAGGAGAGGCAAAATCTAAACAGGACTGGCTGGCTCCAGAGCTCATGATCTGAGTTACTATGTTCTATTACTTCTCTTAACAAAAGATGGGTGAGCAATTATAGGCTGTGTAAGACCCTATAATATTATAGGGCCCTAAGTGGGACCTAAGTATCATAATGCATTTTTTCCTGGAGTCAGAGTCTCTGGTGGAAGCATCAATTTGCTGTGTTCATTACTGTATCGGGTGGCAACACAGAAAAGATGTATTAAGAAAAGTGCATTTAAAGACACAGAGGCCAGCCTGGGCAACTTAGCAGGGTCCTGCCTCAAAGTTTTTCAGATATAGTTCAATGATGGAAGTGCTTGCCTGCCATGGATGGTGTTCTGGATTCTACCTCTGGATTCCTCAGTAGAGGAAAAGAGGAAGAGAGGAAGGGGAAGAGGAGGAGAGAAAGAGAAGAGGGAGAAGACAGGAAAGGAAAAGGAAGAAGAGGAGAGGAGGAGAGGAGAGGAAAGGAAGAAGAGGAGAGAAGAGGAGGGGAAAGGAAGAGGAAGAAGGGAGGAAAATAAGAGGGAGAGGAGAGGCGGAGGGACAAGGAGGTGGGGAAGGAAACAGAAGAAAAACATGGCCTGCCTAGCGAGTGAAACAGCAGAGCCAACTACCTAGAAAATGAGAGGAATATTTTCAAACTATTTCTCTGACAATGAGCTAATAATTGGGACATAAAAGGAAATCAAGCAATTCAGTGGTAATAAACTCCAAGTAAAACATTGTCAGCAGATCTACATAGGCATTTCTGAAGGAAGACATGCAAATGGCCAAGACGAACATGAAAAGGGTCAGGCTAACAGTCACCCAAGAAACATATGTCAAAACCACAGTAAGGTGTTGCAAGAATTGCCATGACATGTAAACGACAGCAAAGGCTACTTACGAGGAGGAGGAAGGGGAACTTCTGCACACTGCTTGTGGAAATATAAATAAACAGCAGCTCTGGAAAACAATACGGAGATACCTGGAAATAAAAATAAAAAAATAAAAATTAGACGATCCAGCAATCTCACACTTACTGAGGACATTAAATCAGGATATGAAAGAGGAATCTGCATGTCCATGTTTATTGTAGAATCACAGGACCCAAGAAATGGAAGCAACCTAAATGCCTATCATCTGATAAGTGGATGAAGAAAATATGGTCCATAGGCATAATGAAATGCTATTTGACCTCACAAAACAAATGAAACCCCATCATTTATGATAAGGTGTACCTACCTGGAGGTCATTGCATTTAGTCAAATAAGCCAGACACCATGAAATGAGCTCACAGTACTGTGTAGTCCACAGCGTAGACTCAAGGAAGCCGAGAGCAGCATGGTGCACCCCAGAGGCTGTAAGAGCAGGAGAAGGGACAGATGGGGACAGAGATGGTGATGAGGTGTCTATCGGTGGGACTGAGTCACAGTACAGAGGGAGAGATAAGTCCTTCTGCGCTGTTGCTAAGGAGGATTGATGACAGGTGAAGACCACATGTCACATATGTTTTTAAAGTTAGTAGAATTTGCAATGTTTTAGCATAAGTAAATAATAATCGAGGGAGGATATAAGTATGTTGACCCTAATTTACACATTATATAATATATAAAATATTATTATATGTATATATTATATATTATGTGTTATATATAATATTACATTATACATAATATATAATATTATATATTGTATTTAAAGGGTAACTAAAGTTTTCAATGTGTTAGTTAACTTGATTGTGGCAATTATTTTGTAAGGCTTACATGTATCAAATCAGTATGTTGTTGTATATATTAAATATGTACAATTTTTGGTCAGTTGTTCTTCACTAGAGCTGGAAAATATTTTTTTAAAGACGCTATTCATGAGAAAGACTAAGTCAGGCCTAGTGGCACAACCTATAATCCTCACTATTCAAGAGACTGAGGCAGGAGGATCATAAGTACAACTTTGCCTGGTGAGCACAGTGAAACTCTGCCTCAGAATAAAATATACTTCTTCAAAGATTTATTTTATGCACATGAGTACTCTATCTGCATGTATGCCCACATACCAGAATAGGGCACCAAATCCCATTATAGACGGTTGTGACTGAGAACTGAACTCAGGACCTCTGGAAGAAAAGACAGTGCTCTTAACCACTGAGCCATCTCTCCAGCCCCCCAAAAGAGCTAGAGGATGCAGCTTAGTGGCGGAGCCCTTGCTTAGCATGCATGAGGCCTTCGAGTTCACTGGATTCGCAGAGACACAGACAATGAAAAGGGAGAAAGATGAAAGGAAAGATGAGAAAGAAAAGCAGAGAAGACAAGCCACAAGGTATGGGAGATGACCAGACTGAAAAAGCTCACAAAGGATGTGGCCCGTCCTCTGCCTCCCAACAGTACCGCACATCAGCCTGACTTAGGAGCACTGCACTTAGCTGTAGTGTTCAGACCATTTCCACAACCACCTCTGAATATGCATGTCAGCGTCTCACCACTCTATCAGCAAGTTTTGTTACTGTCAGACCTAAGTCAGCCGACTCACAAGGGTGTTCCTTGGTGAGGCTGAGAACAGGGGTTGCAAACCAGCAGACTGTGGGCTGGAACCAGCCTGCAGACATATTATATTTTGCCTGCACTGACAAAAAAAAAAAATGCTTTAAAAGCTGCCAGCATTTAAAAATAGAGAGTGCTCTATTAAAACTCCAACTGTTCTTTGACACTGGAAGGGCTCTCTTTGCTCAGAATTCAGTATTCAGTGAAAGTTTGTTGGATGTCACATGTAAAATCTGCACTTGGTGTCTTCTCAAAGGGTGGGACTGATAGCTGGCCTTTTATGTAAGGTCACAAGACCCCATTTTTCTTACTCTTCTGTCAACTTTAGAACATTAATTCTCTAAGGAGGCAGTAATGCAAGCCTTCAATTTTATTGGCTAAAGTCACTCATAATTCCTTTTTATTGTTGTGATGTTTTCAGAGTCTATGGTTCTTTTCATTAATGTCATAGTCATTTACCTTTCTCCTTTATGTGGGTAATGTTGCTGGAAACCTATCTTATTGTTCCTCTCTGTGCACCAAGTTTCTGTTATTTCCTTGCTATTGTTACTTCCTGTGTTGATTGTTTGCTTTTATTATTTCTAGGTTGCGTTCTTTGTATGTGGTATGGTGGATTTACTTCTAAAGTTTTGAGGTCTGAATCTTTAGTTCCCAGATATTTTCTGATGTAACAATGACCTCATTAGTTCCCGAGTACTCTCTTAGCTGCACCTCACAGGTTTTGAAATATAGAGATTTACCAATCAATTTTAAACCATTTTAAGTTTAATATCATGATTTTTTTTTTTTTTTACTTTGGTTCAGAAGTTTTGGTGGATTTGGTAAGTTAGCATTCATTGTCCATTCCAAATCTCTCTGTATGCTAAGAAAGTATTTCGGAGTCTGGAATGTTGAAAGCCTCATCTGCCAGACTCCTTTGCAGCTACAGTTCTGTGACTAAGGTTCTTCTACTAGATATATTTTTACATTGTTTTAAAGGTAGAAAGTTAACACCACCTTTCTGCTGAAGCAAGGTCATAGTATGTATGTTTATTTCTACTTCTGCAGTGTTCACATTTATATTCCCTCGCCCCCTTCCCCCTCCCTCCCCCTTCCCCTCCCCCTTTCCCTTTCTCTCTTCCTCTTTCCCACATGGGAGCCCAAAGTTGACATTGGGTATCTTCCTTGATCACTCTCTACTGACTTCATTTATTGAAGCAGGATCTCTCAGGTGAACCTAGAGCTTACTAATCTACCAGTCTATCTAGATAGCTTGCCCCCAGGGATACCATGTCTCTGGCTCCCCAAAGATGGGATTACAGGCAGCTACTATGCCTACCTAGATTTTATGGCTATTACATGGGTCCTAGAGATCCAAATTCTGGTCCTTCCATTTGTGCTGCAAGCACTTTGGCCACTGAGCCATCTTCCTAGCCCCGTTCGCAGTAATTTTTGTCTGTATGATCAAAAACCTAAAGTGACATATTAAAAAGTTGTACTATTTGGTTTGGAGAGATAGCTCAGCAATTAAGAGTGCTTACTTCTCTTGCAAGGCCCCAGGTTTGGTTACCAACACCCACATGGAGGCTCATAACTGTTCCTCTGGTTCTAGGGTATCTGACACCCTCTCTGACCTCTGAGGATACCAAGCGTGAACATGGTGCACATACATACATGCAGACAAACACTCACAAATAAAACAAATAAAAAAAAAACCAACCTTCTTTTAAGATGTGTCCTGTCATGATAGATTTATCACAAGCGATTTGACATTTTGTTTTAAATATTATAATGTTGTGTTGTTAGGTGCAGAGTGGGGGCAGCTCTGCAATCTTCACAGGTACCCAGTGATGAGCTGTGGGGGAACAAAAGGGCAGCTTAGGATGACACAACCCAGTAGCCAGTGTGGTCCAGCTTCGGGAGTCTGACCCCATGTGGTGTTTTTAGGTGTGTATTTAAGCAAAGCAGAGTCTGGTGAAAATTACTCTTGTGAGGATTATCTCAATCCCACCTGTACAACAAAGCATACCCAAATCTCTTTGAGGAACAAAATAAACTAAGTACAAATCAGACTTGACTACATTGAAACCCTTTGTGAAGTGCATAAGCTAACTTAGTGTCACACACTGATAACTGAGATTATTTTGGTACTACTTTCTATAGCTGCCATAACTATAGGCCTGTTTGTATCCTTTTTAAATGTATTTAAAATATATGTGTGCCTATATTTGTATTAGCAAATGCCTTGTACACACATGCACATGCACACACACACACACACACACACACACACACACACACACAGAGGCCAGAAGAGGCTATCAGATTCCTGGGAGGTAGAGTTTACGCATGCTGGGAAGCACACTCCAGTCCTGTGCAAGAACAGCAGGTGCTCATAGCCACAGAGCAGCATCTCCTTAGCCCGGCACCATTAGTTTAAAGAGTACCAAGATGTGTGTATATATAATGACACACATTATCAGTGTACTCATGTTTCTTCTCTCTTGGGGACTTCTTTTTCTTGCAATTCAACTTTGATTTTTTTTTTCTGGTGATGATCCTTTGTAAATTCAAATTTGATTCTTCTGAAAAGAACTTGCTTCCTTACACTGGAGAAATATTCTGTGGCTGTAGTTTTCATTTTGTCACTGTTTTCTGGCTTTCGCTTGGCTGTAAGAATCAGTCTGCTCTGACTGCTACTCCTCGCTAGCGTGCCTGTTTTAAAGGGGTCCTTTTTTGTCCGGGTGCCTGCGCTTTGCTTACAAAGTGTCCTGGTGAGTTTCTTGTAACATAAACGTGGGCTTCCTGAATCCTGGGATGGGCTGCTTTTGACAGTTCAAGACCATTCTTGGCCCTCATCTCTTCACGAGGTCCTCATTGAGGTTGTCTTCTCCTGGAGCTGTCAGAGTCGTCTCTCAACCCTCCAAATCTCACTTCTCTCTCACCTTTGGGCCTGCATCCTTGTGATCTGCATAATGGACGACTTCTTTCATTTACTTTCTAGCTCCCCGACTTTCCTTTAGCATCTTCTAGAATGGGTTGCTCCGTCGTCGGAACGGTTATTTTCAGTTATGACTTTTGTGCTACTGGGGATTCTAAATCTTTATAAAATTTGCTTGGTGGTTCCCTGGAGTCTCTTTTCCATTCACACTTTAGAATTTTTGTAATTGTCTGAGCACATTAATATGGCAGTTTTAAGATTTGCATTTGATGATCTAAAGTCTTTAAGTCTACTCCTGCTTTTTTCTTATTTCTCTTCCTGATATTTTTGTTATGTGCTTGTTATTAAAACAGGAACACTAGCTAGCCTAACCTGGCCTGGAACTCACTATGTAAACCAGGCTGCCTGGAAGTGAATGCAATCTTCCTCTTCCTCTTCCTCCCTACACTTTTGTTTTTTTGTTTTGTTTTGTTGTTGTTGTTGTTGATGTTTTGTTTTTCAAGATAGGGTTTCTCTGTGTAGCTTGGCCTGTCCTGGAACTCAGGCTGGACTCACACAGGTCCTCCTGCCTCTGTCGGCCAACTTCTGGGATTAAAGGCAGGCATCACCACCTCGGATGCCTCCACCCCCTGACAGTGTGTCCCATCATGCCTGGCATCCTATTTCCTGTTTTTCCAGGTGGCCTCCAGTTGCAAGCCTCCCTTCCTCTTCCTCTTGATTCCCACCTTGCTCCGTTCACTTGCTTAGCAGGGAGGAGGTCCCTAGAGGAAATCTCTTAAGCTGCTGTTGAGTCTCCTCCTCCTGGAAAATTTCAGGTGTGCTGCTGTTCCCTTGGGACCCGATCAGTGCAGAGCAAGTCTAAATTTAACAATGTTTTAGGGTTGCTGTTGTTTTAATTACACAAGGTCTCTAAATTTAGACCTGGACTCTTTAAGAAAGTCAGTTTCTCATTCTAAATGGATAGGAATAGTGTTCTTCTATCTAGTGTCGAGGTAGAAATTGGGAGTCTCCTTTCTGTCCTTTAGTATGCCAGGTTTATCTGTGCCCAGCCCTACCCTCAGATGGTAGCCCGCTGCATTCTCGCCCACATCCAGAAGGCCCTCCGCATGCATAGCTCCCCTCTGGCATGCGCCAGACGGCCCTCATTCTACAACACCATCTTCCCTTCTCACAGCGATGACCTCAAAGTGCACCTCAGAGTTCACTGAAGTTCACTGGGCACTACCTCATGAGAGGTCTCTCTCTTCTCATCTCTTGACCCCTGTAAATATCCTTAGGGA
Source organism: Mus musculus (assembly GCF_000001635.26). Taxonomy (NCBI): domain Eukaryota; kingdom Metazoa; phylum Chordata; class Mammalia; order Rodentia; family Muridae; genus Mus; species Mus musculus. The sequence continues at coordinate 32,918,849 of NC_000078.6, forward strand.
GGCTTACTGATATCTTTTTTTAAAGCTTGTAGTTTGCTCGACATTTTAAGTTTTGTTCTTACAACTGCGAGAACAGTCCTACCGGCCATTGTATCTGACAGTCCAAATTAATTTCCCAAAACACATGGTCAAAGGAAAGAACAATCCCTGCAGGCTGTCCCCTGATTTCTACATGTCTGCTGTGACACATATGTGCCTAAGCGCTCTCTCTCTCTCTCTCTCTCTCTCCCTCCCTCTCTCTGTCTCTCCCTCCCTCCCTCCCCCTCCTCCACCTCTCTCCCTCCTTCCCTCCTTCTCCCTCTCCCCACCCCCACCCCGCCTCTTTAGTGGACAGACATCATGAGAGGACAGAAGCAGTACCACCTAGTGTCTGCCAAAGGACGTGACCCTGGGTGTGAAGCAACCCGTGGGTCCAACTGCCAATTAGCAGTGGCACAAAGGTCAGAGGACCACAGGGAAGCCAAGCACTCAAAGTAACAAGATCCAGACTACAGGTCAAGGGACTCAGCTGACAAATGAGGCAAGAGTCAGAAATCAGTATTAGAAATTACTTGATAGGATATCAAACAATTTCCAAGAGAAGGGACAATGTTAACCTGCAGTGTTGAGGGCCACACATTGAGATGGCTACCTAGAAGGGAATGCAGGGAGGCAATGATTTTATTCAAAAAGAGTGGTTCCTGAGGCGGGAAGAGGGCAGCTATGATCCAACATCCTTACCATCATCCATTAAGCTCTGCTTCTGTGTGGTTTTGTATCTTTGGTTTTCTTTCACAGCCAAGAGGGATCTTAAATGTGGGGTGCAAAGAGGCTTCTTCTCAAAATGCAGGCTTGCTGCCCACTCTTTTTTATCCTGTCCCACAGAAAGGTGTCAGTAGCGGCTTTAAAATTAGACTCTTAAGAAATCTGATAACATCTATGCCAACATACAGGCGTGGATAGAAGTAGGTATGTGTGAAGCTGTGGATACACACCATTCTCGCCTGTGCCCATCCTGTCCCTGCCGTCCCCTGGATAAAATATTTACACTTCATCTTGGCATAAGTGACCTTCCCTGCTGTCTATGTCTGAGCTCTTCTTCCCCGAGCTCCATCCATCCCAAGGTATTTTGAGTTGTTTCATTTTACAGTCATGTCCCTCTTTGTGGGTCACTGAAAACTGAGCATGTCTAACTGGATGCACCTTAAGTATGGTCACAATGCATTGCACAAAATCTTCATCAAGAAGGTCTTGTTTTGCAGTATAAAGGCACCCGCTGTCTTTTCTTTCTCAGCTGAGAAGTTAAAAGGCCACAGTCACGATTGGCTGCTTTTAACAACATTGTTGCTCACCCTGTTAATAAAAAAAAAAAATATTTTACTTAGTATTCGGTTATGTCCTGAAATCTATAACTAGTTTGGCAGCTTCAGTCTATTACAAACAGAAACTTAGTTGCCTTGAAGAACTGGCCCAAGAATTGAGGATTAGCACCGGTCATGCTGGCAGCAATGTTCCAGCAGAGGGCAGTAGAGGGCCTAGGGGTAGGGCAGCAACCTTCCTCTGGGCGTTTGCTCTGGAGACTTAAGAATTAAGTCTGGAGCTAGAAAAGTAGGAAGTCTCCAATTTCAAAACGTTGAATTCCCAGAATTAGAAAATGAACAACTTACCATGAGCCTGTGGATCTCAGAATGAGCATGGTCCAAACAGGGCCAGCCTGTGTTCCAAGTTCACTCATGTGAAGGGAGGTAGTGGTGGTAGTAGGGGTGTCAGAAGGTTGTTTCATTCTTGTGTGATTGAAGCAATGTTTCACCTGGCTCAGAAATTCTTCCTGGAGAGCGACCTTTCTCCCAAAGACTAACTTCCCAGAATTCATCTCCGGGGCGGGCGTCTTCCATTTTGTTCTGTAAGAAGGCACTAGTTGTTTGTTCCCACTTGGGAGTGTTTGCCTCACCTTGGTCCCACCGGCAGGTCCTTTGCAGGGAAGGTACGACTCACTTGCTTTTTAAAGAAGCCAGGCTTAGGGTCAGACCCTTGAAACACAGAACCGAGCAGAACAGATGCCAGACTTCAGAGAACCTGTTCAAACCAGAAACCTTGTCACACTGGTGCTCTAAGCACGTAGAAAGTCTTACAAGAGACCTACATCTGGCCTTTGGGGGTCTCTGAGTGTCCCTGCTTCATGATCTTCCCACCACCACTGGAGGTGCTAAAAATTCCGCTTGAAGCCAGTCTGTGACCTTAGTGACTGTCCAAAGAATGCCAGCAGGCCAACCATGTGGACTGAGGAGGAAATGCAGAGCAGGCCAAACAAGAGCTGCTTATATACCTCTGTTGGAGATTCCCAAGGATCCTCTGTCCAGAGCAACCGTGCACATGGTGATAAGTGCCTGCCTGGAGGCAGATCACCCTACCTAGGCCTTAGGGTGACCACAAAAACCTACCCTGGCCTTTTGACTACAGCAAAGCAGCCAATCTCCCAAGTAAACTGCTCCCCTGGGACTCTCTGGTACATTCCGTCCCTCGAGTTCCCAAAAGTCCATCTTGATTTGGAGAGCTCCGCAGCACTTACAAATTAGGAAAGTTTGTGTAAAAAGCAGAACACCTAGCTCATGTGATAGCTCCTGTCACCTGCCCAATGTCCAGTCTTCTTCCAGTTTAGTAGGGAGGAAGGAATGAAGGGGGAAGGGAAAGAAGAGGGAGGGAAGGCAGGGGAAGGCATAAGGAAAGGAAAGAGAAGAGGAAGAGGCGGGAAAGGGAAGTAAAAAAGGAGCAGCTGCTGAAGGCCTGACACCTGTGGGTGAGGGTGCAGACGCACTGTGAGTGTGGGTGTGTGTGCACTGTGTGCGTGCACTGTGAGTGAGGGTGCAGATGCACTGTGAGTGTGGGTGTGTGTGCACTGTGTGGATGCATGTACACTGTGAGTGTGGATGTGTGTGCACTGTGACTAAGGGTGCATACACATTGTGAGTATGGGTACGTGTGCACTGTGAGTGTGGGTGCAGTGAGTGTGGGTACACTATGAGTGTGGGTGCGTGTGCACTGTGAGTGTGGGTGCATGTGCACTGTGTGTGTGCACTGTGTGGATGCATGTGCACTATGTGAGTGCGTATGCACTATGAGTGTGGGTGCATGTGCACTGTGAGTGTGGGTGTGGGTACACTGTGAGTGTGGGTGTGTGTGCACTGTGAGTGAGGGTGCATATGCACTGTGAATGTGGGTGTGTGTGCACTGTGACTGAGGGTGCATACACATTGTGAGTATGGGTGCGTGTGCACTGTGAGTGTGGGTGCAGTGAGTGTGGGTACACTGTGAGTGTGGGTGCATGTGCACTGTGAGTGTGGATACGTGTGCAATGTGAGTGTGGGTGCATGTGCACTGTGAGCGTGAGTGTGTGCGTACTATGAGTGTGGGTGCCTTGAACCCCAGCTGGTGGCTCTATTTTAGAAATGGTAGAAGTGGATCCAAGTCAATTAAAGGAAACAGGTCACTGATAGCATGCCCTTGGCTTCCATATTGCCCTGGCCCCTAACTGTATTCCCCTCCTCAGCATTCTGACTGCTATGGGTCAACAGTGAGCCTACTGCTCGTGCTCCCAACACCATGGAGGCTCCTCCATGCTCCTCCATGCTCCTCCATGCTCCTCCATGAATCCAGAGACATCACAGCCAAAGACCATGGGCTGAAGTTTCTAAAACTGTGAGCCAACACAAGCAATTCTTTCTTTTAAGTTTTATATCCCATTCATTCTGTCACAGTAGTGAATACCGCTGGGACAAAGGGGCCAGATAAGAGGTGTTTAGGTTTGATGGACTGGAGGGTCTCTGGTAGTTGCTCTACTCTGCCAGTGTACTGGGGAAGCAGACACAATGTACTATCAAGTGAGTGTGGCTGGCTCCCAATAAAATCTATTTACCAAAGCAGACAGCCCCCCATGGAGGCCACAGTTTGCCAACATTCAGAGTGGCAGATGTTGTGATCGAGTGAGGATGCATCCAGGGGAAGTGTGCTAATCAATGCATCTGGTCTACATATATATTGTAAGCCGAGCAGCAGGCTCAGGATCAGCCACCCGTGGCTACTCCAGGGTGCACACATAGAAGTCACTGCGGTATGGGGAGGGACAGAATTTCATGTATGTCTCATCTATTTTCATTTTAGATTCTTGACCTTGTCTATAAATTTGTGATCTTGGGAATTTGAAATGAATTATCTCTAACAGGCTGTGGTGGTTTGAACATGCTTGGCCCATGGGAAGTGGCACTATGAGGAGTGGCCTTGTTGGAATAGCTGTGGCTTTGTTGGAGGAAGTGTGTCACTGTGTAGGCAGGCTTTGAGTCTCCTAGTGCTCAAGCTCCACCCAGTGTGGAACAGAGCTTCCTGCTAGCTACCTGCAGAGGACAGTCTCTTCCTGGCTGCCTTTGGATCAAGATGCAGAGCTCTCGGCTCCTCCAGCACCAAGTCACCGTGCATGGTGCCACGCTTCCCACCACGATGATAATGGACTGGACCTCTGAAACTGTAAGCCAGCACCAATTAATGTTTGCCTTTATAAAAGTTGCCTTGATCATGGTATTTCTTCACAGCAATAAAATCCAAACGAAGACATATGCTAATCAGAAATCAGTCTTCTAAACTTCTGAAGAGGACTTGACAGCACATGCGTTCTTAGGGTAGCAGTATATGCCCATTGCCACTCCAGGCTGGTCTGAGCTGTGCATGTCTACCAGGAACTCTCCCAGAAGAGCAGGGGCCCCACCTCCTTACAGGTGTCTTGCCCAGAGGCTTTGCCTCTAGAGGAGTCCTGGACTAAACATTCTAGTTTGAGTATGACTAATAATTTCAGCTACTGGTCAGAAACCACCCAACAAGGATGTGCACACACGTGCTCACATGCAAGCACACAAACACAAACACACACACACACACACCATTCACACGTACACTGCACGAGCCATGTTCCTTTTACCTGCTTCTTGGGTCAAGCCTGCAGTGTCAGTGGACCAGCATCACTCAAACTGTCAGTGTGGCTGACTACAACTATGGCAGCTTTGTGGTACACACACAGCAGCATCTTGTTCAAACAAGACTGGCACATTTTGACTGATCGGTTCAGTGACTTGAAGGAGTGCCTTTCTATTTCCACAAAGGGATATAGACGGTAGTAGTACAACCGATGCAAACTCTTCTGGGGCAGGGATGTCTTGTGTGTGTGGTGTGCTTTGCAGAGGTGGTGGGACAGGGAATGGGAGGGAAGGGGGCTTGGGGGGAATGTTTCAGAGCCACCAAAAATGAATCATGCTGAGTGATTAGCATAGACCTCTCAGAGAAAGGGCTTAGAGGTGGCTGTGCGGCCTCAGGTACTGAGATGAACAGAAGAAATAACAAAGTATCTATCTTTTCACTCCTGGCTACTGCCTTTCCTAGAGAGAAAATGGTGGTAAAGCAAGACAACTCACACAGACAAACAAAAGCTCCTCTCTGGGAGGAGCGTCCTCTTCTTTAGAAATTGTTATTTCCCAAATCACCTGTGTGACAGTTCTGCACTCCCTACTGTGCCGTGGAGGAACTTCCAAGCAGAGCAGCCCATCCCCCACTGCGCAGAGAGGTGGACATGTGACTCAGGCTCAGAGACTCACTAGCTCCCTCTCTTCCAAGGATGATTAACCTCCCATGTCAGCTTGACCCCAGAGAGGAGGTGTTTTCTAGGTTGTTTTTGGATGCCATTTACTTTTTAATCAGGGCCTGGAGAGATGGCTCAATGGTTACAAACAGTCTTAACCATTTTTGCTCCTGCTGAGGACCTGGGTTCAGCTCCTGGTATCCATATGATGGCTTATAACCATCCACCACTCCACTTATAGGGGGCCCAACACCCTTTCATGACCTCTGCGGGGTCTGTGATACACAGGCATACCTGCAGAACACACACATACACAAGCACATACAAAATATGTTTTTTTTTTTAAAATGTAAGAGCTTGTACTGCTCTTCCAGAGGACTCCAGTTTGATCCCCAGCATCCACACCAGGTGGCTCACAATCACTTGTACGTCCAGTTCCAGGGGGTCAGCTAATTCTAGACTCTGCAGGTACCCACATCCTGGTGCACATACACACATACAAGTATCTTAAAGAAAACATTTTATTTGAAAAAAATCAGAATCAGTGAGACAGACTTCCCTCTATGACGTGGGTCCTCGTAGTCCATTTAACCGAAGCTGAAATAGAGCAGAGAGAATGCTTCTCTACCAAACAAAAAGAATTTATCTGAGATAGAATGTAAGCCACCCTGCCATGGTTTTGACTGACGGGACACTGGCTCTCCCTGGGCCTCCCACCTGACAGCCATGACTACCCAGAAGATGGAACGACAGCCATTCCCACATACCTGCTTCTATGCCTTCATGGAATACTAACGTATTCATTCTCCCTTTTTTTTTCTCATGCCCAGGGCTCTGAAGCCTGAGCGTAGACAATCAAAACCAGAAGAGAACCCAGCAGTGGGAACCACTGCTGTCAGGTGCCAACCTCCCACAACCCAGGCCTCACCTCCTTAGCTCTCCTTCTCAGCGTGTTCTGAGGTGATTCTCAGTTTCTGACAGTTTCTCGAATGGCCCTGTGTCCTCTGTCAGTCCACATTTGCTTACCGCTGTGTTAGCTTCCTCCACAGGAACTCGATCCACAAGATAGGAGGCGTTGGGGCCGATACCTTTAGGAAAGGCACCAAAGGACCTGTTCACCCATTCTGTCATGTGGGGACACACTAAAAGCTGAGAACAGGCTCTCTTAGGACCCTGACACCTACATCTTAGACCTCCTTCCTCCAGACTCTGAGGAGTACACTTGTTTATAAACTGCTCAGTGAAGAGGTTTCTTGCAGCACCTGATGGGGCAAAGACTCTTGGGTGCCTCCCATCTCTGTGGTACTGCTATTTGGGGAAACAGCAAGAGACAAAGTGAACACGGTCATCCTGACTCACAAGGAACTTACCTTTTAAAAGGTCATTCCTGTTCAAGTAGATTAACTTTTTTTTTTTTTTCAGATAAGGCCTTATAATATATAGCTCAGGCTAGTTTCAGATTCACTGTGTAGCCTGGGCTAGCCTTAAATCCTCAACTCCCTGAGAGCTGAGATTACAGGCACATGCTGTCACACCCAGCTTCAAGAACTGTACCTCCCATCTAAAGTTCTTTCCTCTTTCTCACCACCAGAGAAGCTGCCAGATGCTTGCTCTCCCTGCAGCCCTGCCATGGGGTTTCTTAAACAACCCAGACGCACTGGAGGAGAACCATGGCTCTGGGGATTCTTGACAGTCACTGCTCCATGGCCACACCAAGGGAAAACCCTGGGACCCCCACACCAGCCTGTGCAAAGTACTTGTTTTTAGTTAGCGAATGGCTCTACAGGACACCAACTCAGAGGATCCTCTGTCCGAGCAGCACATCATTTGTGCCTCATGCTGGCTTGTTTTGTGTTTCATGTCCCTCACCTGAGCCTTTTTAATGTCTTCCCAAAGCCCAAAGGATTTATTCTGGGATTAGTCAAGAGTGGAGTGTTGAGGCGCCTGCCTCTGAAGTGGCCAGCCATGCTTTCTCTCCAGGCAGCACAGTTGGCTAACACACCACCAGGCAGCACGGTTAACACAGCCGGAACTATCTTGCAGTAAGCAAGCATGCTATTGGCTTCACTGCAGGGGGTTTCAATGACGATGTCTGGGAATTGTCACAGTTTAGTTTAGCGCTCCTGGCAAACTCTGGAGCCAGTTTGCATAATGCAGTGTCTAAAGAACAGATTCCAGCAGAACAGAGCATGTTCAGTTAAAAATAGAACACAGGCACCGTGCTGCTCATCTATAAACCATGAGGCTGGGGGGCGGGGGAGGCAAAATTAAATAATAGCCCCTGGGGTTTATGAACACCTGCCCCTGTCGCTCAGATCCTGCAATAGCTGGGGACTGCCAGCACACTGAATCAGGCCCTGCCTGCCCTGAGACCAAATGGCAAAAATAAACCAAACTGACCCAGTTAAATCAGGAAACACGAGCACACCTTTAAGCACGCCACAGTTCAGGTAGCCTCTCTAGTCCAGGCCCGCTTGGGGTGTTCGCTTTGTGTTAGACCAGTATAGACCGACTTAGCTCCCACATCAAACAAGCCGGACCTAAATGGGAGGCCGAGGGTGTGCACCTGTTATGTTCGGTGTGGGAAGGTATAAAAAATGCAGTCCTCAGCTGCTTCTAAGCTGTTGGGAGTCGAAGTGACCCACTCAACAGACTTGCCAAGTGCTAAGAATCAGAAAAGGAAATATTTTGAGTTTCCATACTAGGAAATAATTTTGACGGGTAGTACAATCTATTTTGTGTCAGGAAAGAAATGGATATTTGCGGTGTGGGTATCTAAAAAGCTAAGTTGTCAAAACAATACTGTGAATGTGCGTCCACAAGAATACGGGAAACCGAAGAGGAGAGGAAGCTGCTTCCTCTCCCACAGTGTCAGTCATTCACCAGCACCTGACTGGCAGGCTGCTTCCCTTCTGTGTGATTCATCTGTTTCCAGTGACAGTGCCCTCACATCCAAACGGAGCAGTGGGCTGGCTCGCTGGATTCTCCTGTCAATTCTGCTGGAGAGTTTCTGATTCTGAAACTCGACAGTAGTAATATTCTCCGTGTTTTACAGCCACCTGGCTAGGTTTTAAAAAGTTGCAGTGCCAGGGCTGGAGAGATGGCTCAGCATTTAAAAACACTGGCTGCTCTTCCAGAAAACCTGATTTGATTCCCAGAACTCACAAGACGGGCTCCGAACCATTTGCAACTCCATTCCCAGAGAATCCAATGCCCTCTTCTGGCCATCATGAGCATGCACACACATGCATAGATATGCATGCAGGCAAAACACCCATACACATAAGATTAAAAAACAAAAAAGTGCCCAAGCAGCACCTGTAGTGAGTCTAGGGCCTGGCCCGCAGGAGATGTGAAAGGCCCTGCCACCAGACTCACATGTGTGCCTAGGACTAAGAATTATGGGCCGTGACAGGGAGAAACCCCACCACTGCTTTGTCGGGTGGCAATGATAAGGCATGGACAAGGGTTTCCTTCTGTTCTGTCCTGGTTTGGAACTTGGTCTTAGTTTGTAGCACAGGCTGGCCTTAAACTTCAGATTTTTTGCCTCTGCCTCCCTGGTTTTGAGTTCATGACCTGTGGCCTCAATGTACACATGGAGGATTCCCTCTTGTGTCTTTCTGTCTCTGTCTGTCTGTCTGTCTCTCCCTCTCTCCCTCTCTGTGTCTCTGTCTCTCTCTCTCTCTCTCTCTCTCTCTCTCTAGTACACACACACACACAGCAGAGGAAAAAAAAGTTTCATTATTCCCTTTTAGGATAAACAAACCCCATCCAAAGCCTTAACATACAGACATAAGCCCAAGAGGCCACAGATAATTCATGACAAGTAGGGGGGAATACTGTACCTAGGAAGCTCACACTGACATGGCTGTGACTCTGGGTTTCCTGGTGGCCTGGGCTGGGTAGAAGCCCTGGGGTGACAGCTGTGGTTCTAAGTGCTAAGCTGCAGTCTAAAGGCAGCTATGTGGGCCTGCCCAGGGAAGACAAGCAGCTGGCTTTCTCCCCCAGCACTTAGACTGCTTTGCAGAGGGCCGCTATGAAGAAGACCCTCTCCCTGCTCCCATCTACTGGATCTCTGCAGACCTTGATGGGCGGCATCCTCAGCAGAGTCCTCTGAACTGGCGCCTTGGGTCACTTGAAAGGGCATTCACCTATTTACATCACAGAGGTGGCTGTCCACGTGGCTGAACCGGATGAGATGAAAACTCACTTTGTTATCTACCCTATGCTGGCCCTCGGGGGCCACAGAGGAGCCCTGGGCTGCCTGAATGGCCTCATTCTTTTCAAAGCACTAGACCAGGGACATCTTCTGTTTCAGAAACAAACTGTTTCAGGACTGTTGATCGCACCTCAAACCCCAGCTTGTGTTCATTATTGGCTCCAGCTGGTTCAGCCCAGCGTGCCCGATGTCTGCCTCATGAAGAAAACGAGGATTATCTGCTTTGCTGTTGTTTCCTACAGACATTCCTTTTTTACAACAAAAATATGAGAGCTTAATTTTCACTTTATACCATTTCCTCACCGACGGGTGAGGGCATCCTTGGCTGGAACCTAATGGGGTTAGAAGAGCACAAACCTTCCCAGTTACAGCACCAGGATCGGCCCAGGCCACTGGCCTGCAGCCTCTGTTGGGATCTGAGCAACTGAGGCCACAAACTTTGTCACATTTGAAGGAGAACAGTAAGTACCATGTCACTTGCAAGTCACTCCATATTGATCTTGACAAGGTTTTATGCCCCTCTCCTTTCTACTCCTATACATCCTTTGAAAGCCACTAAACCATGCAGGACATACAAACTGTGCCCTCCCCAATGTTCACATGTCCAGTGGAAAGTACTTTCCCATACCCTGGCTATACACCACACCCCAGCAGTATAGTGATGTGATCCTGCCAGTGGCCACTGCCCTCAGGAGCTGTCTGGAGGATTCTTTTCTCCTTCCAATGGAGCCTACTCACTGGCAGGCAGATGACCAACACTTGTTGCTCTGGCACATGGGTGACATCCTGGATGAAGCCTCGGTTGATTAAGTCACTGGTGCAGATGGCAAGGACAACCTCGATGTCACTGCAAGGCTGGTGTTGAGCAGACGGCACACGGGTGTCCAGTCCTCTCTGTCCACTCAACAGCTCATACTAGAAGCCTGTAGTCCTCCTGCTGAATATCCTGTTGGGATGTTACCTCCACAAACAGACCACCCTGCTCTAGACTGAACTACTGCATCTGGCCAGGCTCAGCACCGATGTCCCACACCAACAGTCTCAGTTCTCTAGGGTTTTTTTTCCCCAATACTGGCCCAGGTGGAAGCCCTGAATGGCTATATACACACAGGTTTTGGGCAGGTGAGAGGTGTTGGACTGAAGGTTATCAATGAGTGCCCCAGTTGGGTACATCCACTCCACAGAGCCTGCTAAGTCGAGCAGACTCACATGTTCTACTTCCTCACTGTGTGCCCCCTGGGTCAGCCCACTCCCCTTCCAGATGCAGAAATCTCTGGAGTACTCAACACTAGTGCTGCCCGGCAGCATGCCCCGGCCCTGTCTGTGTCCAGCGCATGCCCACACCCACGCCCAGTGGGGCCAGCTGGCCTGTTCCAGCTCATTCCTGGCTGCCCAAGCTGCAACCAGAGAAACTCAGGGCAGTTCAGGGTGATTCAGAGTCACAGAGAAGCAGGATAGGCCAAAAGCACAGGTCATCCAGCCACTGCAAGAGCCGGGAAAAGGTGGAAGAGACAAACAGAACTCCTGGAGATGCTGGACAAGGAAGGAGGGAAGGGAGGCAGGCAGGCAGGCAGGCAGGCAGGCAATGAGGAGGCTGGGCAAGTCCCATAGACACTGTACACACCGCAGAAAGATACTCTTAGTGACTCTGTGCAAGAGGCCAAAGTCCCACTGCAGAACACCTGCGCAATGCTGGCCTCAGCACGGGAGGCCGTCAGAGCCAAGATGAACAAGGTGGAAGGATTCCTTCTTACACAACTCCATCAGAACCACAGCCTGCTCTGGAGCTGAGAGTTTGCACCACGCCATTGACATGAAGAATGAGGTACTTCATGAGCTAGAAAAGCAACTCCTCCTCCAGGAAATTTGAAAAGGAAAAAAAAAAATCTGATCCTAGCACTGAAAACCAACACCGTGCTGCAGGAGGTTGAGGACCTACAATTCCAAGCTGGAACAGGTTGGCATGTCAAGAAGTTCTGAAAAGATTTACTCCAGGACCTCACAAAAGAGCCATAGAACAGCCAGTGCTGTGGCAGACGGAGGAGGCACTGAACTATCTGAGTTCGGGAGCCAGCACCTCCTCCGTCTGACTGCCTACCTCCACCAGCACCACCTACCCTGTCTGCCCTCTGCCACACCTCAGAGAGTCAAGCAAGGAAACAGAATACAGTAGTACTATTTTTGTGGAGATGGAGTCTCATCGCATAGCCTAACCTTGAACTAAAACTCTTCAGGAGTCTGCCAGCCTCCTGAGTGTGGGGGACACGGGCACGTGCCATCACATCCAACTGGATAAAGCATTAAATTTGCTGTAGACATAAGTGCTGGTAATTGTTTAAGGCATACTTACCTAAGGTCTTAATGTGAAAATTAAGTCCTCTTGTTTAAAAAAAAAAGAATGTTTTCATATTAAAAATTTTTTTAAATATATTATCTTTCAAAGAGAATCCGCAGACCTCCAGCTACTGTCACAAATACAAAGGGTTTGGCATCCAGAGTATATCAGTAGCCCATCCACATAGACCCTTTTCCATAGACGTTTACTGTCTGTGTGGAAGGAAGTAACGCAGGGGTCTGCAGGTGCACCTGGGCTCTCCCTGCAGGCTGGGGAGGGAGGGCTGCTTTAAGGTGCTTTCCAGCTGCTCTGTGCTCCTTTGAAGACTAGAGAAGAGCACAGGCACTGGAGGTGGGGTCACGGACTATGGGATGTGGGCAGTTTACAGAAACAAAGTTACATTAACCTTATAGACCTTGTCCACCTTAGCCAGTCACGAGTCTCCAGAGAAATGACTCAAGTCATTTCAGGTTCTGTACAGGCTAGGCTCTTCCAGGTCACAGCCGTTCATGAGGAACTGGGTGCTTGTTATAGGGTGTCAGGGGCTGACCTTTGTCGAACATCTCCTCCTGGACCTAGGAGGCTCTCTGGCTCTGCCCCTCATGTCGTTGCTGCTTCTAAGCACAGCTCAGCTCCAAGTAGGGCCAGCAGTGCCACTTGCGCTTTGATGGCTGCCTAAGGACCAGCACCATCTCCACAGACAGACCCCTGGGAGCTGGGTCCCAAAACCCCTGTTTTGTTACAAACTGGGCTACCACCAGGCGAGGTGCACCACCACCACCTAGCTTATTTTTATTGCTTTTAGTGGAGGCAAAACCCTACGCAGTACTATGTACTGCTTATGTATGTACACAATGTACATACATGTACTTTGTCTTAGGGTGTCTATTGCTATGAAGAGACACAGTGATCACGGCAAGCTTATAAAGGATAACATCTAACTGGGGCTGGCTTACAGTTTCAGAGGTTTTAGTCCATTGTCATCATGGTGGGAGGCATCATAATGTGCAGGCAGACGTGCTGCTGGAGAAGGAGCAGAGAGTTAGTTCTGCGTCTGGAAGGAGGGTAAAAAGACACTGGGTCTGGCTTGAGCATCTAAAACCTCAAAGCCCACCCCTAGTGACACACTTCCTCCAACAAGGCCACACCTATGCCAAGAAAGCCACACCTCCAAAAAGTGCCTGGTGACCAAGCATCCAAATCTCTGAGCCTATGGGGCCATTCCTATTCAAATCACCATCATACTGCAGGCCTTTCCCTCAAACTTTGATCTTTCAGGTTTCACTTAGTGCAGGAGCTTTGGTAAGCAGCCAGAGGGGCTCACCAGTTCTGAACTGGACTGCCATGGTTAGTACAGACGGCAGCATTCAAAGAAGGAAGGCTTCAATAATCTCAGCATACAAAGATACTGAGCTGTCGCTCTCTGAGTCACTACTAGTAAGGCATACAGTGTTCACCATGTTTTTCCCCAATCACTAACAGATGCTTAAAAAGGAGAGGGCTGCTCTGGCTCACAGTACTCAGGCCATGCTTGGCTCCATTGCTTACACCTGAGGTAAAGCAGCACTACAGGGAGGGCATGGCAGAGCCAAGCCATTCACTTCCTGACCAGCAAGAAAGAGGGGAGATGAAGGGTCTGCAATTCCCTCATCCCCTCTAAGGACATCGCTCAAGGCCGCAAAGACACCTGTAGGTGCAACCTCCTAAAGTTTCCACTCCTCCTTGCCCCCCACCCAGGGGGATGGCAGGCCTTAACACACCGGTCTTTGGAGGGCATTTAGGATACAGACTCTGATATCTTCAAGTCTTTGGATTTTACTTGTTTTTTCCCTTTAGGCTCTATGTCCCTGTTGTAGTAAATTTTTAATCTCAATCAGGCGGTTCTACTCTGGCTTTTGATCATTCAGTTACAAGATAAAAGACGCAGCATGTTTATATTTATAAGCCTTAATCAGCATCAGAGCTAGGCAGATATCTACCCTCTAAGCTATTAGTATCTGCTTCCCTATCAATAATCCCAAGATCTGACTTGCCGTGTTCCTCCTGGGCTGCTCTTACTCTAGCTGGCAAACCATCATGGCCAGTTCTCACGATCCCTTACCACATGGCATCTTCCTTTCTCTTCACTCTCTACTCCTCCTCTTTGTCCTCATCTCAGACACCAACCCCCGGAAATGAAGCCCCACTTGCCTCTCTTCTGCCCAACCATAGCCTGTAGGCATCTTTATTTAACCAATAGTTTTAAATTAAGGAACAAGGTTACATAGCATCTATTGCCTTATCCTGAGGCAACCAGATCTTGGGGACCAATAATTAGCATTATGATATATAACAAAAGACCAATCCTCAACATGTCCCTTCTGACTAATGCAGAGTTTATGGCAGAAGAAAAATAGTTGTTTTTTGTTTGTTTGTTTGCTTGTTTGTTTTTTGTTTTTGTTTTCTCATTCTCCCTAGGTTCAAGGCTTGTGGTCCTTATAACAAAAAAACAGGTGAACAAAGGGGGGAAACACACAACACACAACTTTATTTTGTGTGGACCCTTTTTTGAAACAGGGTTTTTCTGTGTAGCCCTGGTAGTCTTAGAGCTCTCTCTGTAGACCAGGCTGGCCCTGCCTCCCAAGTGATGGGATCAAAGGCGTGTGCCACAACCACCCATCTGATGCCCATGTTTTTTGAGATCACTCTGTGTGCTTCTACTGCTCGAATCTCCCATTTGGGGGGAAATTAAAACCTTGGAAGAGACACCAACGGGCCTGGCCAGGTCATAGAGATAGGTATGTTCACATACAGGAACCAACTAGTGGTAGGTTCGAATATTGACTATGCAAACCTTAAACAGTATGCTTAACCTCTCTGAAACCTGCCAAATCTGAAACTCAGTTTACTCAACCATAGATGATGTTTGTTATAAAGTCTGAATCATTAAATGACTGGCGGGAGAACTGGGTGTATGCCTGGCATCTTGTGACTCTCTTATGTTATTGGCTGCTGTCAGCATTGTTGTTGTTTGTGAGAAGCGTGGCAGGCAAATGGCGCCTCTTCAGGAACGAGGTGAACTGTAGAGCAGCAGAAGTCCATAGACCATTCCCTCTCTGTGTGTGAACTTAGCGAAGTCATATCATCTCTCTGAAATGCTTTCTGCAAGTTTTAAAACTGTGGGTTTTTTTAAGTATAAATAATGCTGCTTTTTGGGTTACAAGGAAGGCTCTGTGCAGGGATACATGCAACAATTCTTTCCAGACTTAAAAGAACCACAGTATATACTCAACAACCAATTCTCAGCATTTTCTAAGTTGGTTCTGAACCAACTGAATGGTGATAAATGGATTCTCTGAGACTAGAAAGGGAAGAAAACATGGCTCAACTCTCAGGCCTCTAACCTGCAGCTCAAAAGAAGCCTGAACCTTCTGAGGGGCCCACAGGGAATGAGGAGTCTGACTGGGGGGAGCCACACAGGTACTTGATTTGGGAACTGTTCATTATACAATCTCACATTACCTTGGAGACATCTTAACTTGAAAGGTACTGACTCCCATAATTGACAACCTTCATGAAGGTAGACTAATGTCACAGGGAAGAGCATTTTGTAAGGATTTCTTCTCTTGGAGAGCCCAGATTCTGGGCTCTCAGAGGTTTTTAGTACTTAAGTGAAATATCACCTTTTGTGGGATAATATTCTGGTATTTTATTTTCGCTGGCCTCTGACCTCTGCTTACTTCCCTAGCCTATACAGACGGACATTGCTAATTTGAATGGTAATCAGCAACTACTTCTACAAGAAAGCAGTGTAGGATTCAATATAAAAAATGTCACTAATCACTTGTACGCAGACTCAGGATAACTCCTACCTAGTGAGCATTCCCTCTGGGTCCCAGAGAGCCACATAATCTCTCAGTTGTCCTTATAGCCACTGCTGTTTCAAGCTTCTGAACATTTCCATATAAAACATCCATGATGGGGCTGGAGAGATGCTTACTGGTGAAGAGCACCTGGTGCCCTGGTAAAGGGCCGAGGTTCAGTTCCCAGCACCCACATGAAGGCACACAACCATCTGTAACTCCTGCTCCAGGAGATCCAACACCCTCCCTTTGCTTCTGGGGACACATAGAGGAAAACACCCATACCCTAAAATTTTTAAATAGCTAATAAACTTTAACCCAGACAAAAACCCTATATGACTTGGGACAGTTTAAAACATTGGTCACTGTTCCTCAGGTCTGAGTGACAGCTCAGTCTGTCAAGTGTTCAAACACAAGGACCTCAGTTTGGGCCCCAAGCCAGGCAGTTTGCTCACACATGTCTGTAACCTTGTTGGACATACATCTATAATCTTAAGGCTAAGGCTTGGGGTACACAGGTCTGTCTAACAAAAAGGGTGAAAGAGAGGGAGAGGAGGAGGAGGGAAAATTGGGAAGAGGGAGAGGGGAAAGGAGCAAGAACATGTGTACATTTCTGCATGTGTGCTGGTGTGCATGCGTACATGCATACATGTGTCTGTGTGTGTGTGCATACCTCTCTCTGTCTCTCTCTCTCCCTCTCTGTCTGTCTCTGTCTCTGTCTGTCTCTATGTCCCTCTGTCTCTCTGTCTCTGTCTTTCTCTGTCTGTCTCTCTGTCTTTGTCTCTGTCTCTCTGTCTCTGTCTCTGTCTCTCTCTCTCTCTCTCTCTCTCTCTCTGTGTGTGTGTGTGTGTGTGTGTGTGTGTGTGTTTGGGAGGACAGGCAAAGGTAATTTTAAGAGCACAATGGTACAAAAATCTTTAAATCACTTCTTGCTCTTCTGAACTCCTCCCACTTGGAAAATAATCAAGGCTTCCAGTATCTTTGGACATGGGAAATTAACTAGGAGCAGGAGAACAGAATATAAGGAGTGTGCCACCCTTCCAGAATTTTCTGCATCTTAAGGTCGTGGGATTAGCTCAAAGGGGGAAAGGCAAGCTCACACTGGGGATGTTCTAACCTCCACATGAGCCTAAAAAGCCATTTGACATAAGGGGAACCCCTTCTGAGGGTTTGGCTCTGGCAGTGGCTGGCACCTAGCTTCAATTTACCCCTACATTAAAAAGCCAAATAAAAACAAGAAAAGAAAATTGCCAAAGCTCATCAAAGTCTATAAAACATGAAACTCCAGTACACTCTACCACACGTCTCAGCACCATAGCAGTGTGAGAGTGAGTATCTAGTCTTAAGAACCAATGCTGACATTGTAAAGATAGGGCATACAGCCAGATAAGACAGGCAAACTGGGAAATGGACATAGGCATATGTTTCCTGGGATTCAAGACTGACCCCAGAACTAACTCATGAGCACACCTGTGGAGGCCAGAGTTTGACATCAAGTTACCTTTCCTGTGTAACAGAAAGTTACCCTCCCCACCTGCCTTTTTGAGACAAGGCTCAAGACTTACCATTTCAGCTAGACTGGCCATCTGGCATGCCGCCTGAATCCTTTTGCCCCTGCCAAGCAGTGCTGAAGTTACAGGTGCACATCACCTTGCCTGGCCTTTTTCTCGGATCCTTTACCTAAGGGGCCATTCCTTGGACCTTGAAATAGATATTCCTAACCAACCAACAAAGAGAAGCAATTCTGAATTAAAGTAAATCCCAGGAGCTACCAAGGTGTCTGGCTGACCTGGGCTCCCTCTGTGGCAAGCTAGACACATAAAGGAATGGCCATGCGAACAGGTGGCCCCAACAGCAAGTCTTAAGGGAGCAAACACATCTTTGCAACAAATTGGAAGCCTGCCATCACAGCCTTACATTTAACATAAGGGCAAAGGTACCTTTGTCCTGCTGGGTGAGCTCTGCCCCAATGCAGAATAAATATTTGATAGGTATTTGAAGAGCTAAATCACCTGCCAGCTTAAAGTGCCTGGCTTCAGCTGGAATGACATTCGTTCCACCAGCAGAGACAACAGCCTGCTGGTAGGAAGGGAGAAAATGTATCTTTCTCTCCTTTGTCCTGTAGTATGAGGTTAGCTTCCTGGGGCAATCGGGGTGAGGAAAAGAGGGTGAAGGAATAAAAAGAAGATGGAGTGAGTGAGGACCTGCTCACCCCACTCTCCAACAATGTCTCACAATCACTGTGACAGGGAGGAGAATGGAGTGGGAGTAAAAGGTTTTCTTCCAGCACTTAGTAGGTACCAAAGATTTGCTGGTTGTTTTATGTGATTCTCTCTTTCTTAGCTCCCCAAACAACGTTTTAAACGTAGTTACTGCTATTTCCACAAACTATATGAGTCTTGAGAGAAATTAAGGAACTTTTCTGAGTTCACACTGGAATTTAAACCTGGCTCTGCTGCCCCAACTCCTGTCCCCGATGCTACTCTGGCTTGGAATGTTCTGCTCAGTGCTGGCTCAGTTGCTGCCACAGTATGAACTAAACCCAGCTGGGATCAGCAGAGTCTTGCTGGGAAAGCCAGGACTTTCCTCTTGCTGTAGCTGGGTAATCACGGTAAGATGCAGGATATGCAGTCCTAACATCTTCCACCAGTTCCAGACTCAGTAGAAACACATCACAAATTTTGGATCCTTAACTGCCATTCAGAGCAAGCTGACAAGCACCCAGAAGTGGCTCCTATGGGACTTTGCCTTCTTGTTAGAGACTCAGCCTGACAATTTCCCTCCTTTCCCAAGGACACTCAAAACGGCCTGAAGAGTGTCCTGTGGCCAGGCTCACACTGCCTACTTCTCAGCCCTATCTCTCCCGTGCTGTCTGTGAGGTAAGCCACCCTGGACAATGCTCTCTGCCTCCCCACCTCACCTCCTTGCCCTTCACTGCCTCTGCTCTGAGTTTTCAGTCCCAGTGAAGCATCGGCCTCAGTTTCCCCCAAAATCCAGGCTGTTTATGCTTGGACCTAGGATTTTACATATTTATTCTTAATATTTTCTGAGTGCCTATGAGCCTAGCCTACAGAACAAAAGCTATATTCTTGACATACCGTCCATTTGGCTACATCTGACCTCTACATCTTAGTCCCTACCCAAAGAAACCATTCAGAATTCCTTTACTTTAAAAAATATATTGTATTATACTCATATGCATTTCTATAATATATTTTTATATTGGTTGTGTTAAATCTATAAAATCTATGTATAAATTTGGGATACTTATTTTTTCATTTACTGTTTATTGCTTAATTGCTATGTTCAGCCACACTTTTGTGAGTTAGCACAATTCATTTCTTTTTACTGCCATGTAATACTCAGTTGTAAAAATGTGTCACAATGTATCCTTTCTCCTGTTCATGAGCATTCTCTGTCTTTGGGTTTTTGTACCATGGCTGGTTTAGCCATTATTTTCCACCTCTCCATTTCCACACCTGTAACTTTCCCTTAGGCCTATCCTTCCCATCCTTGGGTTGGGATGAGTTACGTGTAAATGAACGCTCAGCTCTAGGAGACTAGGTCTTTGATGGATTAGGCTTCTGTTCCTGTTTTTGCAGGTACTGGGCCTGGGCTTTAAGGTCAGAATGGTGCCTCTACCATGGTGTCAGTTCTGCTAAAGCCTGGGGACCTGTGCCAGTGTTTGGCCTGCACACCATGTATATGTACCACACACATTGGGTTACAGATGGTTGAGTCACCATGTGGATGCTGGGAACTGGACCCAGATCCTCTGCAAGAACAACAAAGACTCATAACCACTGACCCACCTCTCCAGTCCTGATTCCTAATTTTTAAAAATATGTCTTCCTCCAGGTGAACTAGGCGATTCAGGCTAACATCAGAAAACACAAGCAGACTTCAGAGAGATGGAAAGGCATATGGCAATCTTGAGCTTACTCAGGGACATGAATTCAGGTCCCAGCGCGGTCTTTGCTGGCACCATCCCATCACTGCAAATATCCTGAGAAAGCTCAGCCTCTCCTGACAAGGGCAACTTATTCTTTGGTGAGGCACAGGCATATTCGCTTCTTCAAAGTCTGGTACCCGCCTCATCCTTCTACCCTGTTTCATCCACACAGAGGTCTCTCACAACAGCTAGAAGTGTCTGCAGGGCCTTTCCTCAGTTACCTCATCCTTTCTAGTATTGCCTGCCTCTACTCGGCTTTTTCTCCAAGCTGCTGGCGTGCTTGCTCTCTCTCTCTCTCTCTCTCTCTCTCTCTCTCTCTCTCTCTCTCTCTCTCCACTAATTTATTTACTCACTTTACATCCTAATCAGAGCTCCCCTTCCTCCTCTCCTCCCTGCCCCACCCTTACACCCTGTCCCTCTATTTCCCCCTCCTCTTCTCCTTAGAGAAGGGGAGGCCACCAATGGGTACCCACCACCCATCCTGGTACATCAAGTTGCAGCAGGACTAAATACACCCTCTCCTACTAAGGCCAGACAAGGCAGCCCAGTTATGGGAACAAGATCCAAAGGCCCGCAACAAAGTGAGAGGCAGCTCCCACTCCAATTGTTAGGGACCCCACATGAAGAACAAGCTGCACATCTGCTACATATGTGTAAGGGGCCTAGGTCCAGCCCCTTCGTACTCTCAGTCTTTGAGAGTCTCCATGGGCATAAGTCAGTTGACTCTGTAGGTCTTCTTGTGGTGGCCTTGACCCCTCTGGCTCCCTCATTTCTTCCTCCCATTCTTCTACAAGACTCCCCAAGCTCTGCCATTGTTTGGCTGCAGGTTTCTGCATCTGTTTCCATCAGCTGTGGATGAAGCCTCTCTGAAGACAGCTATACTAGGTAGGCTCCTATCAGCAAGCATAGCAGAGTACCATTAATAGTGTCATGGATGGGCTCTCTCCCATGGGATGGGTCTCAAGTTGGGCCAATTATTGGTTGGCCATTTCCTCAATCTCTGTTCCATCTTTATCCATGAATTTCTTGTAGGCAGGATAAATTTTGGGTTAAAGGCTTTGTGGGTGGGGTGGCCCTCTCTCCCTCCATTGTAAGTCCTGCCTGGCTACAGGAGGTAGCCTCTTCAGGCGCCTTAGTCCCCGCTAAGCTGACTGGTTCTCTCTTACAAGTAGCAAGATGGTTTCTAGCTGCTTTGGACCTCTAGGGAATTAGATAGGAACCCACAGAAAAAGGTACTTTTCTGAAGAGCTGATAAAATACCCAAATATTTCTGCTGGCTTAACTCATATTTTATGTTCTTCCATAAACCAGTCACTGCTCCTAGTGAAATAAAATATGCAGATTAACTGAGCATAGACCACATACTCAAACCTAAGCCAGATCACATGAGTAGGAACACTTTGGGATGTGGGAGAAGGGAATATGTTGCCCTCAAAAGGATGCTGGACACACATAAAAACTGAGCTACTAAAAGACAGGAGAATACAGTTCAATCTTCTTTTATGTCCCATTTTCACTAGTAGGTAGGTGAGAATAATCCTACTTTATATTGATCCCCCATGTTCTATTAATGCTGGTATAATTATCCTTGTATGTGTGTGTAGTATATATATATATATATATATATATATATATATATATATATATATATAACACACACACACACACACACACACACACACACAAAACCAAGTGTGCTTTTATTTGCCTGTAATCCTAATGCAAGGGAATCTAAGACAAAAAGATCCTGAATTCAAGGTCATCCTGGGCTATATAGGGAGAGAAATACTCAATAATTGGACCCAAAATCCAGTAAAGGAAGCAAAAAGATGGCAGGATATCTACCTGACTTTGCCTTGGAAGGTTTAGTTAAGCATATGCTTTCATAAAGGAATGTCTGGGACTGTGCTCTTAGCCTATCACAGACATGTCACTGGTCCCTAACACTAAGTAGAATCATACCTCAAGGACACAGGTTGCAATTTTGTACTCAGGGTTCCCACACTGTAGCCATCCTGGCAAGAAATAATGATTTTAAAGAGACACATTCATGCTATCAAGACTCCAAAGAACTAAACATTTCCCAGGAAACTTATAATGGACTGAAGCCCTTGTACCAGCCAGAGGACAAACTTGTCTCCCCACATAAGATTTTAGGTAGATCTGATAACGAATCAGGTGCCACCAGGACAGAAGCAATCAAAGAGGCATGAGTAATGAGAGGAAGCACACTGTGACCAGAGCCACTTGGTTAGCATAGCTCTTGCCCTCATTTAAATCTAAACCTTAGATAAAGACTGGAGATCAAGTAAATGTTTAGGGAACGTCTCATTGTACCCCATTCCTCTTCTCAGTGTGGCCACACCAAATAACTCCCTTTTTATGCTCTTCCAAATTACTAATTAGCATATTCAAGACAAGTGGTGGTGTGTCTCCATAGCCCAGCCACTGACCCTGAAGACCAGATGACAACTCTTCACTCTTACTTCAGGAGTCATTCTGGACTGTTCTCATTTGAGTTACTGATCACCAGCTGCTGAAGCTTTCTAAACAGTTTTCTGGTTAATTTTTTTCCCAGGGCCTGGTCATATCCCTTCTTCTCTCTCCTAGTCGCTAGCTACTCCAAAACCAACTACTTTTCTCTTTCGTCTCTTCCTTTGACCTAGAGTTCTTGATACTGAAATGCTGGGAAACTGCAGCAGAAGCATAGACACGGCGCTGGGCTGAGAATGACAGACAGAAAGAAGCTAGGTCTCCAGGTCAAACCACAGCCAGAGGCTCCGAGTGGAGGATGCTGAATCTGTAGAGTTTCAAAGGCCTGAGAGACTCACAGGGTTATTCTGAGAATCTCCCCAGTCAATAGAATTGTACCATGTACGTTGTGAAGTCTGCAGCCCTTGTGGATTCATCTGTTTCACCACAGATTTTTAGGTGCAATTAAATTATAGATCAGAAAGCAGAAAATAGTGTGTTCTCTGTTCTCCCTTGTGTCTACCACTACTTGACAATGACTCTCTTTTATTGTTATTATTGGCCTTCTCCTGAATCCTAAAGGATGTAAACTCTTGTAGAACAAGGACAATATTGTGCTTCTCCTTGTATAATCAGGGCTTATCAAGGTGCCTGGTGTACATGAATGGTTGGCTAAATGTTACAAAGGCCAGGTGGTGGTGGTACATGCTTTTAATCGCAGCACTCAGGAAGATCTGAGTTTGAGGACTGCCTGGTCTACAGAGAGAGCTCTAATAGAACAGCCAGGGCTACACATAGACCCTGCCTCCAAAAGCCAGTAATTAGGAAGGTATGGGGTATCCAGTCTCCCTTTGCAGATGGTCAACAATCACTTTGGCTCCCTGTGCTGTTTACCGTGGTTGTGTTGCTTCCCTCTCCCTCAGCACCTAGCAGACTCTCTACCACACTTCTAGGCATTCAGTAGCTCTCAGGTCACTCCATGGCAGCCCAAACTTTGCCTTGTAGTGAAACCTACCTTCCTTGGTTGTATCCCAGACTCCAAGATCATCTCTTTGGACACTCACATGAAAACTTCCATTAGTCTCACGGCCAGAAAAAGAAAATCAGATGATTTCCCGTTAAAGTGTCATTCTGCAATAGACCATTTAATGTAATAAGCCTTCAGGGTGTTTGCATTTTAAAACATGGAGCTGCTAGCCTATGATGGCATTTCAGGGTTTAAGTGACAATATAGTACGATAATTAGATGATAGATAGGCAAATTTCCACAGGTAGGTGGTGGGGTGCTCTAACCTCTCCTCATTCTTCCAGGCTACATCATAAAGATGCTTACCTGCCTTGATCATAAAGTTGAGGTCATGTTAGGAGATTAAAAACAACAGGGAAGAGAAATAATAACCCAGAGTATCTTAAATACAGAGAACGCAAACCCTTGCTTTCCTTCCAAGGAAAATAACACAAACCAAGCAAACTGCTTGAGAGTCAAGACCAACCTATTTAGTTTATAAGAAAATTACAAATGATTATCGCTTTAAAGAGTTGTGGGTAAGGGGACCGCCAAATGCTGTGTCAAATGCCTGTGGTCACAGCACTCGGCAAACTAAAACAGAAGGATTGTGAGTTTGAGGCCAGGCTAGGCTATACACTGGAACTCTGCCTCAAAACCGTGAGCTGTAGGTGGAGAGAACTTGCCTAGCATGGAGGCAGCCCTGGGTTATTCACTGAACACCACAAAACAAAGCAAAAAGTCAGTGTAAAAGACACACAGCTATGAAACAGAACAAATGATCAGAGCAGGTTCCCCTGAGGGATCCTTTATAAGACCATCTCCTACAGTATACTAGTAATTAGACCCATTGCATTTATAATTCACATTCTAAAGCCAGCTAGCATGCAAAGTACACTTTCTTCTTCCTAAAGCTTTCGATGTACTCTGTGTTTTTGGCATTTGTATTTTCCAGCTTGTTCCCACTCTGTAATTTCTGTATTCCCCTCTTCACACATCCCAAGATGATTCTGTTGTTGCTGCTGTTGCTGAGATGATAGACTTTTGTGTCTAAAGAAGTCAGCATGGGAAGGGATCACTTTTGGTGGTCTGTTCCTAGTAAATGCTGTGATACCACTCAGAAGATCCTGGCGATTCCAGAAAGCCAGGATCAGGAGGGCGGGCTAACCAGCATTTCTACAGTTCCCTCTCTGTAGACAGAGGAAGTTCAGCTCTGCAGGCCTTCCGGTCTGATAGGCTTAAAACAAAGCACTTTGACCACCCTGTTCATTGTCCTGGAAAATCTATCACAGTCCATGTTCTCCTTGGCAGGAACCCAGTTCTCTGTGAGATGGTAAACAGGAGACACAAATCACTCTCACAGAACTGCTTCACGGTGCTCTCCTCTCCTAATATCAAGAGAAAGCCTTCTATATAATACAATGTTAAACTTGAAAGCTCTGTAGAGGCTGGGGGGGGGGGGGGCTCTGCTTTCTAGAGACAATAAAATGTGCAAGTCCTCTGAATAACGACTTCTGAGACAAATTGTTCAAAACTGGTTTGTACAATGTTCATATTAATGCTGCTTACCCGGGCAGGTAGCCTGCCAAACGCACCACCCCTGGGGACGATTTGTCTTCAGTCACAAATCCTGGTTTATTATCACAAATACTCAGCCAGTGTTGACCGACAGAAACAAAATTGGTGCAAAGTAAGCAGAAAAAAGGAAAAAAAAAAAAAAAAACGAAATGAAATAGTACTGTCCTGGGGGAGCGTGCACCCATGACAAATCCAGTCAGGACCCAGTGGTTTCCTGCTCCTCAACCTCCATGTTTCTGTTGCATGCAATATTGTGCTAGTGTTGCTAATTTGGCTGCCTGTTCTTGGTCATTGTTACCACACTGGGGCCTAAGAGCTCTTTACCAACAGGAGTAGAACACAGCAGCTATTGTGCAATACCAGCTCGGGATCTTCCCTGTTTGTGTTCTATACTCCTGCCACAGTGTCTCTTCCAAACTAAGATCTCCCCCTGTCACTCAGCTTTGCCAGAAAGTAGCCTCTGTCAAGCCTACAGTCCATACTTGTAGGCTGGTCCTCTACAATCCTTTCACCACCTCCACATCTGGAAGAATCGGACCCCATATAGCACATTCCTCCCTTCAACCACTCTGCTCTGTCCTAGCCCCCTACCTAAGGAAGCCCTACACATCTCTGCCCAAGCGTTAGTGCTACATCACTTCATCTGTGAATCCCTTTCAGATATGCTTTCTTCCTTTAAGCCTTGTTTTCCAGATCTTTAAGATATGGACCATAATTCTTATCTTATTTTAAACTCAAAGGTCACCTGAAACATGACTAAAAGTTCTCCAAAAAGTGTAAAAAGTGATATAAGTTGGCTATAGTAAAAATAAAGCCAACTTATATCACTGCAAGTTATTTATATACTAAACCCTTTCTCTTTAGAAACTTTAGTATTTTGATGGTAATAATAACATCTGCCAGAGCCTGCCAGCTGGAAAGTGGGGCACAGCCTGTAGTTGTGGGTCAGAAGAGTGATGATCTCTGGCCTTTTCATTCTCTAACTGTTCTGTGCTTCATTAAGTGCTGAAAAACTTAACTCTTATTTACTTTATAAAATTGCTATAGGATTCTCTGGCAATTACCATATGCTGTATAGCAGCAGGGGATTCAGCAGAGGACTTATTGCTAGTGCTCTTTTTTTTCTGGAGAGTCAGCCAGAAGTTTCTCACTGGCCAGGGAGCTCGTGAACTCTTTCTGAACCAGAGAGAGAAGGGAAGGCTGTCATTCACACAGACACAGACACACCGGGCGAAGTGGGAAATGGCTGCACCACCTCTCTTTATTGCTTTCAGCCTTTTATATCCTTAATACAAAAAGTTTTCTATGTAAGAATGAATTGCCTCATAGATAAAATGTTACATAAAAGGGGAGTAACAGGAAGATATCAATAACAAGTTCAAAGCAGCGTTTCATCCCATAAACTCGTTCTAAGTTCAAAGCAACAGTTTTTCATGGCCTTGTCTTATCATAGCGCACACCTGTGGCTTCATCCTTGGGCCTGAATGTTTTCCCCGGAACACAAATTTGTCCCAAACCCATTTCTCTGTTTAGTGAAGTTGTATTTCTTATTATGCAGCCTTTACTTTATGAGGAGTGGGCGCATTCTACTCTTAGCTCTAACTTTGTTACCGCTTCCTAGAAAGCAACTAAAGCCATCTCTTAAAACTTTTCTTCCTAAGATTATTTGGATTAAATCAGGGATTCTATAAAATCATTAATTCATCTAAACAGCATTAATTCATGGAAGTTCATCTTGATGTTGATCTGCAGGAAATCTGCTCAGTAGGATGGGATAATGGCCAGGAATTATTATATTAATTTGATGATGACAGGAAAGGCATTATCAGATGCAAGAAGCAATCCTGAGATGAAGTCTCTTTGGGACCTTGCCTCATAGAACTCACCAATCACAGACCATGCAAAAATAGTGGGCCATCTCCAGGAAGGCCACCTGCTATCCTAGATGGCTCCTGACAAACACCTACAAATTAGAACATTTCCCCTACTTACTTATTGCTGCAGTGAAATCCGGGCTTGAAAGGTGCTGAGAACTATGCTCACTTTCAATTCAAAGAGATTAAAGAAGACTAGATCCATACAGAAAAGATTACAATAATTTTGCTCTGTGTGATGTTCAGTTATAAAAATATTATTTTCTTTGCTTTCTAAAATTCCAGTCTCAAGTTTTATATTTCTTTATCAATAGAAGAGTCCTCCTTACAACTCTCTCTGCTCAATAAAGTGTGATCTTCTTAGTTTTTGTTGTTGTTGTTGTTGTTGTTGTTCTAACACTAAGTCTTTGTTGCTTTTTTGGCTAATTTGTAGATTGATGCAGCTACTCTTTCTGGGACACAGTGACAGGAAAAGGATACATTTATTCAGTTCTTCTCATAGTACCAGGAGCTCTTTATTATTATTACTACTACTACTATTACTATTTTAGGGTCTCAAGTGCCACGACTCATGTGTAGAGGCCACACATACTCTACAGGAGCTGACTTTCTTCTTCCTCTACTTGGGTTCCAGAGATCAAGCTTCGGTTCTCAGGGTGTCGTCCCACCAGCAACCCTGCCACAAACTCTTTTAAATGGTCTAATTATGAAGTACAAATCTTACTACAACTCTCATTTTCTTTCTGCCACCTACGAATGGGGATATGAAAACCTCTAAGCCTCCCCCTGCAGGCCACGGTTTAGAGGCAGAGTTTAACCACTGAATTGTTCAACAGGACCACAGAAATTTAAAGGACTCTCTATTATTCATAAAGATTATACAGAGATTGGGGGAGGGGCAAGAGGAGGCAAGGATATGAAAGCACATGTCAAACTGTGTCATGCGGAGAAACAGATTGTAATTACAAAACTGAAATCAAGACACAGGGGTCCAAGAAGGGCAGGTGCTGGGAAGTGAGGCAGAGAGATCAGCAGTTCCATCAAGGTCAGCTGGGGCCAAGGTATCTGCCATGCACTGCTCTTCTGCTGCACTCGGCTCTGTTTGCAACAGGATGGAAAAGAAGGACGTCTTTGCTTCCCAACACTACTGAACATATTTTAACGATCTAGTAAGACTAAATGTGGTTTTCTGGGTTGGGCCATAGAGCAGTAAAAGAGCATTAGTGGATTACTGACGGAGTTTGGCTATTTCTGTAGTTTAATCAACAGTAATATGCTAATATTAAATTTATTTTTAATTAATTTTTTGAGGTAGAATCTCATGTAGTTCAGGCTGACATTGAACTCTTGATCTTCCAACCTCATCTCCCAAGTGTTTGGGTTACAGACATGCCACATGTTCAGCTAATCAAAGGAAAAAAAAATGACAAACATGGTGGTTATAGAAGGTGTTAACATTAGAGAAACCTGGGTAAAATGTTTATAGAACTGTATTTTGTAACTTTCCTGTACATCAACTATTGCTTTGCAATTGGAAGTTTATGGGCCTGGAGAGATGGCTCTGTGGTTAATAGCACTTATTGCTCTTGCAGAGGGCCTGGGTTTGGTTCCTAGCTTCCACATGGTGGTTCACATCCATCTATTAACTCCAGTTCCAAGGGATATGACACCCTCTTCGGACCTCCAAGGGCACCAGGCATGCACATGGTACACATACATTCATCTAGGCAAAACACCCATATACATAAAACAGAATAAATCTAAAAAAAAATACATTTTAAAGACTAAAATAGAAATTTAAAATATATTGCAAGTTTATTTTTTAAAGGCTTTAATTATTTTGAGATTTACTAAGTTGTCTCGTTCAGGGCTTCTATTGCTGGGAGAAAAACACCATGACCAAAATCAACTGGGGGGTGGTGGTGGTGGAGGGCATTACTTTGCTTACAACTCTACAGTTTAGTATAGTCTATCACTGAGAGAATTAAGATAAAGAACTCAAACAGGGAAGAAGCTAGGAGGCAGCAGCTGATGCAGAGGCCATGGAAGGGTGCTGCTTACTGGCTTGCTCCCCATGGCTTGCTCTGCTTGCTTCCTTGGTGTACCAAGGACCACCTGACCAAAGATGGCACTGCACACTGGAAGCACAATCAAGGAAATGGGAATTAGGAATACTGGTGTATGATTTTAATCCCAGAATTTTGGAGGAAAAGGCAGGAGGATCTCTATGAGTTTGGGACTAGCCTAGTCTACATATCGAGTTCTGGGAGAGCCACCAGGATTGCATAGAGAGAGCCTGTCTCACTCCCCATCCTACCTCCCCCAAAAGAAAAGAAAATGGACCACAGCTTGTCCTCAGGCCAATCTAGGTTCTTTTCCCCCCCTTCTTTTATTTATTTTTATTAGATATTTTCTTTATTTACATTTCAAATGTTATCCCCTGTCCTGGTTTCCCCCTCCGAAAAATCCCCTATCCCCTCCCCCCTCCCCATACCTCCTACTCCCATTCCTGGTCCTGGCATTCCCCTATACTGGGGCATAGATCCTTCACAGGACCTAGGGCCTCTCCTCCCATTGATGACCGACCAGGCCATCCTCTGCTACATATATAGCTAGAGTCACAAGTTCTACCATGTGTTTTCTTTGATTGGTGGTATAGTTCCAAGGAGCTCTGGGGGTACTGGTTAGTTCATATTGATGTTCCTCCTATGGAGCTTCAAACCCCTTCAGTTCCTTGGGTCCTTTCTCTAGCTCCTTCATTGGGGTCTTTGTGCTCTGTCCAATGGATGATTGTGAGCATCTACTTCTGTATTTGCTAGGGACTGGCAGAGTCCCTCAGTAGACAGCTATATCAGGCTCCTGTCAGCAAGCTCTTGTTGGCATCTGCCATACTGTCTGGGTTTGTTGGTTGTTTATGGGATGAACCCCAAGTGGGGCAGTCTCTGGATGGTCTTCAGTCTCTACTCCGACCTTTGTCTCTGTAACTCCTTCTGTGGTATTTTGTTCCCCCTTCTAAGAAGGATTCTGAGCTTCTGGGCTAATATCAGTGACTGCATATTATGTGTGTACTTTTGTGATTGGGCTACCTCACTTAGGATGATATCCTCCAGATACATCCATTTGTCTAAGAATTTCATAAATTCATTGTTTTTAATAGCTGAGTAGTACTCCATTGTGTAAATGTACCACATTTTCTGTATTCCTTTCTCTGTTGAGGGACATCTGGGTTCTTTCCAGCTTCTTACAATTATAAATAAGGCTGCTATGAACATAGTGGAGCATGTGTCCTTATTACATGTTGAAGCATCTTCTGGATATATGCCCAGGAGTGGTATTGCTGGATCTTCAGGTAGAACTATGTCAAATTTTCTGAGGAACCGCCAGACTGATTTCCAGAGTGGTTGTACCAGCTTGCAATCCCACCAACAATGGAGGAGTGTTCCTCTTTCTCCACATCCTCACCAGCATCTGCTCTCACCTGAGTTTTTGATCTTAGCCATTCTGACTGGTGTGAGGTGGAATCTCAGGGTTGTTTTAATTTGCATTTCCCTGATGATTAAGGATGTTGAACATTTTTTTTTTCAGGTGCTTCTCAACCATTTGGTATTCCTCGGCTGAGAATTCTTTGTTTAGCTCTGTGCTCCATATTTTAATAGGGTTGTTTGATTTTCTAGAGTCCAACTTCTTGAGTTCTTTATATATATTGGATATTAGCCTCCAATCTAGGTTCTTGATGGAAGCTCCCTTTACAAATGACTTCAGCACATGTCACTCTGACATAAAACTAACTGGAAGACAAGCCTACTGAATCAATGTGGTGCACAATTAAATGCATGCAATTATTGTTTCCAAAATTATTGTGGAATCCACTAAAGAAAAGAAAAAACTATTTGTATATATAAACAAAACTCAGGTAGGTTTTGAACTTAATTTTGAAGTATTCAAAACTAATTTTCAGGAAAAAGAAAGAAAACATTTAGTTGGGAATTAATTACAAAGACTTATTTTGCCAGTAAGGTGCCAGAAATCTTATATTCCCACCAAGCAAAGCAAAGCATATTTATAGCTACTCAGTGATATGATTTTTGTCTCAATAGAGCATCCTTCCTGGCCTCTGAACATCCATCTCTAAATCCCAGTGCCATAGTCCAGCAAATGTTCTGTAAGGGGCAAATAGAGAGTGAAATAGTGACAAATTATTTAGCATCTATACAGATCTACACACGACTTCAGATAGGGCAATTTGGCATTACAAGCATTATTTCTGTAATTGCCCTCATAAAAGAAATAAGAAGAGGACTGGAACAATGAGCTGGCAGCTAAGCATTCTGCCTGCTCTTGCAGGGGACCTAGGTGGGTATTAGCATTCATATGGCAGCTCACAGCCAACTATGACTCCAGTTTCAGGGGATCTCATGTTTGACACCCTCGTCTGTCCGGTCTCCACAGGCCTTTCCTCAGAGTTGAGGAAATGACCACAGTTGTAGGCATGGTTCACCGTCATCTTGAACAGTCTTCCCAGAGTTTGAACAGTTATGTTTTCAATGAAATGCTACTGTTATGGGAGTGTGACACTCTTGCAGACACCCCTGGCTCTGCCATCCACTCTTACCTCCTTCTCAGGCAGCAGTGCTACGTCACATGTGACTAAGGTTTCATGCTTCCTGTGGTTCCATTCAGATCTTATAAATGAATCCTGACAAGTGACCCGATGTGGCTCAGACCACACTAAGTGGTCTCTGTATTGAAAAAACAATGGCTCAGGGCCAATGAAGGGACCCTCTTAAAATTCAAGTCTGGCAGATTTCCTGGGAAGCTGTAATAAGACCTTCCACTGGTGGGTTTGAACAAGTAGGAGAGAAAGGAGTCAAAAAGTAAAAGAGAGACAATATAATGCATACCTCACAGGTTAAGAATCCAGCCTATCGTAATTCCTGAGACTACAATAATAGACAGAGAAAGCCACCACCACCACCACCACCACCACCCCCACCACCACCACCACCCTGAGAAATGCCTTAATCCCAGCACTCGGGAGGGAGGCAGAGGCAAGTGGACATCTGTGAATTTAAGGCCAACCAAGGCTACAGAGTGAGATCCTATCTCAAAAGAAAAAATAAAACAAGAAACAGGTTGAGATTATATCACCCAGGCTGGACCAACTTCAATTCCTGGACTCCACTAAAGAAAAGAAAAAACTATTTGTAATGATCCTCTTTCCTCAGTCTACTGAATAGCTGGAACTAAGGCAGATCTTGGAATACATTTGTCCCTGGGGCACTACCTGTACTAATAAGTGCGTTAAGACTATTATTTTAAATGTTCCTTTTGATGCTCATTTCCCTACAAATTAGCATAGACATTGAGAATGGAGCAATTTGGCTACCTTGAGCACAATAACTATGTGCTTAATAACAAATATCTTGGACATCTCATGGACACCCTGAGATAATTATGCAAAAACTGTAGCTGACTGCTCTGCTTCTTAAAGGCACAGTGCCATCCAGAGCTGTTTGAAAAAGTTTATCTAAGTTTTTTTTGCTTCCTCAATGCCCACTCTAGATGACCCTGGAATCATTCCCACAGTGACCTGACATGGAACCCTTCCTTTGGGGGTCTAGTGTTTTTTTTTTATTACGTATTTTCCTCAATTACATTTCCAATGCTATCCCAAAAGTCCCCCACACCCCCCCCACCACTCCCCTACCCACCCACTCCCCCTTTTTGGCCCTGGCGTTCCCCTGTACTGGGGCATATAAAGTTTGCGTGTCCAATGGGCCTCTCTTTCCAGTGATGGCCGACTAGGCCATCTTTTGATACATATGCAGCTAGAGTCAAGAGCTCCGGGGTACTGGTTAGTTCATAATGTTGTTCCACCTATAGGGCTGCAGATCCCTTTAGCGCCTTGGGTACTTTCTCTAGCTCCTCCATTGGGGGCCCTGTGATCCATCCAATAGCTGACTGTGAGCATCCACTTCTGTGTTTGCTAGGCCCCGGCATAGTCTCACAAGAGACAGCTACATCTGGGTCCTTTCGATAAAATCTTGCTAGTGTATGCAATGGTGTCAGCGTTTGGAAGCTGATTATGGGCTGGATCCCTGGATATGGCAGTCTCTAGATAGTCCATCCTTTCGTCTCAGCTCCAAACTTTGTCTCTGTAACTCCTTCCATGGGTGTTTTGTTCCCAATTCTGAGGAGGGGCATAGTGTCCTCACTTCAGTCTTCATTCTTCTTGAGTTTCATGTGTTTAGCAAATTGTATCTTATATCTCGGGTATACTAAGTTTCTGGGCTAATATCCACTTATCAGTGAGTACAGGGGGTCTAGCGTTAAGAGACAAATCTGTGATTAGCTCAGAGTGTTGGGTATAATTTATTTAAAACAAACAGTTGTGCTTGTCCAGTGTTGGTAGGTATAGTCCTTAGGCTACATCAGAGGACGTTCAGGCTCACTCAGTGTGCTGAGTCAGGATACTCTGGTGTTGTAAGCTCCTCTGGTATTGCAGCCTTACCCCCCCCCCCCCACACACACACACACACACAACTGCTCTTAGGTGGTCTTGCCTACTTTTAGTAGTGCAGGATAAGATGACACAGAACAGAAAGCAGCAGAGACTGGAAAGCAGTGGCGGCAAAATGGCACACACAGAAGTAGCAGGTACCCTGTGTCTAAGGCGGCAGAAGTGAACAGTCCTAGCAGCTGAGGTAGAGAGCCAAGACTAACGGATAAAACCTTATAATCAGCCAGAGAAGAGCAAGGGCAGGCCCTGGCACCACAAGAGCTCCAGATAGCTGTTAAGCCTTCAGGGCCAAAGGTCTCATCCTGGGCCAAGAGCTGCCAAGGGTTGAGGAACCCCAGTGTTCTAGACTTACAAACCGGAACATTTGTAAGGTTGAGTTATGAGGGCTGCAACACTAGAGGGTGCCACTTGCTGCTGCTTCTGTCGGGATTCAGCCACCACTCACTGCTGCCTGACAGAAATGAAGGCTACAAGAGACCAGCTCCTCACTTGCTTCCCCTGCCTATCCTTCCCACAATTCCTATCCAACTGTGCAGTCAAGCAAACCTCAGCCAGCTGCCTGGTGACAGGACTACAGGAACAAACCATGGGAGTACAAATTGTTTCAGACCTCTCAGCTCTATAAAGTTGCAAGATGAGCATTATCCCATCCTGTTAGCATCTATTTCATTTTGAAATTACATTGAATATATTTTTGGCTATTTTGTATAATTCTACTTTGAATACTTTTTCCTTTGAAGCACAGCTAAGTGATTTACTTGTGGGTTCCTATCCAACAGGTCTCAGCAGAAAATAACTTTTTTTTTTTAAGACTTAAAGAGAAATGCTGAGTGGAATACACGGAAATAAGAGTGAAGGAAGGAGGAAGTGTTAGCTTGGTAGTAACTGTTCATGGGTAGTGGTCAGTTCTAATGGAATACTCCACTGACATTTAGGAAATATAAATAAGTACCTGGGAGCTGGAACTAGGATCCTCTGTGGCAAAGATCTTCCTTCGATGTTGGTGTTATCTCACCATGCATGAAGACAGGCCACTATCCCAACCCTCCAAAAAAGGCCAGGCACAAGGAAGCCAGAGAAGAGATGTCTAGATTGGTCCCATTCTGGTGGCAGGAGGGAGTGTTCCCTAAGACAAATCATGAAAGATGAGTTAACTTGACCCCCCCCCACTCCCCCGCCCCCCCCCAAAAAAAAACGGCACGAAATACAGGCCTCGCCAAACGGGGATAGAGGTGGAGAGATGAGTTGTCCTGTGAGACCTGTCAAGCCATGATCTCAAATGGGTGGTCTTTCTCCTACTCTGGCTCCAACAACTTTGCGATGTCTGCGGAAATGTTTGGTGAATCATACGTTCAAGCACCCTTACATAAGGCAGGTTCGCCAGACGGCCGCAGTTTTGCAATAACTATGACTTTAAGGGCCCTGAACACGAGCTTTGAAGTGAGGCTTTGTCTGTGTACACACTTGACACATTTGCCCAAAAGTTCAGAGCACTGGGAAGAAAACGGGCCGTTGTGAGGGCGGGCAGTCACAGCCACAAAAGGGCATAGCAACCAGAACGCCACCGAGGTGGAGGGCCGTGCTGCGCAGGCGCAGCTGTCCCCCGACCCCACCCACCCCCGTCGCGCGCTCGCAAAGGCCGGAAAAGAGTCTGGGGCCTAGGGAGCGCGCGTGCGCGTTAGAGACAGAGCTAGGCTTTGGGGAAGGGGGCGCGGCACACGCATGGCTTCCAAAGCCAACATGGTTCGTCAGCGGTTCAGCCGGCTGAGTCAGGTGCGGCCGGGGGAGGAGCCAGCCCTTCCCAGTCCCTCCTCGGCCTGGTCTCGGCTCGCCCTCTCTGTCTCCTGGGCGCGGACTCAACGGCCGCCCGGCCCCGCCTTAAAGGCCAGGCCGTCCCGCCCCGATGCCCCTTCGTCCCCACCCCTCCGGCCCCGCCCCCAGCCCCGCCGGCTCCGCCTCCCGCTCTCGCCGCGGAGTCGCTCCGGTCTCGCCGCTCCCCTCCTCCGCCCCGCGTCCTGACTCTCTTCCCTCCTTTCCCTCAGAGGATGTCCGCCTTCCAGATCAACCTCAACCCGCTCAAGGAGCCGCTCGGCTTCATCAAGATCCTCGAGTGGGTGAGTGCAGCTTGCGACGCCGACCTCGCCCGGTCCAGCGCGGGGCGCCTTGCCGGGAGGCGGGGACGCGGTCGTGAGGGAGTCCCCCACGCTCGAAGGCCGCGGGGCGGAGATGGCGGCCGGCGTCGAGTCGAGTCGCCGGTGTGGGCGGCTTCTCCCGGCCGCCCCTAGCCGCGGAGGCGTGGAAGCTCGCTCGCTTTTTTTTCTCAGGCTCCACTGCCATCCGCAAAGGAAGACAGGATTTCCTGCTGCGGTCCAACTGATACCGACCGCCCGGAGGCCCGCGGCTTCCGCGGGCGAGGCTAGACCTGGGTTGCGCCCTTCGCTGGCGGCGGGTATGGGCTCCTGTTAAAAATAGTGTGTGTCAGAGAAGCCGAGGCAAAGCCCTTGCCCCGACGCATTAAATTGTCGGCCCATTTAACGCCTGGCCTGGACGTCGAGATTGTTTATAGCAACATCCTGCTTGGAAAGTCAGCTTTCTGCCCTTTCCTGCCAAGCAATCATTAACATCAAAGGAGACTTACAAGTTAGACCTTGTCACGTGCAGCTAGTTTATCAAGCTCTGCGATTTTCCTTCAAACTTAGCGGCCCACTATAGTTGGGTGCTGACTTGAAGAGTTAATGTAAGCACTTGGCATTTATTTGCCCCGTGTGCAGTCAGGTAGTGTTTCGTAGCCGATAACGTTTAATTCCTTCACAGTTCATGTTGAGGGTGAAAAATAAGAACTCTCCGGTTTCGTGCGTGTGTTTTAACGAAGAGCTTGAAGTTCTCCGATGACTGATGACTGCTCGCTCTGATTTTTGTATTTACACTTTATGCCTTCAATTTTGTGAAAACTGAAATGCTGCTCTTGCAACTGGCAAAAGACACGTGACTTTCTGTGCAACCCTAAGTTTAGAAGAAGGTTGTTATTTTAATTCCAAAAGTCATAGGGGAGAAATCAAAGAAATGTGTGTTAAGAATGAACCTTACATTTAGTCTCATTGAATGTTACAATTCAGTTTAATAATTTAGATTTTCACTTAAGTAAGAGGCAGCTTATATCTTTTCTTGAATATTTTAAAGTAGGAGTAATTTTGTTGTGTGCTGAAATTATCTTTAAGTTTCTTAAAATAATACTTTGAGTTTGAAAACCTTTTATTACACAGGCAGTAAGTTTGTAGTAAGACTATAGAGTGTTAATGGTGTAGTGAGTATTTACCCAACAAATATTTGAGTAGGTAGCATATACCAGCACTGTGCTAAATGCCAGCTTACAGATGTGAATCAAACTCTTTTTCTCATGATCATTCAAGGATGTAATGGAGACTATAAAAATGCCATATGGTAAATTGTGTGTTAGAGATACTTGTAAAGTAGTAGGTTAGACAGGAAAGCATCATTGGGGAAGACTTTATAGATGGAAGAATATTTGAAGAGTGAGTACTAGTGAGCTAGGGATTGGCTTTCTAGGCAAATAGAGTCCTGTTAGTGGGAGGAAAAGTTGAAGCAGCCTATGTAAGTAGGTTTTTGCTTGGATGAACATACTGGGCAAAAGTATGGTTCTAAATGATTATAACAAGTTCAAAGCCCTTGTTCCTTCTGAGGGTAGTCATGAAAAACTGGTCCTATGTGTACAAGCTATAGAATATCAGGTCGTATTTAGGTAGTTTCCAGTTAAGCTCAGATTCCGAGTCAATCCTTGGATTTGCCTGTTTAGAAAATTTTAGTTGTTAACAGTATAAAAATAGCCCAACGTGGAGAGAAACCTGCTGCTTTAGAAATTATTCGTACCTAAAATTAATTGTAGTAAGGATGGAGATGACTAGAAATTAAACTGTTTTATGATGATGATTCTATTTGTGACTTGGGTTGGTGATGGCCTTATTGTCTGTGGCAGAAAAGTATTTGAATTGTTTTTAAGGATATGTTGTAGATAATCCCTTCACATAGTTTAAGTGTCAGTCTCCTATAGGCCCTGGTAGATATGAACCTAACAGTTTTTAAATGCTGGTAGAGACTAAAGACTCAGCTTGCCAGCTAAGAAGAAAGGAATAGTTAGGAAGGTAGAGAGAAACATCTTTATTGCTGTTAAGAGTTTCAAGTAAAGAACGTTCAATAATGTCAGGTGCTATGGAGAACGTACTTAAAGTAAGAGCCAAAGCATGCCCCTTGCTCTTAGTAATCAGACCGTTGACGGCACTAGCAAGAACAGTCTCAGTAAAATCAGAAACTGTATTAATTAATGTAGGCTAAGTGGGTAGATATCCGGTAAGGGAAGGAACTCAGTGAAGGTTGACCATCAGAGAAAGGTGGTGGTATTACAAAGAAAAATGAAAACTAGTTTCAGTTTACAGCTCATTTGTTTAAATACTTTCTCTAGAACCAGCCATTATAACTTGATATGCAACAAAACCCCCTGTGTTTCCCACTTCTGTTAAACTAATTTGTACTGCTTCATCAAACACTTGTTTTTTTCTTCAATTTTGTTTTTTTGAGACCGGGTTTCTCTGTGTAGTACTAACTGTCCTGGAGCTCACTCTGTAAATTAGGCTGGCCTCCAACTCAGAGACTCACCTGCCCCAGTCTCCCAAGGGCTAGGATCAAAGGTGTGTGCCACCATTGCCCAGCTGTCAAACATATTCTTAAGTCAATCTTTTCCAAACTGCTAGTGTGTGTGGTAGTGGATACACTTTGGTAAAACTGCTGATTTTTATTAAAGCCCAGCAGCTTTAGACTTCAATCAGTGCAAGTGTCAATATACTCAAAATAATAATGTTTTAGTGTTTTTACCAAAAGAGTTTTTACCTTTCTAGGTGCCTGGGAACGTCTTGGGAGCTCTCAGGGGTCTGCAGGCTGAGATTAATGTTTTACTATAAGAAAAACGTTGGCAATGAAAAACAGAATAGAGTAGACACCTCAACAAAACCTCTGGGTATATGCCCTAGTTAGATATGAGTACTTCAAAAGGTAAACAGAGAGACTGGGGAAATGGCTCAGTGGGTAAAGTGCTTGCTGCAGAAACCTGAGTTTGGATCCCCAGTGGGTACACATCTGTAACCTCTGTACTGTCAGATGGAGATAGGTGGATCCCTGGGGCTCCTGGCCAGCCAGTCAAGCAGAAATAATAAGCTTCAGGTTCAGTCAGAAACCCTGAAATCAGAGAATCAGGTAGAGAGCAATACAGGAAAGATACCTCACATTCATTGGATTGGCCTCTGGCTCCATTACGGGTATGCACAGGTTAGTGCAATCTTGTGTGTGTGTGTGTGTGTTCGCACACACTCACACTTAAGAAAAGATAGAGCTACCTAACAAGGAAGACCTGGACCAGTCTCCCTTCTGGAGAAGAGACAAATTGAACCTTTATCAAATACCCTGAAACATATGGAGAAAACCATTCTTTTTTATTTAAAAACACAAATTTTATCAGTGCTCCATACTATAACTTATTCATGACAAGCCAGCCAGATCAGCAACAATGGTGCTTATTTACTCTAAAGATCATGAAAATAATTGAAAAGTCTGGATTTTTTCATTATTATTATCACATGTGCTCAGAGGATCACTTGCTGGGGTTGGTTCTCCTCCTACCATGCGGGACCTAGTGATCCAATTCAGGTCATGAGACTTAGTGGCCAGCAGCTGAGGCACTGGCCCTGAAAATGATTTTAAAGCAAATATATCTATAGTCCTTGGAATATATAACGCTGAACTCAACCAAACATGTTTTAAGAATAAAGATGACAAATGCTTTCAGCATAATGATCTCTTCTTAATCATTCTTAATCAGAAAAGACTTCTAGCTCTCTCAGCTATGGCTCAGGAATCTAAATCCTGAGGGTTATGGGACTGTTAGCAGAAGTTTGTGTGGTTGTACTGCAGAAGTACAGAGAGTTTAAATAAGCATTTTGATTCTGATTTATTACTCATTTCATGAGAGTAACTTGAAGTGTCGGTGTTCTCAGTGTTTAACTTAGTAAAAACAATAAATGTGTTTTTTTTTATAAGAACATTCACTTGCAGTATATTTTCAGGTCTATTTCTAAATATTTTGACTGCTTAACTTTGAAAACGAGAGATTAAACATAAAGAAATGTATATAGATAACTTTGGTTTAATGATGACACTGAATAACAGTGAAGATCCTACAACTAGAAGTGCTTTGTTTTGGCACTCATAAATTAGATTAATTCCAGTACTTTCCTGTAGAATTCTGAGGAGTAAGCTGTATAAATAGGAAATAGTACCATGACTCTGGATGTAGGATAGATAATTTACTAAAAACACCAGGTTTCACCAATTTTTTTCTGCATGAGCTTTCATCTGTGTAAAAATTTTGCACAAAGCTCCTCTATGCGTCTGTAATTTGGGCGTACATTTCAATGTTAGTACCTTAAGACATACTGTACATTTAGAACAAATTTACATTTATATATTTTGGGTTTTTTAGCTTGATTTTTGAGATGAGGTCTCATATAGTCCAAGCTGGCCTCAAGCTTACTTTATAGCTGAAGCTGGCCTTGAATTCCTGATCTTACTGCTTCTAACTCCTGAGTACTAGACTTCTACATAGGTGCCATACACCCAGCTTATATTTTTAGTCTGCATTTAAATGGTATTGCAATAATGTCTTTCCCCCCTAACTTCTAATTTGATTAAATAGAATCTTAATTCTGTCTTACAGCGTGGCCTCCAGTTCTCTTTTGTACATGAATAGATTATCAATCTACACATCGTAGCAGACATTTTCAAACCACATTATGTAAACGTTTGTTTTGTTACAGCTGTTTTATTCCATAAATCTGTCTAGACAGGGACACTCACATTGGAATATATGAACACTAAATATAAGAAATTAAGTGAAGTTATTGTTTTGTCCTTCCAAGTATGGGATTCAGAATAGCTAGTTTACTACATTCACATAAGACATTCTTAATATCCAGGCTCAGCAGTAAGGTTTTAGTTTGTCTAAAACTATATAAATAGAAGTTTAAATGTTTAAGCTGATGCCCAGCTGGAGATTGAATTCCATGTCTGTGCTGTCGTTATTCTTGGGTAGCTGGGGATGGGAAAATAAATTACAGAAAGGGCAAGGAACTAACTAGTGTCGCTTATTTATTAATATAGTGTTAATAGTATAGATTAACAGGCTCATAGAGCTACCCAGATAAAGTGAGTGAACTGTGTGAAAGGGGGGAAAAAGTGTGACTACCAGCTTTTAAATGCATTCTGCAATAGAGAGGGAGCCAATGTGGAAAGGTCCTGCCCCGTTTTTAATGTTACTTCTGTTCCATCCGATCACTTCTGTATGAGACTGTGATTCTGGTGTTGCCTTATCAGGAAACCCAGCTTTTATGTGAGGTGCCCTGGGTTTAATGATAAATTTACACTTTAAAAATAAAAACTGAAAGATTTATACAAATCTTAGATGTAGGTCAGGTCAGGTTAGGTTTTACTGACGGGCATCCAGTATATAAGTTACTATTTTGGTGGTGGTGGTGAGGGGTTGTTTTGTTTTGTGGTTATTTGAAGCAGAGTCTCATTACAAAGCCCCAGTTGGTCTGGAACTTGATATACAGATCAGAGTGGTCTCAGACTCAGAAATCTGCCTGCTTTTGCATCCCAAGTGCTAGAATTAAAGGTATATGCCAACACGTCCAGCTAGTATATAACTTCTAATCTTGATCAGACATTCTGTAGAATAAAAAAAATATAGAGAGAGATGGTTGTATAGTTACTCTGAAAATGATTTTGGGTGTTTCCGTTATTATAAATGTGTACCTTGTGCCTTTTTTTCTGGGTAAGGTGAATACAAGAATTGCGAGTGTGAACACAACACTGGATACAACAGTACAGTACTCTCTAATTGCCACATTAAGAAATTAAGGTGGCTTTCTGTTTGTTTTTGTTTGTTTATATAACAGGATACACAAGAAAAATACTACTGGTAGAGTTAATACAGAATGGATTAATGTTTATAGCAATTTAGGAGAATTATCAGTTTTATCACAGTGAATTAGGTAGAAGCTTTAAAAAAATCAGGAATGGGGGCATTCTCAGAGGAATATGTGTACAGCAAAGACATAAATACTGGTGTGTTTCAGGAACAATCCAATGTGCAGTAATAACAGTACCTGGCAGAGAACATAGTTCAGCCAAATCTAGAAAGAAAAAGTCGCAGCTGCACGAGCCATGCCATTTATGCCATGTTTGGAAAGTATTGGTTTTGTTTTTTAAATATAGACCTGAAAAGTATTGGAGGAGTCCCTTTAAACTAGGGTTACATGAGCAGATTGCTATTTCAGACTAGTGTGACATCATTCTAAAATAGCTCTGTTCAAAAAAATAAAGCAAACAAAAATATACAAGTCACAGAGTAATTGAATGTTGTGTTAACAAAGGTTCCTGTGTAGCCAGGGCTGACCTCGGCCTTCTGATCCCCCTTCACCTCCAGAATGCTAGAATTACAGGCATGTGCCACTATTTCCCGTTTATTCAGTACCGCGTTATAAACATAGGACTTAGTACATGCTGGGCAAGATCCCTTAACAATTGACTACATTCTCAGCCCCAGACTGTATATTTTTATTTTAAATCTTTTAAATCTATGGCGTAGTTCACATTACAGCATGTCACAGTTTAGATGGCAACACTCACTCTTCTGCAGCCATCAGTAGCTGATGGCTCTTTTACTGAGTTTAATTCTTTAGAGCCCACACAATACAAGATGTGTGATGATTGGAATGAGATTAGAAACAGGAAAAGTTGTTTTAGCAACTCCCAGTGAAATCTAGTTACATGCCAAAACAAAGAGTTGTGGATGTAATAGGAGCAGATTTTAAAAGATGGTTCAAGACTAGGTATGCTGGTGCAAGCCAAAACACAGACGTGGAGACAGCAAGTTATACAGTAACTCGAGTTGAAGGCCAGCCTCATCTACAAAGTGAGGCTTTATCTTCAGAACAAAAGCCTTTTTACAAGTTTCATTTTCTGTATAATCTTATGCAACATGATTTTTTTTTTAACTCAGCATTAGGTTTCTGCAACTCATCTATATTAATGTGACAAGCTATGCTTCCCATATCTTTTTTGTCCTCCTCCTTTTCTAAGAATGAGGGGCTGGAGAGATGGCTTAGATATTAAGATCACTTGTTCTTGCCAAGGACCTGGGTTTTATTCACCATGTGGCAGCTCACAACCATCCATAATTCTAGTTCCTGGTGCTCTGTTGCCCTCTTCAGCCCTCTAACGACACCAGGCACTCAGGTGGATCACAGACACATGCAAGGAAAACTTGGACTAATGCACATACATCTTTTTTAGAAGACAGTTTGAGTACAGTGCAAGACGGCAGGGAGCCAGGGTAGTTACTAGACTACAGCTGTATCTTTTTTGATGTATAACTTTGAGTTGTAAGCATATACCACTATAATCTGTTTTCCTATTGCTCTTCCCTCCCTCGTCCTCTGACATAAACACTGTTACTGTGAACATTCATAAGTAAGTCTCAGTACTTGAGAAAGGGTCTCCTGAGACCTCTGGACTATTGAGTCCTTTATGACATTTTTCTTATAAGTATTTCACCTACTTTGTAACTTGCTTTATATTCAGAAGTTGACTTTTTATCTTAATTTATTTTATCTGTAATTGAAATTACCTATGTTTTATGGTAGTGCTTTTTAAAAAGAATTTTAAATTCCTCTACATTGTCACAGATTTTCTTTTTTTAAAGCTTTCTCATTTAAGTTCACAACTCACTTGAACCATTTATTGAATAACTCTTTACTAGTTATCTACTACTGTATAATAAATTGCCCCAGCTTAGCAACTTAAAACAACAGATATTTATTATCTCATAGGTTCTATGTGGAAGGGATCTGGGAGTTTGGGTTCAGGGCTTCTCCTGAGGTTATGTCAGCTATGAGCCAGGGATGTGCTAATCTCTTAGCCTTAAGCTCAGTCATGTGGTTATAGGCAGTCCTTGGTTCAGTGCTCTTAAAGCCTCTTAAAATTTGCCTGAAGGGGGTTAAGGGTATAGGGGTAGAGCACTTGGCAAAGCATGCTGCAGTCCTTGGGTTCAGTCCCTAGCATGTGACATGGGGCACAGGGGAGACCTACATGCTGGGTATGGTGGCTCATGCCTGTGCTTCTAGCACTCAAGGAAGATCCCCATGAGCTCCAGGCTAACTTGGGCTAGAGTAGTGAGACCCTTTCTCAAAAACAAACCCCACCAGCATCTGAATAGTCTGAATCTCCTCCCAACATGGCAGTGAGCTTCGTGAAGTAATGAGAACGTTCAAGAGAAGACAAGAAACATAAATTGGCTGTGGGAGGGTAGTTTGTTTGTTTTAGGCAGTCATATGTATCTCGGCTGGCAAACACCTTACTGTGTAGCCAAAGGTGCCCTTGAATTTATAGTCCTCTCTGCCTCCACCTCCTAATTACAGGGATCACAGATATACTTATTTTATTCCGTGTTGGGATCAATACCAGGGTTTCTTGCATGGTAGCCAAACAAACTACCAGTCGAGCTATATGCAAGAAGTAGCAGTCTTATTATAACATAATATTAGAAGGAACCTGTTTCTTCGCCATATTCAGAACTCTGTATAGGTAAAACTTAAGGGAAATTCAGCTTTTCTCTTGATGGAATTGTGGCAAAGGATCTAGACATGCCTTATGGTCAACACCATCCTTGCTCAGTGACATGCAGTGGCAAACTGTCAGGTAAAAATGTTCAAGATTACAACCTGTTTCTGGCTTTAATTTGATCTATTGGTTCAGTTTATTTACATTATTTTTTATTTTTAATAACCTTAAATGTGAGTTTATTCCCAAGACTCAGCTCTTGCTTTTCTCCTACTCTATATATTCATGTATATTTATTTTGAGAGAATATTCTTATCTGCCGATACATATGAAATCTTAACAGAATATCTCAAACTGTATGTAGACATTACCTCAGGCTCTTCATATGTGTTACCAAATTATTTTTTTGTGTATTTCTTTGTTGAGGAACCTCTTATTATTATTACAATACTGATTATAATATTTAATACCCTGTAAGATTTACTACCCTGGAATGATTCATGAGAAACCATATCTAGTTTTCCATT
This sequence comes from Mus musculus, assembly GCF_000001635.26. NCBI lineage: Eukaryota > Metazoa > Chordata > Mammalia > Rodentia > Muridae > Mus > Mus musculus. Next base: position 32,963,459 of record NC_000078.6, read on the forward strand.
ATTGTAACAAAATAATTGAGGATAATCTACCTAAAAGGAGGACAGGTTTTAGATTCACAGTTTCAGTGGTTTTGATCCATCGTTGGCAGTCACTTTTGGGCCTGTGGTAAGTAGTGCTTGGTTTAGCAGCTCTACTTAAGACAACCCAGAAGCAGAAAGAGACAGATAAGGTCAGGTTTCCAATATTTCTTTGAAAAGAATGACCTTTCTTTTAGTAAGGGTCCACTTCCCATTATGCCGTCAACTGGCAGTATATACTGGCACCTAGGAAACACTCATCCAAACTACAACATCACATAGTTAGCACTATATAGGCTTTGATAGGAATTATACATAAAAATGTATCTACTGTTTGATGGGTGTAACTTTTAGCAAAGAGACCCCAAATCTCTTTAGTTTTCTAGTCTGGGAAGGACAAACAGCAAGTATAGTACATAGACAATCTTAAACGTGCTGAAGAAGAAATGGAACAGTGTACATATAATATTAGAGAAGGGTGGTAGGGGAGAACCCTCTCTGCTAAGATTCATCAGCATAGTGAGCTGAGGAAGTGAGCCTGTGTTACAGTTAGAGGGAGTGGCCAGTGAAGACACTGAAGGAGTTGTTTAGTGACTAGCTAGCAGATAGGTAATGTATGGAATGATAATAAAAAGGAAAAAGTAACGTGTGTGAGTTAAAGATAGTAGGGAACGAAAAGACATTAAAGAACTTAGGAGTTGTTTGAGGACTTTAGAAGAAGGGTACTATTCTGCCTTATATGTGGGTTTAAACTGCAGAGGCTGTTCTAGTAGTAGTGCGCTGAAATTGTGGTAGAGAGGGAATCAGGAACACTGCTATTAAGGCTATTAGTGCAGAATCCAGCCAGGAGGTTGATATGCTGGCCATTTAGATTAGGAAGTGGTGATAAATAGAGTCCATGTGTATTTTGAAAACAAGAACCATTGACATTTACTTAAGTGTTGAGATTTCAGATACTACAGCACCCAAAACAAAGTACTTTAGTTGTGGAAAACAATCTATAAGACAAAAAAAAGTTAAATCTTGTATCTTGTGTTGCACTGAGAAATGACCAGTATTAAAATTTTCATGTATAACTCTTCTGGATTTTACCCTCTTTCTGTGTAGGTGTGGATATAAGTGTAGTAAATTGTATGAACAAATTCTCTATGTAATGAGAATGTTTCATTAATCATCAATATTGTAGTAATTAAAAGCTTATTCTGTTGTACAAATGAATTCTAGTTTATATGACTCTCGCAATATTTAGGATGCTTCTGGGTTTTTCAATTATAGGTAGAATTTAAGGAAGCTTTGTTATATTTTTAAGCATATACATAATCAAGAAATCTGTTTCCAACTGCTTTTTCAAACCCTGAACTATGTGGAAGTGATGATTCACAAGTTGATGAAGTAGAATCTCTTTCCTAACAACCTCTTGTTTTCAGCAGTTCACTGATTGCTTGCACTCAAAAACCAAAACACCGTCAATTTATTTGCATTTAAAGTTTTGATAGGGAAAAATGGGTCTTATTTTAATTTTGTTTTTTGTTTTGTTTTGTTTTTGTTTGCTTGTTTTGAGACAGGGTCTCGTATTTCTTGCTGACTTGGAACTCTGACTCTATGTACACCAAGCTGGCTTTAAACTCAAAGTAATCCACCTGCCTCTGCCACCATGCCCAGCAAGTCTTCTCTGAATTTCATATTGTATGGGCTAGTATATTATACTTGGGAAGGTAAAATCTCATGTGTTGACATTTGCATGTTTTTATAAAGTTTTTAGTGTATGGTTAGTTTCTAGAATATTTATGAACTTGTTTTTAATGATCATGTACTTAGGTTTTAATGGCCTTTGTTTTGGTTGTAGTAATGTTTTGTTTTCTTTTGTTTTTCTGTTTTTGGTCTCATTTTATATAGTTTGCCTCCATCTTTGCTTTTGCCACCTGTGGTGGGTTTAAGGGCAAAACAGAAATTCAAGTGAACTGTCCTAAAGTTGGTGTCAATAAGAACCAGACTGTGACAGCTACTTTTGGTTATCCATTCAGGTGAGTAATTTTTTACTTGCTTAACAGCTGTTCTGACTTCATACTTACTCATTAGGATCTTTAACAATTCTGGATTCAGGCAGGGGCCTGCAATCTCATCAGTCTCAGCTCTTGGGAAGCTAAGGTAGGAGGAGCGTTCCAAGACCCTGCCTCAACCAATGGACTTAGGAATGTTTTCCTGAACTTTTATTCCCTGAAGGTGGTAGAATGGTTTAGATGTGCATGTTTTATTTGTGGTCTTTATTTAGACTGTGGTACAGACCAGTGCCTGTCTGCAAATTTTTCATGGTCTCTGGAAGGAACCTTACAAAGGGGAGTATATTCATTACTTTCTAGTTGCTGAGACAGAAGGAAGAATTGGTTTTGCCCACAGTTTTAGAGGCTGCACCATACTAAATTGGCTTCATGCACTTGGCCAGAAAATCATAGAAATGAGAATGTGTGGCAAAGGTGATTCTTCATCTCACGGTAAAGCAAGCCTGCACGTAATGTCCTTCTCCTACCTCCAGGAAAGCCCCTTGCAGAAGTTCCAGAACCTGCCATAATAGTACCACTAGAGAAACATTCCTTTCATGAACCTAAGTGAGAAATCGTGTATAGGCCAGCGTGATGGCTTTATCCCAGCACTCAGGAGGCAAAAGCAGGGGGATCTCAATGAGTTTGAGGACTGCTTGGTTCTACATAAGAAGTTCCAGGTCCAGGACACCAAAGGTTACATAGAGAGACCCTGTCTCCAAAAACAAACTGTCATAACACAGTAGATCAGAGATGGGAAAAATGGGGACCACTCTTAGTGAGCTCATCTGCTGCCAACACTCAAACATGGTTTATGAAGATACACATTTCTCGTGTTTCTGCAGTTACTGAACTAATAGTGTTCTATGTCATTTTAAGACATAAAGGGTACATGTTTCTCAATAATAAAACCATGTTTATTTTACTTTTAAAGGGAAATAAACAGAAACAAGAATCTGACTTCAGAATTTCACTGAAAAGTTTACTGTAAATACCGTCTAGGATATGAGTCTTCTGCTTCCCTTGCTCTACTTGACTTCTCAAAAACTCAATTTTCTGTCCAATAAATTGGAAATATAATCTTTTAAGAGTGTTTTGAGAATCAGGTAAAGTTTCAGGATTTCACTATATAGCCCTAGTTGGTCATAGAGATCTGCCTTCCTCTGCTTCTTGAGTGCTAGGACTAGAGATATGTATATGCTAAGAGCTTACTAATCATCAAAGGGTTTCCATCTCTTAACCATTCATTTTGTACAGTAACCATCTTTAATGACATTGGTTTTATAATTTATAAGTGGGAGAAATGTAAGGCAGTGTAAATTTTCATTTAGCTAGTTAATCAAGGGTTAAAATATGAACCATGGGGCCCGAGAGATGGCTCAGCAGTTAAGGGCACTCTTTTGGAAGACCTAGGTTTCCATTCTCAGCACTCACATATGGCTCACAATTGTCTGAATTCTAGTTCCAGGGAAACGGATGCACTCTGGCCTTTGCAGCCATGAGGCACACAGGTGGTAGTCAGACATAAATGCAGGCAAAACATCCACACACATGAAGTAAAAGTTAAAACTGAGTCTGCAGGTTGATTGAAAATACCTTGTAAACAACAAAGAGAAGAAGAATATTATCATAATTGCTCTCCTAGAATTAGTGACATAGACCTCTGCCTCTTAGAATAGAAATGGGAGCTGTAAAGTATTTTTATAATCCCTTCTAATATGATAAATGTTAAAGTGTTTAATTCCATTTATAGTCAGTTTAGATTCAATCTGTCATAAACCTATTACTGAATAAATTTTGGGGTATATGTAGTATGAGATTTTTGGTTTAAATATTAATATTTAATATTAATTAAATAATTGTTAAATATTTAAGTCTTTCTTTTTCAAAAAGAAAATGTTTATAGTGTACTTGGGGATTATATTTTGAAATGGCAATATTCTGCTTAAGTATTTCAGTGTTAGGAGAGTCCAGTCATTTGTGTATTTATTTGAGTCTCTCTCTCTCTTTTTTTTAATAGGTTGAATCAGGCATCATTTCATACACCTCCAAATGTCAGTGTGTGTGACGTGAACTGGGAAAAGCATGTTCTCATAGGTGATTACTCCTCTTCTGCACAGTTCTACGTTACGTTTGCAGTCTTTGTGTTCCTGTACTGCATTGCTGCCCTTCTGCTCTATGTTGGTTACACGAACCTCTACCGGGATAGTCGCAAACTGCCCATGATCGTAAGTAACCGTTTTATGTCTCGGTTCAAAAGTAGTATGCACACATATAAGTAAGCTACAGTTCAAGGTACCTGCTGATGCTTCCCTACTAGAAATACAAACGGTTGGTTGGCATGTGTGTTTGATATGAGCAGAGCTTTAGTTATTAAGTTCACTTCAATTTTCAGTCTGTTCATGCTTCAGAGATTTCTTTTTAAGCCTAGAAAACCCTCAAATATTTGATAACTTGTTAAGTTTAAAGTAGCAAACGTTTAAGAACTTAGTATCTTTAATTTGACAACTTGCACAAGTCCCATTTTTGCTTCTCACCCTTTTCTCCTTTTCTCCAAACTCCCTTATGTCACTTGGGATTCTCAGGGATCTTCATGGTCTTTCTCAGAGAACTGGGGCCCAAGGTTCACATCTGAACTTTTAAAATAGAATGTTCTTTAGAATGTGGCTCTGCCTGACCCTCTATGTTATGCATTGTGTATGGCTGCTAAACACTGGCCCAGATTATTCTTATATTCATTATCACTGGTATCAGTAAGTTATATTTGAACCTTTGAATGTCAGCAAAGGATTTGGATTTGATGTCCTTATACCTTTTTGAGGGCTTCAGAGTCTACTGAGCTAGAAATAAAAATAATCTTTGATATTAAAGGGAATAGACTCTCCTGGGTTATGAATGGCAACTCTAGCCATGGTCTATGTTAGACCTCCACTGTAAAGGTCAGTGATAGTGTGGAGGCTTTTGTGATACTCGGCATTTGTAGCTATGAAAAAAGCACTAAAGTCTTTAAAGAAGTTGTGAATTGACCTTAAGTAGAAGGCTGTTTTAAAAGGAAGGAATTATTAAGATAAATTGTATTTACAAACTTATTTTTAATTTTTGCTGCTTGGATCATAAGACTGTAAATGGTAAGTAAAGAAGAAAAACATTTTTTATTGTACAGATTTTCTATTTATGTCTAGATAAGTATAAGAAAGCTAGATGTATTCATTCAAATACTTCTTGGCTATTAATTACCTTTTTAAAATGTTTATTCATTACAAACTAGGAATCTGTAGCTTTGAACATTTTAGATTTTGCCTTAAAAAGTGACTAGATCAATCACAGAATTTTTTTTTAATTCTATATTATTAAAAGATTTTTTTGCATTTTGTCACTCTACCAACAAATTTCCTTTTTACTAAATAAAAAATTAACCCTCTCTTGCATTTTATCTAATAATTTAAAAAATAATATACTTCAGTCAATATTAAGAAGTAGCTTGTAGAGAGCTTTCTACATGATCAAAACAATCTAGTATATGATTCAAGGATTTAGAAGTAAGTCTCTATATTAGAGTGATGTTATTGATCATACAGATATTCCAGAGTTGGTCTCATCAGTGGTTTTTGCTAGTATAATATAGAAGGATTTACTTTTTGTTTTCTTTTGGTTTTGTTATACAGGGTCTCATAGCACAGTCTGGCCTGCTAAGTAGCTAAAGATGACCTTGAACCTCCTGACCCTCCTGCTGCTTCTACTCTCAGGTGCTGGGAATGCAGGCGTACACTGCCATGCCCAGCACAATGGGTGCTTCTTATTTATAAAAGTAAAGTGCAGGGTCAGGTGAGACGGCCCAGCAGTTAAGAACACACACTGCTCTTCTAGAGGACCTGAGTTCAGTTCCCAGGACCCGTGTTAGGCTCACAACTGTCTGTAACTCTAGCTCCAGGGGAATCCAGTGCCCCTAGACACACACATGCACACAAAATTTAAAATAATAAAATAAATTTTTAAAGTTAAATTTTTAATTATTTAAATTTACTCATAAGTATAAAAAGGACTCGTGTTTTAAATGTAACATTGACCTTTAGGTACTAGTGATTAATAAGCATAAGTTGTTGATTCTGTACTAAGGTATTTTAAGTATTTTAGTTTCAATTTTTTTTTAGTCTAGCTTTTCTTTTTTAATATAGCACTTTTTCGTATTAAGTAGCAGATGGCATAGTGGTACACCAAATCAGGACTATCAAAAATGAAACGAGGCAAAAGGGATTTTCAAATTCTAAAATCTTTTACAAATGTTTTGACTTGTTGGTTGGGTCCCAGAAGCGCTAGTTAGCTGCATCACAGGGCTCTAGGTAGAACCATTCACTTAGACTGCTATGTGACTAGAGTCTAGGAGGACATAATTTTTAGGGACCCCAGTAATTCCTCACTTTTCATTCATCAGAGGTTTATTTTGTGTGCTGTGCTCAGAAAAGTTCCTACTTTTGAAATATGTAGATGGCTTAGTGTAATTATCAGCAAATTAGAGTTAAAGAGCAGAACCAGTGGGCTGAAGAGATGCCACAGTTGGTAAAGTTCTTGCTCTGCAGGCATTGCAGATCTGAGTTCACAAGGAAGTACAAATTATAACCCCAGCACTGCAGAGGGTGTGGGGACAGGTGGGTCCCTGGCACCCACTGACAGTCAGGTTAGCCAAATCCATGAGCTCCAGGCTCAGTGAGAAACCCTGTCTCAAAAAGTAGAGCCCAGCTGTGGAAGACACCTGACATTCGGTTCTGGCCTCCACACACGAGGTTATACACAAGGTTTATATACACATACACAAAAATAAGTTTAACCAGAAAAAAACATGTCTTAGCCAAGAATTCAAAAAGAAGTAAATACCTGAAAATTAAGAACTTTGACATATTTTGGTCAAAGCTATAAATTTAACATTGGGGAATTTTGCTTACTATGATATTTTATTGGGTTTCCAAAAGAAAAGAAGTACTTAGAAAATATAGGAGTACAGGGGTAGTGTTCCCACAATTCAGAGAATGATGGCTATGATACTTGTTTTCTGTGATCTGTGCATTTTAAAAGGACCAGAGTTAATGAAAGCTTAAATGCAAATATCCGTGTTTGTCTAATTAGCCCTTGGTTTTGTCCTCTAAGCACAAATATTTATTCACTGTGTAACTTAAAGGTGGCTGATGAGATAATTCAAATCTTTTTCACTTTCTTAAACATGTATTTCAGTGTGTGTGCATATGTGCATACATGCACATGCAGTACTGCACATGTGAGGTCAGAGGACAGCTTGCAGGAGTTTGCTCTCTCCTTCTACCTTGTGGGTTTCAGGGATCTAACTCAGGTTCTCAGCCCCAGTGACAAGTACCTTTATCTGTTAAGGCCTCTCACTGGTCCAAGATAATTAAATTTTAATTCCACTGATTTTTTTTTTTTAAGAGGTCTTTGGTGATAAGCCCTAGAACTCAGTCTTGGGTTTGAACTAACTGGTTTGAGTTAACTTTGCTGTTAACAAACAGGAGCTCATACTTTGAGGAATATCAAAGCTATAAACTTCAGACCATTTCCTTTAATTCACAGGCATCCAAACAGGATGGCCTTCAACATCATGGTACAGAGGTCTACTCCAAGTATCTAGGTCTTTGTAACCAGTCTAGTGAACAATATTTCAGTTCTCCAGCAGAAAAGATTAAATAAGGAGAAGTTGGTTGCTTTGTTAGTTTTTCTTTATCTTATTCTATAAATAATATCCAGTATTAAGTATTAAAACCTTCATTTACATTTTTGGGAATGTAATAAATAGCAGGATTCAGAAGAAAACAATTGAAATTCAAAAGAAATTATTTCATCTTTTTGTCACTATAATGAACATTCCTTTTAAATTTTTATAGTAATTTTTTACTTTTTGAAATTATAGTTACATCATTTCCCCTCTTCCCTTTTCTACCTCCAACCTCTCCCATGATTCCCTCTACCCCCAAATTCATGGTATCCTTTTCTTTGATTTTTGTTGTATATTTTTTCCTAAATATATAAATAAAACCTGCTCAGTTCATATACCATTGCTTGTATGTAGATGATTTCAACTGATCACTTGGTATTGGATAACCAGTCGGCCTCTTCACTGGGGAAGACTGTTTCTCTTATCCTTGCCATTCCTTAGTTGCCTGTTGTTCTTTGTCTAGGGTTGAGACCACCTGGGCTTCTCCTCCTTCCATATTAGCATGTCTATTATGTCATCCTTGTTCAGATCTCTAGGCAGCCATGTTGATAGACTTCATAGGTGTAGTTTCTCTGACAGTTTTAGAAGATGTAATCTCACAGCAAACTTCCTGTTCCTCTGTCTCTTACAGTCTTTCTACCTCCTTTTCTTCTCTTGTTCCCTACATTTTGATCAGTTATGGTTTTCTGTGACAGTCTCTGCCTATTGCAAAGAGAGGGTTTCTTTGATGAGCAGTGAGAGCTACACTTCTCTGTGGGTATAGAGGTAGATATTTAGAGTGTAGTTAGGGAGTATGCTGGTTCATTTAGTAAAGTGGCAGTTAATAGCTTTTCCTCCAAATTCCATGACTTCTCTATGCTGGGTAGTGGCTAGGTTTCCAGTCAGGCTTGATTTCCTCCTTCCTTGAGGAGACTTTACATTCAGTTGTATAACTTGGTGTTGACCAAGGTATACATGCCATGTTAGTCATTGTGATTCACAGGTATTATAGCTGAATAGGTCTATTGGTTGCTTTTCTCTCTTACAACTTTGTATGATGCCTTCTGGTACCATGAAAGCTAGTCCTCAGGGAGGAGGCAAAATTCAGGTCAGATCCAGCTCAGGTTCTCTGGGTTCTGTATCAGAAATGCATAGTGTCTTCAGCAATAGGAATGTGTCTTGCATCTCTGGGGGACAACCAAAGGCAACAGCAATTTGTGGGAAGTTTCTTGGACAACCCTGACCACAAATCTTATGCCTGGTGTTGGCGTTTCTGTTAGCAAGTCTATTATGGCTCTTGGCTCTTACAGGGAACATTGCTGGCCTAAATGGGGAAATTTTCATTTAAACTACATGTATACACAGACTTATGTAACTTTAGGCAGTTAGATAATAACTTCAGCATGACTTCAGACATCCTGCTATTTTTATCTTGCTTCTATATTTAATTTCCTCTTCCTCCCTAATTAAAACCCCATAGTTTTTAAAAATTTTATATGTTTAGGTGTTTGTGCACCACATGCCTGCTGGGCCCACAAAGACCAGAAGAGGGTGTCAAATTCCCAGAAACTGGAATTAAAGACAGTTATAAGCCACCATATGGTTGCTGGGAATTGAAGTTGGGTCTTCTGGAAGTATAGGCATTGTTTTTAACTATTGAGCCATTTTTATAGCTCCTAATACAATGAACATTCTTAAAATTCATAGTTATAAAACTTAAAAAGACTTGGTTGTATTTTTTAACTACTTCATTGATTTCTTGAAGAATTATTTTTGACAAGACTTAGAATTTTATCTGAATATAGGAGGATAAGGGAGTTTATTTGTGTATGCAAGGGGTTATAACAATATAATTAAAGGAAGTAATGATGTGAATAAAGTTGAGTGACAGTTAAAAGAGAAAACCTGATACCGTCAGTTTATAGGTCTTAGCAGGGTTGGCAGCTTGCAATGATGATGATCAGCAAACATTATGGAATGAACACAATGTCTGGTCTTGTGGTGCATGCCTTTAATTCCCTGGAAGCAGGGACAGATGAATTTCTGTGAGCTGGAGGCCAGCTTAGCCTATATATTCAGTTCCAGGCCAGCCAGTACTACATTGTAATACTGTCTCAAAAAAGCAAAACAAAATAGATATGGAGAAATGCACTTAATTGTTGACAGTAGAATAAAGTGTGACTCTAAGTGTGTAGATGGTCAAGATTATGGTGACAACTTATAAAACTTTGCCTTTTTACATCAAAAGTGGACTTAAGGGCTAGAGATGGTTTGGTGGCTAAAGAGCACTTGTAAAAGCAAGAGGATCTGAGTTTAAATCTCCAGCACCCATGCCATGTGGGCCCCCAGTTTTAGTGTGGGGTGCAGAGATAGGTGGGTCCTGGGGGCTTGCTGGCTAGACAGCCTAATTCAAAAAGAGGAATGTCAGGTCAGTAAGAGACCCGGTCTCAAACAGATAAGGTTGAGAACAATAGAGGAAGACACTGACTTACTCCTGTTCTCCATGTGAACACATGTAGGTGTGCACACTCACCAAAATTAGAAGTAAAAATAGAAAACAAAAGTTTTTTTGTTTTTTTTTTTTAAATAAAAGGAATACCCAGCCGTTCTTGCAAGGAGGCGAAAAGATTGCTCTGAATTCAAGGCTAACAAAACCCTGCCTCAAATATAAATAAAAGTTTAAGTTACAGACTTATAAGGAAATGGTTAAGTCTTGTTATGTCTCTGGCATGGTGCTAGAGACAGTAAATACCAATGGTGATTAGACAGAATGTGACCTTTTATGCAGAGTAAATTATGAAGACCATCCATTTCTTGATACCATGGAATTAAAGGGAATCCTGATTTCTTTATTGCTGATAGGAAATGCGCTGCTTTTAAGTTGATTGTGCACTAACTGCTTTTTCTTCTCTAGGACTTTATTGTTACTCTTGTTGCTACTTTTTTGTGGTTGGTGAGTTCCTCAGCCTGGGCTAAAGCTCTTACAGATATTAAAGTAGCTACTGGACACAGAATTGTGGAGGAACTTGAAATTTGTAATCCAGAATCAGGAGTGTCATGTTACTTTGTCTCTGTGACTAGTATGGGCTCCCTGAATGTATCCGTGGTAAGTGGCTGATACTTGCATGGTTTGTTTCATTTACTAGAACAACATTTAAGAAAGCAATAACTTTCAGTAATGTGAATAAATTTATTCTGATTTTATTCAGCCATTTGGGTTCAAATTAGGATTTATATGGAAAGTATGACCTGTAACCAAGCTATAAAAACTAGAAGAAGACACTAATGATGATGTACCACCCACTGTGGTATACTATCTTAAGTTACTCATCCATTCTGAGGGGAATATGAAAGATGGTATTGTTAGCTTCACTATACAGCTAAGAAAACACATATACCTCATGCATTATATTCCTCGTAGGAGACACCGCTTTTGAACTAGATCTCACTTTGATCCTGTTCTCTTTAAGTCTGTTTTACTAAGAATACATAAAACTCTTAATAGTTTTAAAAGTTTCTTAAATTCGTAAAATTTAATATATGAAATTCATTGAATATTTTTCTATTTCATCAAACTGAAGTTTATTATCAATAATGTTGAACATTTTCTATTTTGGAAGGCTTTTTCAAGAAAATACTTTTATATAAGTTGATGCCAGTACTGCCTTATAAAGCAATTTACCCACATTCCAGTTTATAACTTTGTAATGTAAAAGTCAGGACTTGGAGCTTAACAGAGTGCTTTGAGGAGAGCAAGTTCAGAAGAATTTTGTGTGCACTTACACAAAGACATGTAAAGCATTTGCTCTTTAGTTACATAGTACTGCAAGCCTCTTACTCTACTCTTACTTCATAAGTCACATCATGGAGTGAGTGTTGGAAGAACTTTGTTAAATAGCATAGGTAGGTTCAGTTTGTTCCCTCTGAAATTTCACCTAGTCCTCTGAGTATGTGGAAAGGAAATTCTTGTGTTGATGAGGTAGGATGTAAAGTACAGCCTGGCTCCAGCTGTTGGAATAGCAGTGAGCAGTTAGAAGAGGGAAGGAAGGAGGAGAGTCAATGGAAGAAAAGTACAAATGTAAAAGATGCAAACTCGGCTCCCCGTCGACCCTCCTCACCCTAGATACCAAAGTCTAAATTCAAAGTAATAAGGGGAAGATCTCACCTTTCTCAGATGTAATCAGAAGTTCTACATGCAGAAATAAAAGGTTTTCATTTTTGTTGTTTTATGTTAGATATAGAGGTTTAACATGTTGGGTATAAGTCATTAGCAATCCATAATTTGTACAGTGGACTGTATGTAGTCTTCATTTTTATTCTACTCTGTATGTATCTGAAAGCAAACATTAGATTCTTATGTGTTTTCCTCTTTATAGATCTTTGGCTTTCTGAATATGATACTTTGGGGAGGAAATGCTTGGTTTGTGTACAAGGAGACCAGCTTACACAGTCCGTCAAATACGTCAGCTTCCCACAGCCAAGGCGGTGGCCCACCCACTTCTGGAATGTAACTAAGGGGAGAAATACACTGTATGAAATGTGTGCTCTAGCATGCCTTGTTGCCAACACCTTGAAAAGCATTATTGTTTCTAATAAAAAGTAATGGCTTTTTCAGTAAATTGGTGGGTTTAAAAATTTGCTGCTTTTCTACATAAAATGTGCCTTTTCTAGAAATTTAAGATGTAAATGTATTTTTACATGAAAGTTTGAAAATTCGGGAGCCTGTTATGAGATGATGTTACTTTTAACTGAACAATAATTTAACTAAGTTGCTTCTAAAGTGTTTACACCTTAAACTTTAACATAAACCTTCATTCAGAAAACAGTTATGTCGTATCATAATATAGGAAGAATGTGTTTGGAAAATACACTACTGTTAGTTTGTATACATTAGATCTTTCAGGCTTGGCTTGTTTAAAGAAAACCTTGATTGCATAAATCATATTTAGAAAAAAATTAGTGCAATTTTATATTTGAATATTGTTCATGTTAAAATTTTTTTGAATTGCAAAGACTGGGTATATATTTTGTTTCTGTTTTTTCTAAATGATCTGCTGTACTTATTAGGTGTACTAAAATTGTCTTAGAAGCGAGGGTTTGAAAATTGTACAAATGTGTAGAGGTAACTTTGCACTTGTGCTGCATGGGTATATCCATTATTTCTGGTGGTTTCTTAGGCTTGCAAAGAGCACGGTTCCCAAGACGGGTTTATACACGTAGGCGTTCTCCATCAGGCTTGTTTACTATCTTTTGTTCATACCAAGAGAAAAAAATCTACTTTTTTTTTCCAGACCCTGTTTAGAGGGTTACTAAAAATTAAGGTTGCCTTTTACGTTTGAAATGTTTAACATTTAGTCAATGATGTTTCTTCTCCTGAGTTTAACATTGATATTGTGAAAATAAATGCAGTTCAGATTTATTTCTTAAGATTCATTCTTCACAAAAGGGTGATTAAGGAATTATGCTCATAAAGGAACCTAAGCAAGCTGTATTGTGTGTGTGCTGTGTGTACACACATTTGTGTGTGCTCAGAATACATGCTTTCTGCTCCTGACTTTTTGTTGTACAGGATTCAGATTCCTAGTCCTACAAGATGATGTTTGTGTGTAAGGCACACCTTTTTTGTTGCTTTATTCATGACAAAGTGTCAGTTTGAGAATGTATGTTTAATAAGCAAACAATAAAGAAGTGAAAATAAAGAATGCCCCGTTGTTATATTACAATGAACTCTTCATCCTAAAGGTATAAGCATTGCAAAATGGAACCTCTTTTCAAAGCAGGAGATAGAATTACAATAGTAATTTTAAGTGCCAATAGAACAGACTAAAATGGTTCAGACATTTCATTCTTGTTTGAAAAATATTTATAACTATTAGATTGTCTTCCTGGTAAATATTTTATAATTGGTCACTCAAATAGGGAAGATTACTGACTGAGGGCATACAACTTCCAGGCCTGTTTCCATAGTTCAGTTGGAAGACTGCTTGTCTAGCTAGCCCCGTCCATCCTTCTGCACTACTGCATACATAAGCCAACGATGGCAGCCCAAGCCTCAAATCTCAGCACTCCATAGTTTAAGATCATCCTTGCCTGCTTGGGGAGTTCAAGGCTAGCCTGGGCTATATCAATCAGTGAGGAGTACTCTTTTCCTGCTCTCTCTCTCTCTCTCTCTCTCTCTCTCTCTCTTTACATATACCATCTTTTCCTCCCTCCTCCTTCCTCCTCTTCCTTTTTCCTCTTCACCTCCCCATCCTGAAGCGAAACTGCTGGGATTAGAACCTGTCCTTGGCCAGCTCCCAAGCTGGCTAACAAGGTGAAGCCTGTATTTGTATCTGAAAACATGGAAATAAAGAATATTGACCTTGGACTGGAGAGATGGCTCAGGGGTTAGGAGCACTGACTGCTCCTCCAGAGGACCCACATGACATTTAATAACCAGCTATAACTCCTAGGAGGATCTAATGTTCTCTTCTGGCTTCTACAGGTATTACATACATTCACAGACAGTATGCATGCAGGTAAAACATTCACATAAACTTAAACTGACTTCAAAAAAAATATGAAAAGCAAATGGGTCTAGAGGTTTTGAAATGTCTTCAGCACAGGTTCTCCATAAATGTTAGTTGTGTCTAAGACAGCCTGGAGTCCAAGGGGCTAGGGGACACAGGCTGAGAAGCGGAAAAAGCTTTAAGCATCTAAGTTTTTCCTTTGGTAGTGTTTACAATTTGGTTTCCCTTAATCAATCCTAAGTGTTTGGGTGTATTTGTTTTTCTGTTGGTGCAGATATTGGCAAGGCTAATGAAATTAAAAAAAAAAAAAGTAGTCCATTGAAATGAGAGTAAACTCAGAAAGGGCTCCTGCTAGCCTCCCCTCCCCGCTGTTTTTTAGGGAACATTGTAGAGGCAATTTCTAGGACAGAAGTGATAAGCTTTAACTTCCCAGAAGACAAGCTGCAGAGAGACAGCTAACAGACTCGTTACTAATTGTTTTTAAAAAACATTCACCTAGATAAAGATCTTTAAATGTGTAAAAGGTAGGGGTAGAATTACATGGTATTTTGTGTTTGGGCATAATTATAATTTTTATGTAATATTTCCAGAAACAGGTGCCTGTAAAATCATACCGAAGAACTTTATATGTACCAGATTTTTAAAAGAAATAAAATATTGCTAGAAGAACTTGTTCCTCATGGAGATAGAATTGGTACAGATAGCTCAGAATGAATATTCTCCTCAGTACTTGATGCTGCCGGGCCACTCGTCACTGCTCTGAGTTTGAAGCGTCATGTTTGTTTTAAAGCCTGTTTGTGGTTGCTGTTGAGGCTGACCTCCCTTTAGTTTAGTTACAGCTCCTCTGCTTCTCCTGCCTTCCCTTCTCAAACCCTTAGCTGAGTTTTCTTCTGTGAGACTTTCTCTGTGGATGTACACAGTTCCCTACATCACCTTGGTAGTAACCCCTTGGCGTTTCCATGGCTGCAGTGTTCGCCCCATCTGTGGCTTGTATTTTCACTGGATTTTGTCATATAAATTTGTAATTTCTTCATTTCAATGGTATGTAACTACCTTCCTGGTGGGTTTAGTTTCTGCAATGGTTTTGG
This sequence comes from Mus musculus, assembly GCF_000001635.26. Taxonomy (NCBI): domain Eukaryota; kingdom Metazoa; phylum Chordata; class Mammalia; order Rodentia; family Muridae; genus Mus; species Mus musculus. The sequence continues at coordinate 32,978,811 of NC_000078.6, forward strand.
CTGTGGTGAAGTCACATATTCCTGTATACATTTTAGAATCCTCTTATCAAGCTCCTAAAGACCCTTTGTGAGGTTTCAGTTGTGAAGAATTGCATTGAATTTGTACATCAGTTAATTTGTGAAGAATTGTCAAATTTATAATGCCACAGTTTTGTATTTATAAACATGGTATATTTCTGCATTTTTATTTTATGCTTTCCAATAAAGTTTTATAATTTTCTACATAAAGATTTAAGATTATACTTAGCCTCAAGAATTTTCATGCTGTTTACACAATTACATTAGATTATATTTTGAATTGAGTTGTAATTGTTTATTGCTGTTATATATAAACAACATGTATAGGTTTTTACCTACTGATAATTATAGAAGTTGGCAGTTTTTCAAACCTTGAATTTTTAATATGTAAATTATCCTGGTATTTAATGTTTATCATCTACAGATGTTGATAGTTTTATCATGTTTGGAAATTACACATTCTAAATATTCTCTAATTATAAAGTGATCTTCAAGAAAACCTGTTTTAAAAGTAGAAAAAGTACATTTACCTGACATACTGACTGATAACTGCTTCAGTACATCACTTGTAATGACAGATTTGCACTGTTGTATATTGGTAGTTGTAGTAACGTAAACTGGTCAGATCGATTGGTTCTTTATAGAGTTGAATTAAACCGATCACAGTGAGAATGTTCATATGAACCTTGTTTGACTCTGCTTGGACAAGAATGGCATTTATTAGCCGGGCGTGGTGGCACACACCTTTAATCCCAGCACTCGGGAGGCAGAGGCAGGTGGATCTCTGAGTTCGAGGCCAGCCTGGTCTACTAAGTGAGTTCCAGACAGCCAGGGCTATACAGAGAAACCCTGTCTCGAAAAACCAAAAAAAAAAAAAAAAAAATGGCATTTATTTAGAGCTGGGTAGTGGTGGGGCATGCCTTTAATCCCAGCACTTAGGAGCCAGAGGCAAGCGGATCTCTAGGAGTTTGAGACCTGGTCTACAGAGTGAGTTCCAGGATAGCCAGGGCTACACAGAGAAACCCTGTCTTGAAAAACTTTTTTAAAAATGGAAGAAAAAAAAAAAAAGGAAAGAGAAAATGGCTTCTTGAATTACAAAGAATGTGGTTAGACTCTTTAAGCTGGTTTTGTTTAGTTATAATTGACACATAATAAATTACACATGACGAAGTATACAGTTTAAATATTGAAATGCGTCTGGTGAAGGTCCCCACAACTAGAAAATGAACCAATATCAGTTACTGCCCAGTGTCCCTATCTGTCTCTGACTTTACCCACTCCAGCACTTATTGTCACTGGCTATTCTCTAAAATGTTAGGTGAGTTCATACTATAATATAATTTTTTTTCTGAGTGTTCTGTGTGTGAATTACCACACCTTGCATATGTATTCCTTTGTTGGTAAATAGGCTGTTTGGAACTTTAGGCTAATGACAGTTTATGGACATTCACAAGTCCTTGGAATGTCCACTTGGGAGGCTGAGGCAAAAGGATTTTGAGTTTGAAGATAGTCTGGACTATATAATGAAAACCTATTTCAAAAGAGGGGGAAAACAAAAAAGTGTTAGTTCTGGCATGTAACTTTAGACTCCACACTCAGGAGGCAGAATTAAGCAGATCTTGCTGAATCTAAGTCCAGCCTGGCCTACACAGTGAGTTCAAGATCAGCCAGGGCTAGTTACACAGTTGTGTTGGCTAGTTTTATGTCAACCTGACACAAGCTAGAGTCATCAGGAGTCTCCATTGAGAAAATGCTTAGATCATATGGGACTAACCGCGGGCCTGTAGGGCATTTTCAATAAATGATTGATGGGGGAGGATCCAGCCCATTGTGGATTGTGCTACCCCCATGGCTGGTGTTCCTGGGTTCTATAACAAAGCAGGTTGAACAAGCCAGAAAGCAGCATTCTTCATGACCTCTGCATCAGCTCTTGCCTCCAGGCTCCTGTCTTGCTTGAGTTCCTGTCTTGATTTCCTTCAGCATGATCAGTGATGTGGAAGTATGAGCCAAATAAACCCTCTCCTCTCCAAGTTGTTTTTGGTCTTGGCATTTTAACACAGCAATAGAGACCCTAACTAGGACCCGGTGAGACCCTGTCTCAAAAAAACAAAACAAAAAACCAACTTGAGGCATACTTCAATAGTAAAGACCAGGCATGGTACATTCCTGCCATTCCATCACTTGGGAGGTAGAGGAAAGAGGATCTAGGATTAAAGGCCAGCCTCAGTTACAGGACACCACCACCCTCCCCATCACACACACAAAAGTAGAGCTGGAGAGGTGGCTCAGCACTTAAGAACACTTCCATCTCCAGTGTCTCTCAGCGATCTAGCTCCTGTTCCCAGAGCTTCCAGTGCCCTAAGCTCTCTTCCATGGGCACTGCATATACATGTGGACACATACATACACGTAACAGTTTTCAGAAGGTATTTTAAAGGAAAACTAGTACAATAGCAGAACCATATGGTGGTGAGATTTTAACTTGAGAAGCTGCCATAGTGGTTATGTACCTTCAGCAAAGGAGACTCCAGTTTCTTTACATCTTTATAGGCAGCATGGTCAGAATTTGGAATTGTTTGTGGCTGTTTAGTAGTGCCATTGTGGTTCTGATTCTAAAAATAAACCTATTGTATTTTTCTTCATTTTGTCTTTCACAGAGCAGACTTAATTGTTTTGTGCAGGGGATCTTTTTAATTTCATTGTATTTTACCTTATGGATTTACTTTTGATGTGTCTATAAACCCTCTACTCTCCAAGTTGTGTTTGGTCATGGAGTTTTAACATAGCAATAGAAATCCAAGTGCAGGGGATTTCCATGCCCTCGTTGTAATTAGGATCTATAGTAAGCTTGAGAGAGAGCAGCATCCACATTATTTCCAAAGCAGAAGTACACCTGGACTCCCACTCCAGCCCCACTTAGCCTGCACATGTAGGCCAGATACTATAACCTGATGAGGACAACACATCTCTGCAGCTCTCTCTAGACAGAGTTGAGAAGCTGACATTACAGTGAGTTGAAGACTCGAAGTTATGGGACAACCTGGCTCTTCCATCATCTCTGTCAAACACCCTATGCTGAACTAACCACCCGGGATGTGGAACTTACTGCTACCCCAAAAGTCAGACCTTTCCTCTGGGGCCAGAGATTCCTTGGTGGGGTTGTGGGGGAGGAGCTTTGAAGAGGCTCTTTGCCCTGCCCCACTCCCATCCCTCTCGTGCCCTCTTTATCTTTCATCCTCTGAATGAATCCTCTCTCCAGCCTTCTCTAAAGCCACATTGAGTTCAGATCTCCCTATGTTTTATTGCTCTCCCTCCCACTCCTAGGCCTTGAGCCCTTTCATACTAATGAAGGGAAGTGTAGTGGCCTGCTGCTTCCATTCTGGCATATTTAACACTCCATCCTCCACACCATATACCTTTTAACACAATAAAGTTTTAAATTAGCAAAGAAGGCTTCTTCTTGCCAATAACAGAAAGATCCTCTGGTATTTTAGCACTTATTTAATGTATCATATTAGCCATATGCCTTACTGTTTCGAAAAATATAAATAAAGCCTACCCAGACATTTATACCCCTCTACACATGGGCCCAGAGGGCAACTCTGTCCTCTGCTGCTAAGACTGTATTCATAGGACTAGAGATGAGAACCTTTGCATTTGTATGACAATGTGTCGGTTATTATCCTTAGCAAGGGTGGTTTCAATGGAATTTTAGGGACTGGCCTAATTAGAGTCATACAAGAGAATACCAGGTGAGAGAATGAAAAGGAGCAAATGCGGGTGATTGTTTTGAGATCCTTTGCTGTGAAGGAAAACAAAATAGAATAGAGGGTTTTATTTTTTAAGCTGAAAAAAAAAAAAACCAAAAAAAAAACCCCCAAAAACATTGGTTCCCTTTAGAACTGGAAAAGCTTGCTGATCAAGGGAAGAAAAGACAGATGGTTACAGGGCCAGAGACAGGAGGAAAGGCAGGGAGCCAGTACCAGACAGAAAGGCTGTCTTGGTGAAAGCACACACAGTCCAGTGCTTTAGGAGAGAATTGTGTGTCTGTGCACAGGTGTGTGCTGGTTGTGTGTGTGTGTGTGTGTGTGTGTGTGTGTGTGTGTGTGTGTGTGTGTGTGTGTGTGTGTGTGTGTGTGAATGTCTTCGGAAGCCAAATGTTTGATGCCTCCTGTGTCTTCCTCTGTCACCACACTGAAAGTGAATGTCTTAGGGTTTTACTGCTGTGAACAGACACTATGATCAAGGCAAGCCTTATAAAGGACAACATGTTTTTGGAGCTGGCTTACAGGTTCAGGGGTTCAGTTCATTATCATCAAGGTGGGCATGGCAACATCTAGGCAGGCATGGTGCAAGCAGAGCTGAGAGTTCTAGGCTACTAGTGGAAGACTGGCTCCCAGGCAAGCTAGGACTAGGGTATTAGCCCACACCCACAAGGCCACACCCACTCCAACAAGGCCATACCTCCCAACAGTTCCACTCCCTGGCCCAAGCATGTACAAACCATGACACTGAAGTTCACCGATTCTTTAGGCAGACAGCCCCAAAGATCCAGCTCTGCTTCCCTCATGCTGGCATGGCAACTGTACTGTACTGCACCCAGTTTTCACATGCATATTGAGGATTGAACAAGATCCTCATGCCCAGTGAGCCATCTCCTGGTCCTGCCTAAAACAAAACTTTTAAAGAAGTTGCTTAGATTTAGTGGGCAAAGAACATTCTCTTTAATTGCATCTGTGTTCTGAAAATAAGCAAAATCATCTGAGAATGTGTAGGAAGGTAATATACAGTCTCGGGGAGCAAGAGGGCAAGAGAAGCAGAATATTTACATTAAAAGGCATTGCTAGGCATGGTGGGCACTTGTAATCCCAACATGTGGGAACTGGAGGTGAGACAATCTGAAGTCCATAGCCAGAAGGCTAGAGAGATGCCCCATCTCAAAACAACTAATGACTAGGCCTTACTTAGATCCACAGTACTGAAAATGTTTTAAGAAGATTGTACTAGGGATTATAGCCAATGCAACAGGACAAGAAAAAAACAGAAAAAAACTATCCAAATGGAGAAACTAAGCTATTATTAGTAGTAGATAATAAGTGTCCAGGTCCAGGAGACCCAAGATGAGCTTCAGGCACCAGAAGTAGCTTAGAGAGCTAGTGGGATGGAAGATAAATATACCAAAACTACACAAACAATTATTGTTAGAGACTTCAAGTAAGGTTGTGGACTAGAAGCTGCCACTGTATTAGCAAAGAAGTCAGAATGAGAAGAAAAAAAAAATCAAGTACCCCAAGGGGAGAAAGGAGGTGCTTTAGAAATTGAAAGTCACTAATAGAAGAGCTGAGATGTAGAACTATACCAAACACTAAAAAGTAAGCCAAGCTAACCCAGCCCAACCGTGCAGCTCCCTGGCAGGGGGAAAGGAAGCTAAGCCTCCAGAAGTCACAGGTTTTGGTGAGATTGTAATTCCTTCAGCCAGGAGTGAAGAATCCATATTAAACCTTCACATAACTCAGAGAACAGTGGCCAAACACCATTTTCAAAGTGAAGCCTGTGTTAAAGTGAGCTACCCTGGGGACCAGATATTAGGAACAACCACAAGTCAGGGAAGCTGAACTTAATGTGTCAGAGCCCCAGGCTGAGAAGCATGGGACAGTTGTGTGGAGTGGGGTGGGGATGGAGGGTTGAAGATGCTGAGAAGCTGAAAAATGTAGGCAGTAGGAAGCTGTCTCTAGGTAATGATGTGCACAGGGAAAGGTAGCAGACTCCTCAACAGGGAATAACTGGAGTCTGACAGCCCTGAGCCTGAGGTCAGCGGGTGGACCAAATGGACTATCAATTCACCCTATGGAGCCTAAACTCTGAGGCTCCAGTGGAATGTGTCGCTCACAGCTATAACTGCATCTCTATAGTAGGGAGGGGTTCAACACTCAGGAGGCTTTGGAAATCACAGAGGCAGGTCTTCCACCTACACAGATTCTAGTGCTGCAGTTGCTTCCCCATGTCCCATGTGCTCTAGGAAGACACTTCCCTCCATATGGCACATTAGCCATAAATGTATGATCTGGGGATTGTCAGAAAGGTGAGTGTCTTAATCACTATTCAATTGCTGTGAAGAGACACCACGACCTTGGCAACTCAGGTTTGGCCTATTAGTCTCATAGCAGGGAGCATGGTGGCATGCAGGCAGACATAGTGCTGGAGAAGTAGCTGATAGCTACACCCTGACCCACAGGCAGCAGGAAGAGAGAACCACTGGGCCTGGCTTGGGCTTATGAAACCTCAAAGCTTGCCCTGAATGACATATTTCCTCCAATGAGGTTATACCTACTTCAGCAAGGCCACACCTCCTAATCCTTCTCAAATAGTACCACTCCCTCATGACTAATATTGAAAAATGTGAGGCTATGTGGGTCATTCTTACTCAACCCACCACAGTAGAATAACTTGCTTAACCCACAGACCACAAATCTAGGTGTGACCAGGGGGTACTCTGATACACAAAGAGAAGCAGCTACTACAGGCAGTTCTGACAGACATAGAGCATCTGTCCCATATAGTCTCAACCCCAGGAAAAAACACTTAGTAAGTGTACTATAGCAATTTGTCAGGAAAATGTAACAATAGTGATACTATTATATACATTAGTGATGCAATATATACACTAAATGTTGGGGCTCATGATTTCATAAAATAAACATTAACTGCATAAAAGATCATATGAGTCCTGATACAATGGTAGTAGATGATTTGAATACCTAAAGATATACCTCAAGGTCTCAAACACAAAAGCAAGTAGCAACATTCAGAGCAGAGAGGCTAAAGAGAAGAGTACTAGTTGGTTCCAGAGGACCCAAGTGTGAGTCCTAGCATCCACACAGTTGTCTAACTCTGGTCCCAAGGAACCCAATGTCCTCTTCTAGACTCTGTGGGCATCAGCCACACACTTGGTGCAGAGATACAGATTTAGGCAAAACATCCATACACACAAAATAAAACATTTTACAAAATTTAAAATGGGGCAGAAAATTATTAAATGGGCACTAAGAGGATAACACATAGAATCAATCAAAAAGTCATTTGAAAAAAGGAATAAGACCAGCAAACTCCTAATGAAAAGAAAGAGAAGTCCAAAGTAACAAAATTGCGTAAGGAAAAAAAGAGATTATAGTAGTCCAATAAAATCCAGAGGATCACTAGGGAATATTTTGAAAACATATTTCAAAAACAGAAAATTTAGAAGAAATAGATAAATGTCTAGATACATATAACCTACCAAAATTAAATCAGGACATTTACAGCTTTGGTGGGTCCTTTAACAAGCAACAAGACTGAAACAGAAAAAGTCTTTCAACAAAAAATAACCAAGTACTATATAGATCACTTGTCAAATGCTATTAAATCTTTAAAATAAGCTCCAGTTAAATAAAGTAGAAAGGGAAGGATATAGCCACTTACTTTACAAAGTTAGTGTTCCCTTCATACCAAAATCTGAGAAGAACACAACAGATAAAACTATTATTAATCAAATTCCTTGATAAACACAGATACAAAAATTTTTCATAAGACTCTTGAAAACTGAATTCAAGAAGGCATCAAGAAAATCATGCCACAGCCAAGTAGTTTTCATTCCAGAGAAGCACAGATGGCTCAGAATATGTAAATCAAAAAGTGTAATACAACACAGAAATAGACTCGAGGACAGAAATCACATGATCATCTCAGTAGTTTCAGGAAAGATCTTACTGACATTTAAGAGAAGCCTGGACAAACCAGGAAGGAATAGAAAGATTATATCTCAAAGTTATAAGCATGTATAGACAAAGCCATAGCTGATATTACACTAAAGAGGAGAAAACTGAAAGCACGTCCTCTGTGCAGGAATAAGGCACACATTCCTAATTACTGAAGTATTATCTAGAGTTATAAGAGAAAGAAATAAAAGAGATATAAATAAGAAAAAAAGAAATCAAATCTTCCCTATTTGCAGACATAATCCTATACTTTAAAGACCCTAAAAGTTCCATAAGAAAACTCTTAGACACCTTCATGAAAGTAAGCAAGACATAAAAATCAGTAGCTTTTCTATATACCAATAATGAACTTGCTGAGAAATAGATTAAGAAAAAATCATTCATACTAACTTCTTTATCTTACAGTAAACCTAACCAAGGAAGTAAAACATCTCTACAATGAAAAGGTTATGACACTGAAGAATCTTAAAACAGTCAAAGATGAAATGACCTTCCATGTTCTGGCCAGGCAAACTTAATTCTGTGAAAATGGCTATATTGTCTAATGCAATCTGAAGATTTAATGCAATTCCCCCTGAAAATTCCAATGAAGCACTTCACAAAAAATGGGGAGGGACCCCACAATTTGTATGGGAATACAAAAGATTCTAAATAGACAAAGAAATCCCATAGTCACAATACCTGATCTTAAATTATACTGCAGAGCTGTAGTAACAAACCAGTATAGTACTTGCAGAAAAACAGACATGTACACCAGTGGAATTGAATGGAGGACCCAGACATAAACCCACTCAGTAACAACTACTAAATATTTTTACAAACATGTAAAATACGTAAAAACATAATTTGGAGAAAGGCCTCTAACATATCGTGTTGGGAAAACTGAATGGAACTAAATCTGCATCTACTACCTTGCACAGAAATCAGTTCCAAATGGATCATTGATCTTAGTATAAGACTAGAAATGCTATAACTGCCAGAAGAAAACACAGGTAAAGCAATTCAAGATCTATGCAGAGGGAAGGACTTTTGTGTTGTTGTTGTTCTTCTGTTGTTCTTCTTCGAGACAGGGTTTCTCTGTAGAGCCCTGGCTGTCCTGGAACTCACTTTGTAAACCAGGCTGGCCTTGAATTCAGAAATCCGACTGCCTCTGCCTCCCGAGTGCTGGGATTAAAGTCGTGCACCACCACGCCCAGCTCAGGACATTTGGGAAGCAGCATCATAGGAAATAATCCCAAGAGCTAACAAAGGAGATTGTATAAAGTTAAGACCTTCTGCATGGCACTGGAAACAATCAAAAGGGCAATGAAACAGGTTACAGAGAGGAAGAAAATTTGTGCCAACTAAACATCTGGTGATGCTGACTTCTACATCTTACAAAGAACTCCAAAAGAATAAATACTTCCCACAAAGGAAATCATCCAAACCGAATGAGCCAATTCAAAAGCCTGGTGCTAGGGATGGGACACCTATCCTTGACTTGTTGGTCAGAGGTATCCTGGAGACCCCAAAACAATGCAGACTATTTCCATTGCTCTTGGTTGCTCAACAGAACTTGATGGTCAACCCCTGTTGCTGAAGATACCAATACTTTGGTTGTAGAATATGGAGAAATCAAATTGGTGCTGATCTGAAGGCTTCCTCCCTGCTAACAAACTTTTATAGTACCAGGCAGCATTATGTAAGCTGCTGAGAGGGAAATGTCACTAACAGTCTTACTCAGCTGTGAGCCCTGTGAGCTAGCTACAATGACAGACATGACGACATAGCCCATGGGTGCAGTGGTGCTGAATATGTTATACAGCTAAGCAACTCTTTTCTGGCTGGATTTAAGGACCGATCCACAGGAGAAAACTCATGCCTCCAAAGATGCAGGGTTGGGGAGTTCAAAGACCCCCAGGGTGAACCTGCTACTCTTATTTTACTAAACATAATATCAATACTTTGCTCTAAATTTGTATCTCTCTACCCATAGATTAGCTCAACACCCAGGCCTCATCACAGAAGTTTCTTTGTGTGGTGGACAATGGATAATGCAGAAACTCGTAACCGATCAAAGCACAGAGAATAAATGTCAGCACAGTGCTCAGCCACAGATGGGGCGTCTGCATCCCCCTCTCCCCAGCTCAGGGACCATCTCTGAAGGCCGGTGGAAAGATTTGAAGAGCCGGAAGTCAGGGAGGACCAGAAAAAAACAGTGTCTTCTGAACATGGCAGAGTCACTGCCATCATGAACTCATAGCCACTGCATATGATGCTGTGCACAGGTGCCTGCACAGGACCCCCAGAAGAGAGTGAGCATCCCTTATCCAAAGTGTCTGGAACCAAGTGGTTTGGAGTTCAGACATTTTGGTTGGGCGGTCTTTGAAGAGTGAACACTTGAAGAGAAGACAAGGGTGTTTGGTCATGCACTTATAAAAGGGAAGCATCTTGGCAGAGGGAAAGGCAAGACAAAGGTGCAGAGGTGAGAGGATGTGCATCAGAGATCATTCAGGAGGAAGTGACATATGAGTGTTATAGAATATGGCATTTATTTAGAAGATTAGATCTGAAACCATGGTGGATGTAGTGGCTTGAATATGCTTGCCCCATGGGAAGAGAGACTATTAGCAGGCGGGGCCATATATATATATATATATATATATATATATATATATATATATATATATATATAGCCTTGTTTGAGGTAGTGTGTTACTGTGGAAACGGGAGTTTAAGGTCCCGTATATATGCTCAACTCTGACCAGTGTGATCCAGACCATCCTCCTCGATGCCTACATAAGACAGTCTCCTTCCGGTTGCCTTTGGATCAATGCGTAGAACACTCAGCTCCTTTTCCAGCACCATATCTGCCTGCCTGCTGTCATGCTTTCCACCATGATGATAATGGACTTAACCTCTGAAGCTGTAAGGCAGCCCCAATTAAATATTTCCTTTATAAGAGTTCCCTTAGCCACGGTGTCTCTTCACAACAATGAAACGCTAAATAAGACAGTGGGGAACCAATGGGAGAGTGCCTCTGCTTTGAGCAACAGATCCAAAGTCCTGGTAGACCAGCAGGACCAGCAGTCTGGGAATATAAAGCAGGGGAACTAAAAACTAGAGAAAAGCAGGACTCTGTGAAGTCTAATTGGAGCCCGTGAGAACCTAGATGGACACCTTAGAACTGGCTCAGTCTCTGTGCCTCCGCTCAGTCACACAGGAGAACAGCTGCCCTTTGCAGAGCGCCACATTCCGCGCTCAGGATGCCGGGAAGGTAAAGGCAATCTGGCAGCTCTGTCCCCATCAACAGAGAAAGTGACACAGATCAGCAGCAAGCCATGTGAGCTGCTGCAGCGCCCGGTTTCCTCCCACGTGATCTGCTACAGTGCTCGGCTTCCTACAGTGGCCTGCACAGCCCGTTAACAACTGTTTCATTGCTGCATTCCACTCTCCTTACCCTGTTGTCTAAAAAGAACAGAGATCAAGAGCCAGCAGGAATTCTAGGCGGTGTGATTCAGCTTAACTAAACTGACACGCCTTAAAATCAGGAACTGCAAAGATGTCAGTGTGGCCAGACAGGGGTGAGTTCGGGGCTAACTGGTAAGGGATGACTACAGAGTATGTTCTGAATGAACCATACCTGAATAAACATCTGAATAAACACAGGTGACTTCTTCCAACTGTGCCTAGAAGCAACTCACTAAATGTAGTGCTGTAGTTTTCCAGGCTGAAGAAACGCCATCAAGAAATATAGATAGAGGGCTAAGGAATAACACTGGTAATGAAAATTTTAACAAATGCTAGAATTTCCCTTTGAAAACATGGGTATCTGAGAAGAAGTAACCCATGATTTGGTCCTAAGTAATGGGGGTGAGTGGGTGTGGCCTGGAATAGGACCTTGAGTTCAGGAAATAGGACTAATCTATGAGTTGAGGAAGCCCCTCCCCTCCATTCCCTTCCCCCCTCCCGACCCCCACACTTTATAATGTTGCTTGCTTTTGTAATTTCATGGGAGGGCTTAAGGCTTGCAGATACCCATTTAAGACTAACCTCATGACCTAGCTCAGTGTCAGAACGTCAGCTAGATGTGGTAGAGCTCATGGTCACTGGGTACCTTCTTGGAGTCACTTGCAGCTATGTGTGGCTTTGTGGCTAAGCAGAGGATCTCCTTGGTGCTGGAATTGCAAGTGGATATCACCAAGGTGGCTTTTTAATGTAGGTTCAAGGAATTGAAGTAATATTCTCTTACTGGCTTAGGCAAATACTTTGCAAAGAAGTCTTCTCGTCCCCAGTTGTCTTAGTGTTCTATCGCTGTGAGGAGATGCCATGACCACAGCAACTTGTATAAAGAAACATTTCACTGGAGCTGGCTTACAGTGCAGAGGTTCAGTCCATTATCATCATTTCAGGAAGCATGGGCAGACATGGTGCTGGAGAGGTAGCTGAGACTTCTACATCCAGATAGGCAGGTAGTGACACACTGGGCCTGGCTTGAGCATCTGAAACCTAGCTCAACCCCCTGTGATACACTTCCTCCAACAAAGCCACACATGTTCCAACAAGCCCACAGCTCCTAGCAGTACCACTCGCTATGGGTCTATGGGAGACATTTTTGAAAAGCAGTGAATATCAAGCACCAATGTAGGAGGAAAAAGGGTATGATTGACAGGTTAGGACAGAGTAGAGGCTGTTGCTTCTCCGGCAGAGATAGTAGGAGTGGATGGGGGGGGACAGGGGGGATTGTCAGCCTCTAGCTGTCTAGAGCGGTCTAGTTCAGGATTGTCAGCCTCGTTGTGTTCATCATTGCATGAGAGTGACGCAAAGGCAAAAGACCAGCTGTACACTAATAAGAGTGGACCGTTCATTGAGAATGTTTATCAATACTTCAACATATTTCAGTGAATTTTTTTAAAAGCGTATGTCCATGAGAACTGTAAAAGAATTTTCCCTCAATCCCACTACCCAAAGGCAGCAAACAGTTCCTTAAACATTGAGCTAATGACCTGGAACATGCTTTCAAATGAAGTGTGCAGTGTTGCAGTTCTCCTCAACCAATCACCAAGCAGAGCCCTGTGACACTCTCTGCAGTTAAGGCCAGGGGATAGAAAACCTTGGCTCTGAACTTTCAGGATAGAAACAACCACAGTGTCCTGTAAGCCTCTTTAGGAACAGGTTTCCATTTGTTTATTTTAAAATCGAGCTCCAAAATGGTCATCTAAATTCTAGCACTAGAAAGTATTGCAGGCTAAGTGTTCATCTAAGTGCTAACATTTGTCTTAGATCAGGTTTATACTGTCATATGCTTTATAATTTTCTTCTGTGTGATTGTTTATCAAAGTTTTTATATTATACACTCTTCATTTTCCATACTGCAACATAGAAAGCAGTTCTAATTCAGAAAGAGTAACAACAGAAAAAAAGAAAGAAAGAAGGAAGGAAGGAAGGAAGGAAGGAAGGAAGGAAGAAAGGAAGGAAGAAAGATAGAGAGAGAGAGAGAAAGGAAGGAAGGAAGGAAGGAAGGAAGGAAGAAAGAAAGAAAAGAAAGAAAGAAAGAAAGAAAGAAAGAAAGAAAGAAAGAAAGAAAGAAAGAAAGAAAGAAAGAAAGAAAGAAAGAAAATAAAATAAAAGGGTTTCATTTTGCCTAATTTTGTTTTTTGGTCTTTTTTTAGCCTATTCAAGATCCTCCTGCCTCGGACTCTTGAGTGTTACACCATGGTTCATGGAGGTGCTTTAAAAGCAACATCCTTAGACAAGCTCACACACAGTGCTTACCACCTCATAGACAGAGCCTCACAGGTAGTCATGGGATACTGTGTAAAGTAAGTGACCACACATAAAATTCCAAAGAAAACTCATTACTCTAAGTTTCTCCTGTTTCCAACTATCTGAACTTGGGACTGAGGCCTTCCTTCCAACCTCAGGGTTAGTATAAGGGCCTATGGGCTGCCAGCATGCCAAGGTCATGGGTAGCAGTAGGAGGCCACCAGGTGCACACAGTAAGTCTACTTCCACTCTTTTGCTAGCTCTTGGAACACGGGCTCACTGTAAAACGCACAGGGTTCTGATGGGAAACATCGAATCAAATCTGATGTGTTTAATGTCAACTCCCTGATCAGGAATGTGGCTTCAGATGTGAAAAACTTGTTCTCAGGATTGAAAGAACAAACAAAATCTATTTTGTAGAAAACAGTTTTAGGGTGACTTGGTTTGTGTGTGGGCGTTAAGAACAAGAGTACTCTCACTTAGCTTACGGAGCCTCTCAGGCAACAAGGAAAGCTTAACTGAAAGAATGGAAGCTGGTGTGGAATTGCACCTCACTGGAGACTGCCCTGGCACACTCATCCAGCTGGTGGGGTTCTCTTCAGAAAGGGAAAGAACTGCTCTAAGCAGCTCTTGGTCTGCTATTTATTACCACATTTACTGGGAATTTTTCATGCTAATGACTGGGGCTGGCCAGTCACTGAAATTGTAATTACCTAGTCAGTGAAGGACTGTAGATGTTTCTGAAATAGCTGATGACCTGTTGCTGGGCACAATCACTTCACGTTATCATTCCAAAGGCTCTTCATAATCATTTCTGGTTGATCACCCTCTCAGGCTGCCACTCCCCAAATGTCATCTTGAAATCTTTTTGCCCTACAGCGCTCTGAAGACTAAATTAATGATGTGTTAAAAAACAAACAATCAAACAAACAAACAAACAAACAAACAAACTTAAATGCCTCAAGAGCCCTATTAGAATTCTGTCCTGCAAACAGCACTTGTGAATGAGCTGGCTGGATCTTGGGCCTGGCTTTCTGGAACGCAGTAAACCTCTAAGATCCAGATCTAGCTCTCCTTGTGGTCCTCTGGTTGTCTCCCATAATGTAGAGAAGAAGTATCTCTGGAAATCTTATCTTGTGGATTTTTTTGGGTTCCTTCTTCTTCTTCTCCTTCTTCTCCTTCTTCTTCTTTTTCTTCTTTTTTTCTCCTCCTCCTCCTCCTCCTCCTCCTCCTCCTCCTCCTTCTTCTCCTTCTTCTTCCTTCTTCTTCTTCCTCCTCCTCCTCCTCCTCCTCCTCCTCCTCCTCCTTCTTCTTCTTCTTCTTCTTCTTCTTCTTCTTCTTCTTCTTCTTCTTCTTCTTCTTCTTCTTCTTCAACAGGAGTAAGATCTGAAATAGGCCTGACAGCTTGATTGAGGCTGGCTGCCTCTGCCAGAAATATGTAAAGTGTGTTTTTCAAAGATTAAAAACTTTGGGTCTTAGATCATAAGAAGATACAAGATCTATGTGCTCCCAACCCCCACACTGTTTACCATTGTGCTTAAACAGGAATCAATGCCTTCCCCAGGCGTCGGGTTGCTTAGACCCAATCTCCTTTCAACAGAGCCCCATTTGGGTGTCAGTCTGCAGTGAGGTGCAACTTCACACCAGCATCCATTTCTGGCAGTTAAGCTTTCCTTGCTGCCTAAGCTCAGTAAGGTGAGTGTAAATACTCCTGTTTTTAACACCTATACAGGTTTCCAAAGAGATCACAAGACTTTTGTGCATGCCTACAAGGTACTCATGGCTGCTAAAGCATCTTTGGGCAAGGGCTCTGTGATAGAACACCGTATTTATTTGTTATGCAAAGCTTCATTCTCTAATACTAGCTCTCTGACCTGCTCAGAATATCCTCACAGGGATGTCTGATGTACCATGCTTCCTGTTTTCTGTAGAATTAGCACAGTGTGCTCAAAGCATTGAGGCATGAAAGCGGGCAGTACTCGCGGTAGGGCCAGTGGCTGTACCTCTTGTCAACCCTCATCTGTCTTCCTCTGTCTCCTAGAAAATTGATGTTCTCTGGTGACTAAACCTGTGATCCTAACTCCTTCCTCAACAGTGTAAGCTCAGGGGACGCTGGAATGGCCCTCTGCTTGTCCCCAAGACACATGAAGGCCCAGCTTAAATAGAGACAGAGAGGAGTAAGTTGCACCCAGTCCAGCCTCTCAATTTGGTACACATATTTGGAGGACAACAAAGGTGGGGTGAGTCTGAGAAGAGTAACTACAGAAGAAAAACAACACAGCCCCTTTAGTTTCTCCAGAGTTAAATGGAATGCTGAGATTTTAACTTTAAGTGTAAGTTAAGAAGTCCCATTGTCACTAAAGAAGCCTTCCTTTTCTGAAGTGGGTCTGGCTATGCCCACACTAGACACTAGGCATTCCCCTAAGACTGAGCACCATCATTCTTTGGTCCCTGGTTCCACTCATGTGTGAAAAGCTCCTGCTGTATGGCAGGTGAGAACGATGTGGCTCCCTCCTGGAGAGCTCGAAGTCCAGCTAGGAGGAACAAGTCAACCTTTGGTGTGATAGACTCATCAAGGGCTGCTGAGGAACCACTGAGAAAAGATCCCTGAGCTGGTAGGGGAAGCTGGAGAGAGGTTTAGTGCAGTGAACTAGGTAAGGATGATATTCATTCTCTGAGCCCTTGTGTGACCTGGCCACATTCCTACCTACCCAGTTTCCAGTCACAACTGCTTCCCTGCCAGATACAAGATTTAGAGAGTCAGCGCCAAGCCAGTGCACTGGGTCTGGGTCTGTGGTCACTATCTCCTTCTGGAACCTGATGGCTTACAAGTCAGAGCTCAGCCTTGGGGCATGCCCAGTGGTGGAACTGAGTAATGTCATGCTCATCTTGACTCCAGGAACTTCGGACAGATACCATTGGCCACTGGGCTGCAGAAATTGCTGTGTGAGCCAGGAGAGCTGAATAGTATGTTGGCAGCCTGGGATCTGGAATTCTGCCTACTGGGTGTGGCGAGCAGGCCAGGTGGAATTCCAGGCATGTTCTCAGCAGAGACCCAGAATAAATTCTGGCTGTTGCTTCTTGATGTTTTCCTGAGATGGTGGGCACCCTGCCCAGCCTCATCTCAGGAAGTGTTCCCCAGTATCCCACTCTGACACTCTCTTTTCTCATTCATTGCTATGTGATGGTCCACAGAATGTACCCTCTTCCCAAAGCTTGCTGGGCTCCTCAGTAGGAAAATCACTTCTTCCTCTCCCACCTGATAAGACATTGTTGTGTGAGGTTCTAATCTTAAGAGGCTTAACCTCTCCTATTTCTTCGTCCTTCACCATATTTTGTATTCATTCCAAATCCAATATTTGTCTTTCTGATGAAAACTTGAAGCTCACTGGCCTCCTCCTCCCTGGGCTCCCACAGCCTTTTGCCCTCTGCCACAGCTTAAGAATTCAGCCATGCAATCTATCTGTGGATTTCTCTGTCTCCCCACCAGGCCCTGAGCAGATTCTATAGGGTAGAGCTTCCCTTTGCTGCTATGAAGGTCTCAGCCAACACTGACTGTAAATGTCATACGGGTCTTCTTCTTAACCATCTTTAATCTGTGTGGTCTTAAGCTTCCTATCTATAATCTGTCTGTCTATCTAATCTATCATCTGTCTGTCTGTCTGTCTGTCTGTCTGTCTGTCTGTCTGCCTGCCTGCCTGCCTGCCTGCCTGCCTGCCTGCCTGCCAGTCTATCTATCTATTTCTCATTTGTTATTTTTGGAGATTGGGCCTTGCATTATAATCCTGGGTGAACTAGATTTAAATATATAGACTCAACAAGCCCTCAAAATCACAGAGATCTGCCTGCTGCTGTCTTGGGAGTGCTTGGATTAAAGGTATGTGGCCTCAAACATCTTATTTAGATTTCATCTGTTTTCTTGAATTGTAGTGTTGTGTAATCTGGGCTCAGAAAACATTATTAAACTGCTATTACTCCAGCTGCTATGATTTCTTCTCACTCAGGATTTTCTGTCTCCTGGGAACATCCATAAGACAATTCACTGACTTATAGCCAGCCGTAAGGTAAACTCAGACCCTTCCCAGGATGATATGGTAAACCTCAGACAGAGGAAGCAAAGTGCAGTGGCCCAGAGACTTGGCTCCTGCTCTAGAATTACCAGGAGGGCTGACTGGCCATAGCACATGTTTGGTCTGGAATGTAGTAAGCAATCTTACATTCATTAGATTGGTCTCCCTTAACCATCCCATGTAACACAGCATCCATCCATGGGTCGCTTCTGTGCTTTCTATTGATAGCACATGATTTCACATTGTGTCTTTTGTCTATGTTTCCTCACATGATGGCTAATTATATCAGAGTCTGGTACAGTTCTCTACATAGAACAGAAGCCAACGTAGCAGAACGGGCTGTCAGGACAGACAGATGTGTTTGCACCATGCACCAGCATGCCAGCCCTAGCTGGTTCTTGGGCCATTCCTGGAAAGTATGAGGGTCCTTTTGGGCCCTAACATGTCAGCCATGTTAATAATGAATGAGTGGACCATGACAGTGTGGCATTAGGGGAGGTCGTTGAAGTATCAGGAAAAAGTACTCTGCATAGGTCACTAGAAAAGAAGTGAACTCACATTAAAACTATTAATAATGTTAGGTGAGGGCTGGCGATATGGCTCATCAGATAAGTGGGCTTGGTGCCAAACCTGAAAATTTGAGTTCATTCCCTGGAAATCCATGGTTTAAAGAGGAGAACTGATTTCCTTGAGTGGATCTGATACCCACATACACACATAAATTATATACATAAATATATACTACCTGTAAAAGCACATAAGTACATTGTATATACTTATATATTATATCATATAAGTATAGATATGTAAGTATTATACATTATATACATATGTAGTATAAGTACATATAAGTGCATATTTTTAAGTATATGTGTAAATATGCATGTATATAAAAGGTTGCTTCCTGATAATTGATGGGGTACTGTCTTAGTCAGGGTTTCTATTCCTGCACAAACATCATGACCAAGAAGCAAGTTGGGGAGGAAACGGTTTATTTGGCTTACACTTCCATATTGCTGTTCATCACCAAGGAAGTCAGGACTGGAACTCAAGCTGGTCAGAAAACAGGAGCTGATGCAGAGACCATGGAGGGATGTTCATTACTGGCTTGCTTCCCCCGGCTTGCTCAGCCTTCTCTCTTATAGAACCCAAGACTACCAGCCTAGGGATGGTCCCATCCACAAGGGGCCCTTCCCCCTTGATCACTAATTGAGAAAATGCCTTACAGTTGGATCTCATGGAGGCATTTTCTCAACTGAAGCTCCTTTCTCTGTGATAACTCCAGCTGTGTCAAGTTGACCAAACAGCCATCTGTGACCCCCTTTCAGTACAGGACAAACTGAAAGGGGGTCACAGATGGCTGTTTGGTTGACCAGCAGAAAATGGGAACATGATTGGAAGCAGAGTGTCTATATAGGCTGGACACTACCTGTAAAAGCACGGAGGCCATTCTCTTATAAGCATTGCTTGACACAAACCCAAGGAAAAGTGATCTGCTGCTGGTGCCAGGGCCCGGGTGTGCATCGACAGACATGTGTAGCTTACAGAACCAAAAAGAGACAGTGAAGGGGCTCTGGGTGAAGGGGCTGCAAGTTGGAGAGGCTCCAGTTCACTCCGCTTTTTTACATTTCCCTTTTAAAATCTTCTTCTTCTTCTTCTTCTTCTTCTTCTTCTTCTTCTTCTTCTTCTTCTTCTTCTTCTTCTTCTTCTTCTTCTTCTTCTTCTTCTTCTCCTTCTCCTCCTTCTTCTCCTCCTTCTTCTCCTCCTCCTTCTCCTTCTCCTTCTCTCCTCCTCCTCCTCCTCCTTCTTCTTTTTCTTTTTCTTCTTCTTCTTTTTTCTTTTTCCTGTTGGCTTATGTAGTCCTGGCTGGCCTCAAACTCATAGAGATCTGCCTGCCTCTGCCTCCTGAGTGCTGGGGTTAAAGGTGTGTTCTACCATGCACAATCTCCTTTTAAAATATTTTTACATTTGAAACTTTTCAGCAGAGGTTGACATCTGAGAGCATGTCTCTGTGAATGCTTATGCAGACAGCCACATAAACACGTGTCTAAATCAAGATACTGAACATCCATCCCCAGAAGGTTCTCTGCCTCTCGCAAGTGCTTATCCAAGGTAACTACTACCAAGTATTTTCATCTAGTTTGTTCCTTTTGCGCTTCATGTAAACAGGACAACACACATGGCTATTTGTTGCCTTGTGTTTTAGTATGCTTCTTCCTTCTCTCAGCATAATTACTGTGAGGTTCACACTTCTGTGAGTCTCGGGAATTTGCTTTCTGTAACAGCTGTAATCTTCCTTTGTATCAACATACCAAGATTTGTCTACCATTTCCTGTTGATGGGTGGGCATGGGGGTTGTTTGGTCTAAAACTGCACTCGACTTTCTTGTACAAGTCTTTTTGTGTCTACTCACTTTGCATGCATGTGTTTGTGCCTGTGTGGTGTGTGTGTTGGGGGGGGGGAGTTTCGTGTGTGTGTGTGTGTGTGTGTGTGTGTGTGTGTGTGTGTGTGTGTGTGGCCCGAGGATGCGAGGGCAACCACAAGTGCTGCTCCTTCCCAGGAGCTGTCACCTTCTTTCTTGGTACTGAATCTCTCCTCGGATCCAGGGCTTGCCCATTAAGTTAGACTGTCTTGATCTGCTTGTCCCCACCTACTTCCCATTGCTATTATAAGAACACATCACCCACATGGCTTTTTACACAGATGCTGAGGGTCAAATTTCACCAAGTGAGCTGTTTCTCTAGTTCCTGTTGATCACTTTTGATCATTGCATGGAGGCTGCAGATTTTTTTGTGTGTGTTTTTTAAATTTTATTTTAAATTTATCATCATCATCATCATCAATGTGTGTGTGTGTGTGTGTGTGTGTGTGTGTAGATAGTATATGTGTCACAGAGGGCATGTATAGGTCAGAGGGTGACTTTGTATAGTCAGTTCTCTCCTTCCAACTTTATGTGGGTCATCAGGCTTCTGTGACATGCACTCTCACTCCTTGAATCATCTTGCTGGCCCATGTGAATGTTACTAAGGGGAGCCCTGGCAGCCCTAGGACAATAGCTGCTCTTGGTCTGCGGTAGCCTGGAGAGCACTGTATAGGAACTCAGTTGCCACTGACCCAGATGATGTCAGATTGCTCTGCCACTTAGGCTTTATTGGGAAAAAGAGGATTTGAGAGGAAAGATACAAAAGATTTTAAATGGTCATTTTGTTTTTTTTTCTCCCCTCCTCTTTTATTGTTGTTAGTTTGTTTTTCTAGACAGGGTTTCTCTGTGTTGCCCTGGCTGTCCTGGAACTCACTCTGTAGACCAGTATGGCCTCAAACTCAAAGAGATCTGCCTCTGCCTCTCTGCCTCTCTGCCTCTCTCTCTGCCTCTCTCTCTGCCTCTCTCTGCCTCTCTCTCTGCCTCTCTGCCTCTCTCTGCCTCTCTGCCTCTCTCTCTGCCTCTCTGCCTCTCTCTCTGCCTCTCTGCCTCTCTGCCTCTCTCTCTGCCTCTCTGCCTCTCTCTGCCTCTCTGCCTCTCTGCTTCTGCCTCTGATGTGGCTGGCGCAGCCTTAATCATGTGGGTGTTGTTAGGCCCGAGGGCCTCTTCCATCCTTGTCAAGGGGAGTGCTAAGCGTCAAGGGGAGTGCTAAGCTTCTCTGTTTTCATTCATTTTTCTCTTTTTTCCCCTCCCCCTCTTATTCAACACTTTTTTCCCCCTTTGAGACAGAGTCTCACACTGTAACCTAAGCTGGCCTCAAACTCAGCAGTCAAGTCTGGGATTTCAGGTGGGTGCCACCATGCATAGCTTCAAGATATCATTTTTGTGTGCCTACAAAGGACTTTGCATTCTTTTGGTGGCAGGGAGAAGGGAGACAGTATCTCTTCACATCGCCCTGGCTATCCCGGAGCTCACTAGGTAGACCAGGCTGGCCTCTGACTTTGTGGCTCAGGAGTTTGCATTCTTAACCAGGACCAGGAGAATGGTGAGATAGGATATGAATCCAGGAAATCAACAATGACCTAAGGAAGTGACATTGAGCCACCTACAGCATGAGGCCCCGAGTAAAGGCTCTCCTACATTATACTTGGAGGACGTCCTCACATCCATGAGATCACCATTCATCACCGTTAAGCATCATTTCCCAGAACTGAGATAAGAGAGGGACTCTCCCTAATTTCTGCAAAGAATTCTGTGTTTCCCAAGTGATTCTCATCTCCATGGCAACACTGCTAGTAAATACCCACTTTCCTAATACTAGCCTCCTCAGGCATTGCAGGCTTCAGACGATCAGCTGGTCACTGATTAAGAAATTGCTATGTGTGGGTACCACATGAAGCAGCTCATACTAATTTTAACTTAACCTGTACCCAGAGACACAGCTTTTATTCTTCCTCTCTAATCAACAAAGAAACAGAAACACAGACAGGTGGGTAACCCACCCAAAGACACACAGCAGAGCCACGATATGATCTCATATATTTCTGGCCCTTTGGCCTAGCACTTATGGGGAGGGCTAAGAAGTATAACCCCAGCTTGGCCAGAGCGGGATGGTTTGGAGACAGCAACCACATCCTTCACCTCCTGCAAGTTCTATTGAGCCTACACCCCTCCTCCTCAAACAGATCTACACCTGGCCTCGGATGGCAGAGCCAACATGATTTCCTATGTTCTACCTTTGGAGGATAGCCAATCCGTCTTCCTGTAATGAGAAGAGCTTATTTAGAGAAAATCCTCCAAAGAAAGAGTCACAGAGAGAGTCTCATCATTTAGGAAAACAAGTGGCTTAGCCAGGAATGGTGGCAATGCCAAGAATCCCAGCATTCAAGAAGCAGAAGCAGGAGAAACCTGAGTTTGAGACTCACCTGGGCTATGCAGAGAGTCCTTCTCTCAAAGAAAGAAAAAGAAAACAGGAAGTGTATAAGTGAATATTTTCTGTATTACATGGAACAATCTGCAGTCAGTATGAGGCTGGGAGAAGCAGTTCAGGGGAATGAACAGACATTCTATAGATCATTTCAGGAAGGAATCCCACTCATCCTGAACACAGGACTTCAAGTTTAAACAGGAAGCTTTGGAGGCAAGGAAAGGGCCAGGAGACAAAGGTAAAAGAAGGTGTCTCTCCCCTAGTGTCAAACTCAGCATTTAGACATACCTCAGGGCACCCAAGGTGAGGCCATGTTTCAGACATGGTTGGGGTCCTCTCATCTTTAAGTGAATTGAAGGTACTAAGGCCAATGGAACCCTTTTCTGAAACCCCACTCCAGAATCCTTGAAGCTGATACCTGTGATGCCATCTAAGGTGCAGGAACCTGATTTGCTTTCTCCACCAATTAAAGAATTAAAAGGCAGGAAAGAGTTTGAAAGTTAAACAAAGCCAAAGTCTATCCAAAGTAAAGCAGCAAGTGCAGAAGCCGACTCTTGTGAAAGGAGGGGATGGAGCCCAAAGGAGTCCTGTTGGGGTGCCAGCTGACACCTGGACATCAGAATCCCCTGGAGGTTCAAGTCTCATGATCAGACTCAAACAATCTCTAGGACAATGTCAGTAGTGTTTAAAAGTTAACCCCCAGGGCACGCAGGCAGTGAATGTAGGTGGCTACACAGAGGAGGAGGATGGAGAAGAGAAGGAAAAGGCCACACTGTTTCAGTTACACTGGCTTGGAGGTCAGATGCAGCAGACACACAGCCACGTGGCAAGGAGGAAGGCTGTAGAATAAGGAAGCCCAAAGTACCAGACAACATTAAAGACAAGCAAGCAAGCAAACAAAAACCAAGAGACAGAGTAAAGAAAAAAAAAATAAAACAAAAAAAACGGGTTGCTAGAAAGGTGGACAGATCCAACCAAACCTCACGGCTTCCCACTGGGGATTGTACTCATAGGAGGGAATTCTGGGATAGAAAGTGCAGCATCTCTTTAACTACTCCACCTATCGATTTAGCCTGGCTTAAAGTGGGCCTGCTTCCCTAGAGGCAGCCCCTTAGCCAGATGATCGACCTCACTGACTGAATTCACTTTTTTTTTTCCTGTCTTGAGTAGCTTGTCTCTACCAAGGCTGAAGATTTCATTCTCTTGAGTAGAATGAACCAGTTTTCCCTTAATGTTCTGTCAGACAGACAAGAAGTTGCTCTGGTTGGAGGCTCGGGGTTGGTTCTAGTAGACAGCAACTTCAGGGAAGGAGTCAGGAGAGCCAGAATGGGATGCTCAGTATGGGTGACCACAAAGTCAGGCGCCCCAGGAGCAGAGATTCCGTCCATTCCTGTGAACAGTGGGGACACGTCTAATAAAATGCTAACTCCGGGGGCCCTGGACAAAGGGAAAGGGCTTGGATTGCTAGTCTGCCCTATAGCGTGGAAGCTTTGAGGAGAGTGAAAGCAGCTGCTGGCTGGGCCAGTGGGCTTGGCATCCGTGGGCCACACAAATGCTGGAGGAAGAGGGGCAGCCCAGGCTCGGCGCCCTGAGGTCTGTCCCTTAGCTGGCCAGAACCACAGGCCCCACCCTTCGATGCCTGATGATGGAGGTAGAGGGAGATTCTTGACTGAGTGAAGAGTCCACCCTTGACTGAGCTAAATAGCCTCTTCAACATGAGCATGAATGTCAGGCTAAATCGATAGGTGGAGTAGTTAAAGAGATGCTGCACTTTCTATCCCAGAATTCCCTCCCATGAGTACAGTCCCCAGTGGGAAGCTGTGAGGTTTGGTTGGATCTGTCGCTATTGGCATGGGACCCTCTGACCTCCAAGGGGTTGAGATGCAGTGACACACGGCTCTTCCGGTCCAATGAACCCAACCTTTGCAGCCAGAGTGGCTGCCAGGCCATCAAAATGCTCATCATGGCTCTTAGTCCAGGCTCCCCACTGGCCTTAGAGTGTGATGGGGAAATGAAGTTGTGGGTTTTCCTGGTCCTATACTCTCTGAGCTTACTCCAACTCCACAAACCCAGAACCAATGAGAGACTGAGCTTCTCAGTCTCTCATTCCTCCGAAGTATAGGGCTGGGACATGTACTTGGGAAGTACTGATGGCAAGCTTAGCAATGAGCCTTGTCAAAGACTATGATTTGGGCTTCAACAAATCCGAGTTCCAATGTAAGCTGTGCTGCTGCCTGCTGTCTGCGAGGCAGAGATAGATGCCGAGACTCTAAGGCTCAGCTTGCTTGTATATAAAGGATGGCTAATTCTTCATGGAGCTGATAGGAGGATTAAACGTAGAAGCATATGGCAAGCAGGAGGGGGCCCAACAAGTGAGTTTTCTTTATCTAGGCAACTGAACTGCCTGAACACTCCTCCACAGGAGGAAGGGGAACCAGTGGAACCTGTCAGGGGAGGGACCCTGTTGGTTTTTAGGGTCACATCTGTCACTGTGGAGGGTGAATGACACATCTGCTGGGTCCCACATTTATCCTAGGGAGAGGCTTATACTGCAGCTGTTGCCACAGCGACCCACGGGGTGATGTTTGCAGTGCGGCTCTGTTTCAGCACAGCATGGCACTATCCCTGAATCTACAGCCCAGTCCCAATGACACCTGTTTTCTCCACATGGTTTTCCAGCTCCTCCTGGACCCACAGTAACCTCAGCTAGAGGAGGGAGGAAGGGACTCGGTGGAACAGTCACAGCGGCAACCTTTAAAGGAAACATATCAAACTTTACAAGCTATTTGAATATGATTATCGTATGTGTGTGCACAATGGGGGGCAGGTATGCATGCCTGGTGTGTGTGTGTGTGTGTGTGTGTGTGTGTGTGTGTGTATAGAGTCAGTTCTCTCCTGTCACTTCTATGGATTCTAGAGAGTGAACTCATATCCCTGAGTTTGGTCTGCTGACACCTTAGCCCATGAAGCCATTTTACAGCCTTACATTACTCTTAAGAGTGTCTCTGTATCAAAGCAGAAAGACTCTTAACTGGCTTTAACTTGTTCTGATGAGCTGCAGCTTCAGCCTCGGCTTGCTATCACCTGGACAAGCTCTATGGTGTCTTACTCTGATTTGAGTATTTGACCAATGCAAAGTCACTACATACCTTGGAGTCGCTATAGGGTTTATAGGACATGCTTAGGGACCTTACTTCTTGGGATGACTACTAAAATCCCACAGGCAGGAAAGTTCTCAGCTTGATTTTTAGGAAAAGACATCAAGTCTGAGAGAAGTTGGGCAACTTGCTAGAGGTCACACAGTTTACTGGTATCTTGCTATTCTTCCACTGTGGATCAGTAAGAAGCAAGCACTATGGTTTGACTTGTAGAGCATTAGCAATGCATTCTGCATACGTGTAAGCAACCTGCGTCTCCCTTGGGTTTAGCCTCCTGTCGCTATTGGTACAGAGGCACATGGAAATACTACCCTTGGACCATGCTGTAGTCTCTACTTTGGAGAAGCAGTCTACAAGGGTTTCTGGGGCGGCTGGCCTTCTGTATCCTAAGACATTTAGTCTCTCCTAGTGCATGCCTGCTGCATCAGCAAACTCAGTGGGTTTGCCTTGAGCCCTGTTCAGAGAGTCCTGCACCAGAAGCCTCCAGATGGCCCTCTGACCCTGTGCTCTACATCAGGCTAGGCAGTAGTCTGTCCAAAGCAGACCTGTGTCCTGTGAACCTCACACATGACAGAGGCATAACAGGTCTGAAAGGCCACTGCCAGGCAGCGTTTGACAGGTCAGGCCAGATGGGTGTATCTAGAACAGACAAAGCCTCTGCAGGGAAGGACAGTGGCTACCTCAGACTCACCAGATGGCCACGCCATCACTTTTGTGGAGAGTCATAGTACCTCTTGTCTTGTCTTTTGAAACCTCAAATTCCACCCTCTCCAACAAGATATACCTCCTAATCCTTTTAATCCATTCAAATAGTGTTGTCACTCCTTGATGACTAAGCATTCAGATATCTGAGCCTATGGGGGCCATACTCTAAAATAGAGATTAAACTTTAGTATGAGTTTGGCGAGGACATTAAAACTATAGCACAGGAAACTAAGCATGAAGATTCCAGAGTCTCCTGGTTTTGCATTCAGTCCAATTCCATTTCTTAGGATATGGGTGATGACAGGCTGGAGAGATGGCTCAGAAGTTAAGAGCACTGACTGCTCTTCCGAAGGTCCTGAGTTCAATTCCCAGCAACCACATGGTGACTCACAAACATCTGTTATTGAATCTGATGCCCTCTTCTGGTGTGTCTGAAGACAGCTACAGTGTACTCATATACAATCAATCAATCAGTCAGTCAGCCAACCAATAGGCTATAGATGATGGTGGGAAATCACTGTATCCCCTATAACCTCATAACAACAGTCCATTACCATCTGAGTGAGTTATCACATGGTTGCTCTATCAGTGTCCATGATAAGAACGTGTTCAATAAATGGTGCTGTTTTCACGGGTGCGGCCACTCAGACACATAGGAGTTCTTCTCAAGACTACATATTACTGTTAACGTGCCATTCCTTTTGTTTCCTGCTTCAATTTCAATTCAACCCCCCTGGACAAAGCTGTAGGGCTGCCTTCCTCACAGATGTATCCCCCATTCCTGCAAGGCTGCCTGATGCCTAGTAAGAGCTCAGTTTGCAGAGAGAAACCAAAGGGAGAAGGACTGAGAACCCAACAAGTAAAATCTCCCTGTGCAGTTGGCTGGAGCTTCGTGGAGACCTGACCAGCCAGCCAGTTATGTAAAGGTCACAGAAAACAATAGCGGCCTCGGTTGTAGAACAGGTTGGGACACGAGGTAGAGAGAGTAAACTGAAAGCAGGAAGGAGATGCACTAAGGACACAGCTTGTGGATAGGTGGCCCATCAGGAAGCAAAGGGTTCATGCGTTCCTAAGCAAGTCACATCAGAAGTGACTGTCAAGCCCTGCTCTTGTTCAGCACCCATTCTCCCTTAGACAGAATGGCACAGAAGTTTCTGGTTATTCCAGAATGGCTTTCTTCACTTCAGGATATGCTTTCTACTGCCTGTGTAGGTGCTCCAAGACCAATCAAGATAGGCATCTCAACCTCGTAAGCTCAAAAGGAAAAGTGCCCACTGCCACTGAGGCCACCCCTGTCCACACTGTGCCTTGTTGTGTGGGGGCTGCCCACAGGGGAAGGGTAGCTTTGTCGACTTAGGGGAGCCATTTCTTACCTGACTTTGACATAAAATATTTTGATTGCCAGTCGTGTTTTTCCCGCCCAAGATCCCCATGGAGCTCAGTCTTGAGTGGTGAAGGGAAGGAGGATTTCATATTTGAAATGTGATCCTTATAGCTCAACTGGCTGGCTGGGACTAGAAGAACAGCAGAGGAATACTGTGTGTGTGTGTGTGTGTGTGTGTGTGTGTGTGTGTGTGTGTGCTGTGCCCAAGGACAGGAGGGAAAGGCTTTGGGTAGAATTCTAGAGGGAGTGTGAGGCAGAGGGTTCTGCAGAGCCCAGCAGAGGAATACTGTGTGTGTGTGTGTGTGTGTGTGTGTGTGTGTGTGTGTGTGTGTGCTGTGCCCAAGGACAGGAGGGAAAGGCTTTGGGTAGAATTCTAGAGGGAGTGTGAGGCAGAGGGTTCTGCAGAGCCCAGGCTAGGCTTTACAGACAAAGGCCCACGCTGGGGAGCTTCAGCCTAGCGAGGCATTGGGACTGGGCTCAAGATATGGGTCTCACCACATTCACTGCCCCTCGTGCTCTCCTGTGTGTAAAATGCCCGTCCACACTTCCTCCCCAACTCTTTCTGCTCCACAAGGATTACATAACTCCATGTATTTCTTGTTTTTAGGCCTCTTTATAATGTTATACATTCCTATTTTTTCTAGTTTATGGTTTATCTTTTAGGTTTCTTTACAGTATCTGCAATAAACCAAGAGTCTAAGTTATAATGTAGGTGAAATTGTAAGTATTCAGTGTGTTGAGATTTGTTGCTGTTGTTTTGTTTTTGTTTTATTGAGATGGGGGGTCTTACTATGTAGCCATGACTGGTCTGGAATTCATTCCGAAGACCAGGCTGTCCTCAGACTCACAGAGCTCTGCCTGCTTCTGCCTCCTGAGGGCTGGGATTAACATGTCACCACACATGGCTTGAGTTGTGATCTATGGTGTGTGTGTGTTTTAAGAAATTCCAATGGTTGGAGACATCCCTCTTGGTCTTGCAGAGGACCCCAACTCAGTTCTCAGCATTCACTTCAGTTCATAATCACTGAAAACTCCAGTTCTAGGGGATCTGATGATTCTAGGCTCCAAGGGCGCTCAACTCACAGGTATACATATATCACCAACACGTACACACAATTAAACATAAAATAATCCTTAAAAAGTAAACTTAGGACCTAGAGGAGGCAGAATGAATAAGAGCTGGAGGCTGGGGAAAAGCACTGTGGGGTGACATTTATCAGGCATGGCATGGCTGCTACACTCATAAAGTTCGTGCTCACCTGCATGAACTCCGAGCAAAACTCACCCATCAATATTCTGGCCAGGACCCGTGAGGAGTGCATGTGGTCTCCTGAGGAGCAGAGACATTTTCCTCAGTGGTGTAGCTGCTGGTTAGTTGTCCACCCTTTGTTAAAGACCCTCTCATTCAGTGGGTCTCTCTCTCTCTCTGTGTCTCTGTCTGTCTCTCTGTGTCTCTGCCCCCCCTCTCTCACACACACAAACATGAAGCAGGAAGAAAGTAATAGGAGTGCTGAATATGATGGAAATGTGTTATTATATCTGTGAAAATTGTCAGTTAATTAAAATTACATGAAGAGGGAAGAAACTTCCAACCCCACAAGCAAAGAAGCACTTAATTTCATTTTCTCTGAATAAATGTCCCACCCACAGGGCTGCTGCTGATAGTTAGTGTTCCAAGACAGAGATAAGCAGACCCCAAACATACCATGTTGCTGCTCCTGGTGCTAGGAGGACCTTGGGGACCCTGTTCCTGTAAACTGGAATAAGTTCCCACTATAGTCTAGCTTCAAGCCACACCTCCAAGCAACCACCCTGAACAACCCCAACTGGGGCTCTGCACACAAGGTGCCAATGAATGGAAGGCCAGAGGCACCCATGGGGAGGAGGAGGCAGCCATCTTGGAGATCTCAAAGCCCAGCTGCTGCATCAGATAGAATGTCCTCTGAAAATAGTGGCTGTCACACAGCTGTTCCCCACATGCCAGGATCTGCCAGGGACCAATCTCCTAGCTCATGACAAACCCTCCTGTTAAGACCACAAAGCAGGGCATTGTAACGCTGTGTTAGCCAGTGTCTTCCCAGGGTAGATCTCCAGCCCGAGATCATCCCAGAACACTGTGGACAAAGGAGCCACAGTTGGAGCTGGGCTTGAAAGGGGAGCAGCTTAGAGAACGGAAGCCCACTCCCTCCAGCCAACAGGTCCACACCCACCTCCCAGGAAGGGGCCAGAGCAGGGCAGCAGTGTAAACTAGGCAGTTCTGAGGTAGCAGTGCCAGCCCTGCCCCCGGATAGCTTGCAGACACCCGCCCTGGCCTGATTTTCCTGTTCTGCCTGTCAAGGCTGCTGGAAGACATTTGACACATATGCCAGCTCTCTGGCCTTTGAGCCAGGTCTGGGGGACATACTTAAGCACTGAACTGAAAAGAACTCAGGAGGCCTTTAAAGGAAACCTGTACTTTTGTCTCTTTCCTCTGGCAGTCTGGCATTTAAGGAGCCTAAGAAGGGGTGGAGGGCGGACCACTTGAGGTGTGAACACCTGAGCTGGGCACTGGGCGGTGCTTAGCTTCTAAATCCAGGTCTTCAGTAAGAAATCCTGCAAGAAGGTGTGTGTGTGTGGCAAGAGTAGGGGTGGGGCTGGGGAAGCTGCCAGGGTATGGGGGATTGAAGGAGTTTATTGGCAAATGTTGCATTTGATGAGTATTTTCAAATACCAACAGCAAGAAGGGCTGTTGGGGGATGGGCTTTTGTTTTGAGGTTGTTTTATTTTTATTTTTTCACTTAGAAGATATTCAAGTATAAATCTGCACTGTCCCTCATCAAAGGAGCCAGTCTTGGTCCCTTTCTGGTTCCACTTGGCCAGCCTCACACTCTCACCTTCCTGTGTGCATCATGGCCCACCTCAGCTTCCTGTGTCTCTCCCTCCCCCTAGTGACCCCCAAACTTCTCACACTGGTCTCTGCTTCTCTCTCCCCACACAGGCAGTGATTCTGGCCATGTTAAATGTAAACTTTCCCACTTAGGTCAAAATATTTAACAGACCCCATCCCACCCCACTCTATTAGACTTACTACTCTAAGATAAATTGGATGTACGGTGAACTAATTACACAGCAGGGTTTTATAGACGACCCAGCGGGTAGAAACTTGCCAGTGAGGAAGGTAACCATGAATTTGGGAACCATATTAAACACAGCTGTGTCTTCCATGGGTGCAGCTAGATGCCTTTGGAAACCACAAACTAGATCACAGATGCCAAAAGCATGGTTGGCATCTTTAGGCTGGAGACAGCGGAGAGTGTGTGGGGGTGTGTACTGGCTGCACTCTCTCCTTGAAGCGTACCGTAGTGTGCTGCATTCTCTGGTAATGTGGATGTGGCCTAGACTGCCTGCTACTGAGGAAAGTCAAGACCCATCAGAATGGGAGCACTGGCTGGAGCCAGAAGGTTCTTCACCATTAGTAGGTGGAGGGAGACAAGCCCCATGTAGAGAAAGCTAGGCGGCTCCCCTAATAGGTGTGTGTGACAAATGTAGGGAGTTCCAGAGTCCTAGAGGTGAGATACAGGCACTATGACCCCACAAGGCCACACCATAGACGAAGAAGACATTTCCAAAGTTCTCCCAGTTCTGACTCTTGGGGTTTGCTTCAGATCTGCTGGACTGTTTTCCTGACAGAGACACTACAGAAGTGAGGAAATGTGTCCTCACCTCCAGCATATGTGGGCTATAATGCCCATGAAGGGTGTCATGGTGCCACCTTCTGCTTCAGTCCTGAAATTGCACCCTCACGGGGCTCATGCCCATGCGACCATTCCCTGCTGTGACTTCCCAAACCCAGTCCTCATAGCAGGGATGTTGCTTCAGCTGTTCTTTTCTTAGAGATCTAGTTTCAAAGCTATTTTTAGAAGTGTATTTTGTACAGCCATATTATGAATCAATAAAAACATTTTTATTTTAATTAATTAATCAATTAGTTAACTTTATATCCCGACATCAGTTTCCCCTCCTTCCTCTCCTCTCAGTCTTCCCCACCCCCTATCTATTCCTTCTCCATTTCTCTTCAGAAAATGGATGTTAGTCAGCTTTGGCATATCTAGTGTCAGTAAGACTAGGTCCCTCCTCTATTGAGGAGAGACAAGACATCCCAGTAGGAGGAAAGGACCCAAAGGCAGGCAACACAATGAGAGATAGCTCCTGTTTCTGCTGTTAGGAGTCCCACATGAAGACCAAGCTACACAACTATTACACATGTGAAGACCTTCTAGTTCATGTGTGCTCTCTGGTTGGCGGTTCAGTCTCTATGAGCCTCTATGGGCCCAGGTTAGTTGATTCTGTAGGGTTTCTTGTGGTGTCCTTGACCCCTCTGACTCCTTCAATCCTTCCTCCTCATCTTCCTTAGGATTCCCCAAGCTCTGCCTAATGCTTGCTTGTGGGTCTCTGCCTCTGTTTCCATCGGTTGCTGAGCAAAGCCTCTCTGCTGACACAAGCTGGAGTTATCACAGAGAAAGGAGCGTCAGTTGAGAAATGTCTCCATGAGATCCAGCTGGAAGGCATTTTCTCAATTAGGGATCAAGAGGAGGGGGACCCCTTGTGGGTGGGACCATCTCTGGACTGGTAGTCTTGGGTTCTATAAAAAAGCAAGCTGAACAAGCCAGAGGAAGCAAGCCAGTAACATCATTGCTTCACGGCCTCTGCATCAGCTCCTGTATCCTGACCTGCTTGAGTTCCAATCCTGACTTCCTTTGGCGATGAACAGCAATGTAGAAGTGTAAGCTGAATAAACCCTTTCCTCCCCAACTTGCATCTTGGTCATGATATTTTATGTTGGAATAGAAACCCTGACTAAGACAATTCCTTCTCGTGGCATGGGTCTCAAGCTGGACTAGTTATTGTTGGCCATTACCTCATTTTTTGTTCCATCTTTACCCCCAGCACATCTTATAAGCAGGACGAATTGTAGGTCAAAGGTTTTGTTCCTGCATTGGTGTTCCAATCCCTCCATTGTCTTGCCTGGTTACAGGAGATGGCCTGAAATAATCTCCATATCTTGCATTGCTAGAAGCCTTAGTTAGGGTCACCTTCATAGATTTCTGGGAATTTCCATTTCCTTAGGTTTCAAGCGTGTTCCAGAGATGACTGCCTCCCCACCCCTCACCCCCCACCCCCACCCCCCACCCCCCACCCCCTGCTCCAGCCCGGACTCTCCTAGTTCTCTCTCCCTCCATCCTCCCACTACTTGATTCCCATCTCCCTACCTGATACCTTCCCCTCCTGTTCCCACCCCAACCCTAACCCCATCCACTGGCAATTTTAATTCTATTTCCCTTTCTCAGTGAGATTCACAAATCATCCCTTGGATCCTCCTTATTACTTAGCTTCTTTGGGTCTGTGGATTGTAGCACGGTTATCCTTTATGGCTAATATCCACTTATAAGTTTGTCTTGTTTGTCTTTCTGGGTCTGGGTTACCTCACTCAGGATGATCGTTTCTAGTTCCATCCATTTACCTTCAAATTTCACGCCATTGTTTTTAATGACTGAGTAATATTCCGTTGTATAAATATACCCCATTTTCTTCACCCATTCCTCAGGAGAGGGACATCTAAGTTGTTTCCAGTTTCTGACTATTACGAATAAAGCTGCTAGGAACATAGTTGAGCAAGTGTCCTTGTGGGATGATGGAGTATCCTTTGGCTATATGCCAAGGAGTGATATAGCTGTGTCTTGAGGTAGGTCTGTTCCCAATTTTCTGAGAAAATGCTAAATTGGTTTCCAAAGTGAATGAGCAAGTTTGCACTCCCACCAGCAATGGAGGAGTGTGCCCCTTGCTCCACATTCTCACCAGCATGATCTTAGGCCATCCTGATGGGTGTAAAATGGAGTTTCCGAGTCATTTGATTTGCATTTCCCTGCAGCCGAACGATGTTGAACATTTCTTTAAGTGCTTCTCAGCCATTTAAGAATCCTCTGTTGAAAATTCTGTTTAGATCTGTACCCCACTTTTTAAAATTGGGTTATTTATTTTGTTGATGTCTAGTTTCTATATATTTTGGATATCAGCCCTCTGTTGGGTGTAGAGTTGGTTAAGATATTTTCCCATTCTGTAGGCTACTGCCTTGTCTCTTTGATGGTGCCCTTTGCCTTACAGAAGCTTTTCAGTTCCATGAGGTCCCATTTATTAATTGATGATCTTAGTTCCTGAGCTGTTGGTGTTCTGTTCAGGAAGTTGTCTCTTATGCCCATTCAAGGCTATTTTCCATTTTTCTCTGCTATCCAATTTAGTGTACCTGGTTGACATCTTTGATCCACTTGGACTTGAGTTTTGTGCAGGATGATATATACGGATCTATTTGCATTCTTCCACATGCAGACATCCAGTTAGACCAGCCCCATTTGTTCAAGACGCTCTTTTCCCCCTAGTGTACAATTTTGGCTTCTTTGTCAAAACTCAAGTGTGTGGGTTTACTTGTAGGTCTTTGATTCACTGATGAACCTGTCTGTTTTTATGTCAGTACCATGTAGATTTTGTTACTATTGCTGCCTACTCTCTGATTGCTTCTTTATATTCTAGAGCTTTCACGTGTGCTGTTAAGTTGTTAGTACGAGATCTCACTAATTTCTTTATGAAGGCACTTAGTGCTATGAACTTTCTCCTCTTAGAATGTCTTCATGGTATACTATAAGTTTTGGTGTGTTTTTCATTGTATTCTATAAAGTCTTTAATTTCTTTATTTCTTCCTTGACCAGAGGTCATTGAGTAGAGAGAGATATTCAGCTTCCATGAGTTTACAGGCTTTCTGTTGTTTCTATTGTTAGTGAAATCCAGCTTTAATCCATGGTGGTCAGATAAAATACAGGGAGTTAATTCAATTTTCTTGTATCTATTGAGACTTGCTTTGTGACTGAGTATGATCAGTTTTGGAGAAGGGTATTTGGTTAACTTTGGAGGAGGGTCTGTGAAGTTCTCAGGAAAAGGTGTACTCTTTTGTGTTTGCATAAAATGTCCTATAGATATCTATTAGGTCCCTTTGAATCATAACATCTGTTGGTTCCATTATTTCTCTGTTTAATTTCTGTCTGGATGACCTGTCCATTTATGAAAGTGGGATATTGAAGTTTCCCACTATTGATGTGTGGTTTGATGTGTGATTTAAGCTTTAGTAACATTTCTTTACAAATGTGGGTGCCCTTGCATTTAGGGCACAGATGTTCAGAATTGAAATATTGTCTTGGTGGATTTTTCCTTCAGTGAGTATTTGTCATGGAATATCTTGTTTTCTCCATCTGTGGTCATTGAAAGTTTTGCTGGCTATAGTAGTCTGGGCTGACATCTGTGGCTTCCTAGGGTCTGCAAGACAATCTGCCTAACATCTTCTGGCTTCTGGTGTTGAAATGTCAGGTGTAATAGTGACAAGTCTGCCTTTATAGGTTACTTGGCCTTTTCCCCTTGCAGCTTTTAATATTCTTTCTTTGTTCTGTATGTTTAGTGTTTGATTATTATGTGGCAAGACGATTTTCTTTTCTGGTCCCAACTATTTGGTGTTCTGCAATCTTCTTGTATGCTTATAGGCATCTCTTTCTTTAGGCTGGGGACATTTTCTTTTATTATTTTGCTGAAAATATCGCCTGCCACAAGATGAGGCAGGAGGGCTTCAGGGCTCATGAGAAGACTTCAGCTGATGGCAAAGAGAATGAGAATCAGGGCAGAAAAGCAGGAGGAGCCTGCAGGTGGTGTGTGGCAGCTCACTTGGAACCATTCACAGAGTTGACTAGAGTCAACTTTGCCAGCCTCTCACCAGAGCCTCTTTTCTCATAGGACAGGGACAGCCCAGCTGAGAGACACAGATGATTTCTTCCCTTCCTTGAAAGAGCTCTTAGCCCCCAAAAAACAAGTTTTGAAGTTGATCGAGAAAGGGAAGGGTGGGATTCAATACGGAAAAAATAAAGAGGGGACAGATGGTGCTCGCTGAAACGACCAAATTCCCCTCCACCTTAGTTAATCTGGGAATGACCTAATTTACATAGTATTTGCATGAATTTCCATTTCAAATGAAAGCTGCCTAACTTCAAACATATAGGAGAAAATAAATGAGATCAAGCAATGTACTGTAATTGAGCAGAAAGGATGAATGGCAGATAGATCTAGCCTTTAAGCCCTAGCTCAGAAAGGAAAGGAGCTGGCCCTTATCCCCTAGTAAGAGGGAAGCTTTCTGCAGACTCCTACTACCTCCTGAGAGTCTGTGGCCAGTGATCTGATGAGCATAGGAAAGGCCACTTAGTCTCTCGTCCAGCCATCTTTCCCTAGGCAGTCGTCTTAGGGAGAAGTTGAGCTGGGAATAATGCAGGAACTCTTAGTGCCAGAGCTGGCACATCAGCATGAGAGCAAACAGGAAGCCAGCATCAAGTATGGCCTTTTCCAGGAGCACCAGGAGAGTGAGACACAAGCACCTGGGATGCTCCACATGGACTCTTGTGATGGGGATCACTTCTGCCCCACCCCAACTTTTGCTTCTGCCTTCTACCTGCCACTTAGCTTCCCATCCCCTAATTCTCACCCTCCATCACATCCCTGATCTCATCACGCAGCCTCATACATAAGTGAGCTCCCAGGAACATCCTTGCTGGGAGTTGTCACCAGTCTGGCTGCCCAGGGGCAGTTGAGTGATGTCATCCTAGGACATGCCACTCACCATGTTTACTGAACATCATTAAGGCTTTCTCTAGTTTCTGGCCTGATTCAGATCTGGGGAGACAGCAAGGGCAGGCCAGATGGGCACAGAGCCAAGGCTGGAAGCTAGGGTGTACCTTGTCCTGTAGGAAGTCACTCAAGCAAGTCCTGGCTGTGGATCTGTCACCAGAGATGAGCTAGATTGAGTGAAGGGTGTGGCTTTGAGCAGGTTGCTTATTGGCTTACAGATAAATCTGCTAGGCTCATCCCAATGGCGACCTAGACCTAGCAAGACCTAGCATAGCTTTTTCATCATCACCTGTGAACCAGGTGCTGGTGGCCTAGAAGCATGTAAGAGAACTATTCACTACCACAGCCCCCTCCTCTCCTCCTCCTCTCCCTCCTCCTCTTCCTCCTCCTCTTCCTCCTCCTTCCTCTCTCTCTCTCTTTCTCTCTCTCTCTCCCTCCCTCCTCTCTTACTTTCTCCCACTTTCCTTCTCCCACGTGTTTCTGGCCAGCTTCTCTTTCTCTTTCTGTCCTTCTCTGTCTCTCCCTTTCTCTACCTCTACCCTTTTTCCAGGTCCCTGCCCCTCCCTTCCCCCACAATAAACTTTCCTTACATTAGGTCTGTCTCATGGTGTGATTTGCTTAATAATCCTGCTTGTATGCCCATCACAGAATGTCTTCCCCAAGAGCCATCTCCTGTCTGTGTCTCAAATCCCTGCCATGTGATTCTCTCACCTTTAGCATCCACCCTTCACCCCCACCCACTGCCTTAACAGAGATGGAGGTCAGGGAAGCCTTGCGCTGTGCATTCATGTTCTCTGGACGCAGTTTCTATTGAGAGTCCTCAGGGCATCTACCTCTTCCTGTACCTGAAGCTAAAGCCAAAAGGAGTCTCTCCTCCTGACTCCCACTCCCTTGCTCCATGAAACAAGAGCCAGACCAGTCCAGCTACTTCCTTGGGGTGGAAGGGAATTTGAGGAGGCATGAGAGAGGAAAAAAGAAAAGACTGGAAGGAGTATGTTCATTAATATTTCAAACATGTGGTTGCCCTTACACTTTGCTAGAAAATAATGACCTATCTTGTATAAACCAACAAAACCCACAGCAATGGTAGGGAGGAGATGAGGGAAAAGATAGTAGGAGGAAAAGAGTGATTGAATGGTCAGCGCTTGTCATATTCTCTGTGTGTGTGTGTGTGTGTGTGTGTGTGTGTGTATGTATTGGTGTTTGTGTGTATGTATGGGTGTGTGTGTGTGTATGGGTGTGTGTGTATTGGTGTTTGTGTGCATGTATGGGTGTGTATTTGTGTATGTGTGTGGGGGGGGGGTGTTTTGCCTGTATATATCTATGCAGCAAAGCATGTACCTGTTGCCCAGGAAGGTTAAAAGAGAGTCAGATGCCATAGAACTGGAGTTTACAGACAATTGTAAGCCACCATGTAGGCGTTGGAAATTAAACCCAGGTCTTTCGGGAGAGCAGAGAGTGCTCTTAGCTACTGAGCCATCTCTCCAGCCCTGAAGCTGGTGAGTTTTTCCAAGGCTGTACCCCCTGAGCTCTTGCCCACTAGCATCCCCGGGCCAGGCCAGTGGTGCTTGATTGAAACTATTGGATATCAGGTTACCCATGCCTGAGGTGGCAGGAATTCACTGAATAGCAGCTTCAGCAGATACTCCTGTTGGCCAAACAGACAGCTCTGCAAAACTAGATCTTTCTCATGCCACCCAAGCTTTAAATACAGCCAGTCCCCAGCCATCTTATTTTTTTTTCAGGGCATCTCATCCAGACACAGGAGATACATAGCCTTAAGATGTGTGGACCACACTACTCACATGCAATAAGTGAGCTCAGCCGTGGGGTGACAGCAGCTACAATATGCAAATGAGGAAGTGTGGCTGTGAGTCCCTATGAGGAGACAGAGAATGTATGTTTGGTCTCACTTTCATTTGCTGTAAAATTATTCCTCTTCAGATGGTTTTCATTTAAAATCATTCTTAGTTCCCAGGCCACAAAACAAAACAAAACAAAACAGAACAGCAAACTGGTCTTGGCTTTAAATCAATTCTAAAGCAGAGGGTGGATCTTCTTAAATGTAGATTGGAGCAGATGAACTTAGGAAAGACTTGACTCTGGAGGTGTGAACCCAGGCTCTTTGAATGCAGCCAAAGCTATCGGCTTTCTAAAGTGCAGCACTTACCAACAGAAATAGACCTCAGGGGTGTGTGTGTGTGTGTGTGTGTAATTTCCCAAGGAGCATCACTGTGCATGTGGATTCAGACACGGAGAGAGCTCTCACACTTTGAGGCTAGAGAGTCGTAAATGATGTCCTGCTCTTTTCAGAAAAGGGAAGAAGCCAAGTAGACCATACTGGTTGCATGACAGAATGACTGTGGGCATTTCTCCACCATCCCCTTCTAGACTTGAGCTGGGCTTTGCTTTCTCTCGTGTTCATAAGCCTACGTCATCAAGAAAATAACGTTAATTATTAGATTAAAGACAGACATGGGTAGAGGCATGATCCTTGAGAAGAACACACAGGAAGTCCATTTCTATTAAATGCCTTAACTTTATAAAGTCTGTAGCTTTACCTCTAGAACATAGTTGGGTATGATTTTCAATTTTTTAATTTTGGGTATATGAGTGCTTTCCTTGCATGCTTGCCTATTGCTCGTGGGGGCCAAAAGAGACATCAGATTCCCTGGAGTTACGCATAGTCGTGAACTGCCATCTAGATGCTGGGAATTGAAAGAACAGCCAGTGATCTTAACCACTTAGCCACCTCCTTAGTTTGGCATAGTTTATGTTGCAGCCATGAGTGCTATTTATAGATTTCAGAAGCAATGTCTTGTTATTAAAATAATTTCCTTTCAGATGAAATATTTTCTTTTTAAAATACATATCTTTTACTGAAAATAGGTTTTTTTTTTTCCTTCTACCCATGTCTTATTGTCTACCCAGCATCTTGTAATGAGGTCTCTGATATAGAACTGATGCTCAAAAACATATGTGATGGCTGAGTAAAAGGTAAGATTCCAGACATGAAGGTTGCAGGTACAAAGGCCCTGCACTGTGAGGAGGCAGATCACAGCTATGGGACTGGATGAGGTTCAGTGAGAGGCATGTGGGGTTGCTCCCTATCCATGCCAGCCAGCTTAATCTTACATGCACATGCAGTGAGGGCCTGGGAAGACTTTAGGAGACGTAGTCTCCTGTCCACTTGGTCAGGCGACGAACAGGCTTATTATCCCAAGAATATAAGCTACACACACATACTCAGAAGCACTTACTGTGGACAGAGGCACGTTTACGGTGGACCGTGAAAATGCCAGCTATTCTCCGCAGTCACCAGCTTCTGGGAGACGCAAACGTGCTTTAGGGGAAGCAACACGGAGACCAACT
Source organism: Mus musculus (assembly GCF_000001635.26). NCBI lineage: Eukaryota > Metazoa > Chordata > Mammalia > Rodentia > Muridae > Mus > Mus musculus. Next base: position 33,018,555 of record NC_000078.6, read on the forward strand.
TCTAAGTAAAGTGGGTAGTGGTGGCATGTGTGCTGAGGTCACATGGGGTTGCTTGTGCTGGGGGTGGTTTGAAGGGACAAATGAGGACTGAGCCAGGGGCATGGACAGAATCAGATCTCTATCTCCCTTCCTTGCAAAAGTCCTCTTCCAAGGAATGCCCCAGAATTCTTCCAAGATGCCCATGCTTCCGTTGGCCTTGTGCCTCTGACCGAACAATGCAGTCACATGAGGCAGTGGCTGTGCCGTGGCAGGAGGTTTCCTGGCTCAGACAGGGAGGCTTCAGAACGACTTCTGACCTGGAGGCAGAGGTTGGTGGAGGCATGTTTCAAATAGGGTCATCTTGAGTTCCCTCCTTGATGTGGAACATTCTATAATATTATATAACATGGCTTAAGGATTGGGCTTTGGTTGTGTGGGATGGAAGTATGTGGCAAATCACAAGACTAAAGGAGAATAAGAAACAAAGCAGACGTGCGTCTCCTATTCTACCTCTGTTCCCAGGATTTCGATGAGCGGGGCTCACAGTTAGTTCTCCTGGTACCTGCGGAACAGGTGATCTACTTGGCTGCAAGGGGAGATGCTACACAAGTTCTAGGCACTGGGAAGTTTGGGTGAAGGAAACCTGCCATCCTATAAGAAGATAACAGTCTTTTCTGCCAAAAACAACCGGAACCCTGGTGGTCCACCATTCAGGCACTGCAGACAGCTCCCAGGAGCTCTGAAATGCCTGTTCTTTGCTGGGTAGTCCCAGGAGGGCCATCTGTCTCCCAGCTCTGCCTCTGACCTAACTCTGGAAGCAGCAAGCTAAGCACCAGAGGCCCCCTGGGTGTGAGGTCCCCAAGTCAGTCAAGGTCTCCATTGTATATACACTAATTGCCTTGGTCACTGCTGACTTACGGGAACTCCATGGTTATCCAGCTACTTCTGCCAAGCCTGAGTGACCTCCCAAGTGGAGGCCCAGAAAGAAATGAGAGATTCCAGAGTCCCTCCAAGCTCTCTGTAATAGAATTTTGGATTTAGTGTTTTGTCTCATCACTTTGTCTTACTTATTTTATGTAGGTGATATAAACATCTGGTACCCAGATCTCCATGCATTTTTTCATGCCTTGCTAGCCCCGTGAGGGGTTATAACCCCTCTGCTCTCCCATCCTGTTCATTTGTGTATGGACTTCACAGAGGCTAAGTAACTCACCAGGAAGCTTTTGTAGTAGGCTGAACAGATGTGTTTCTGAGACATGAGTGTGTGTGTGTGTGTGTGTGTGTGTGTGTGTGTGTGTGTGTGTGAGAGAGAGAGAGAGAGCAATGTCTCCTTAAACTTAATTCTTGGCAGTGCCCTACCACCACCACCTAGAGGAACCCCAAGAGAAAGCTCTAGGCACAGGCAGCTGGCATAGTATCTGGGGGTGGGCACAAGACAGCCGTTCTTTCAGAGAGATCCCCTGCTTCCCTTTAGGGCCTGCTCCTTCATGAAGTGCCCCCCCCCCCCCCGCTTTCTTAGGAACATTGGCCTGGCATTGGGCTCAGGACCAGGGACAGACAGTCACCCTGCACATCATGTGGCACAAGGAACACTCCAAAGCTGGAACATGTACCGCTCAGCCATCTTTAGTAGATTAAAGCCAGAGGCTTTGAAGGTCCACCCCAGTCATGACTCAGCACTTTGGCATACTGGGCACACTGGACACACCGGTTGAGCCAAGGAACTCTCAGCTGCGCCGAGCCCGTGTTGACTCATCCCAAGGGCTGAAGAGTTCCCATCCAAACTTGGAGTCTCAAATCTAGACTTGCAGAGACTCCAAGAGATTCCTTAGGGCAACTGAAAGCTAGAAAAGTCACCCAGCCTGGCTTTGTCCCCTTTCAAGAACAAATTCCTATTCCTGAAGCTGCATGGGTAGCCAGGACAACAGTTAAGGCACGCAGCATGCAAAATCTGTCTGCCGGGCTTTTGGTGCCTTAAATCCCAGGCAAGCTCAGACTTTCCACTGCTTCAGAAGTGGTTAGTCAGGCAGGGAGAACACAGACTCCTGTGCTGTCTAGCTTTATGTCAGCATGTTCCAAGCTAACATCATCAGAGAGGAGGAAGCCTCAGTTGAGAAATTTTTTTCCATAAGATCAGGCTGTGGGCAGGCCTGTAGGGCATTTTCTTAATTAGGGATGATGAGGGAGAGCCCAGCCCACTGTGGGTGGTACCATCTCTGGGTGATGATTCTGAGTTCTACAAGACAGCAGTCTGAGCAGTCCATGAGGAGCAAGCCAGCAAGCAGCACCCCTCCATGGCCTCTGCATCAGGCAGGGTTCCAGGTTCCTGCCCTGCTTGAGCTCCTGTCCTGACTTCCTTCAATGTTGATATGAATGCGATAAAAGTATAAGGCAATAGCCCTTTCCTTCCCAAGTTGTTTTTGGTGTTTTGTGTCTCATCATAGCAATAGAAACCCTAACTAAGATAGATAGTCACAGACCTTGGTCCTGGAACTGTTGATAATTAGTGCGCTGATACAGTCTTCACTAATTTTCCTTGTCTATGTAACAAGGAGTGAGGCCGGTGACCTCAAATCCCATCAGAGGTTGAGCATTCCAGAGAGAGTTTTCTCTCGAAATTCTGCTCAAGCTACAGGGTTAGGTGGGCTCTGTGCAGTCTGGCAGCCTGCAAAACACATTCACACCAACGTTCCCAGCGAAGTTCCCAAGCCCTGGATCTGCCAGGCTGTCACCTTCCAGATATTGATCTTAGCACATTTGCCAGCCTCTTAGATCAATCACCGAGCTAACCGGAGGCTGACTGATCTGTGGATTGGTTCTCCGGGAGTCTGGATGCCCAGCCTGTTTTGATGAGTCATTTTCTTAGAGCAATGTAACCAGGCTGAGGTGGGGGCGGGAGCTCTCCATGCCACTCCATGAATTGGAAGTATAGTGACTTCAAGTCACTATGCTTACAGTAGCCCGGTGACATCCAGCAGAAAAGCTTGCCACTTCTGCCAATCCGTGCTTAATGCAGTTTGTACTCCATTAGTGGCCCATGTTCAGGTTGACTCCAGAGCCAGCTGTTTCCTTGGCTGCTTTCTTTGGAACCAGTTGATGCTTGACCAGAGGTGTCTATTGGCAGAAAAATGGAGCTGGAGTATGAGTCCAAGGTGTCCAGACATGGTCTCTCTGTCATACTCTGTGGGGAGGGTTCCAGAGTGCAGGCGGCCCCAGAGGTCTCCAGGAAGGTCAGACGCTTCCCTGGGAAATACCCTCAGCCAGAGGAAAATGGAGGCTAATTTCTAAGTACGTCTCATGCATAGAGTCACTTGGATGTACAGGTGCGTTATTATCCATATCTCCCTTTTACTTGGGAGGAAACAGGCCCTACCCTACCCTATCCTTCCCTACCCTACCCTACCCATGGCAGACTTGGCTTTTTAATCAAGGGCATCAGGCAATAGCAGAGTCCACTCCTTTAATCAGCCATGTCTTCTCCATTGTGGAGACAGGTCACCTTGGGAGATAAGTCAGTAAACTGCTTGCCTTGCAAACACTGGGACTGAGTACAATTCCCCAAACCCACGTAAAAAGCCAGATATGGTAGTGTGTGCACTGGGGGGAAGTGTGGAGTGAGGTGTGGGGGGTGGGAACTAGGTGGATGCCTGGGCTTGCAGGGCAGACAGACCAGCTTACTCAGCAACTTTCAGTCTTCAAAGAGACCGTGTCTCAAAAAAACTAGGGGATTGGTAAGTGAGGAACAACACCCAAGTGTGTCCTCTGATGTTCACATGCACTTGCATACAAACATGCACACACAACCACACACACACATAATCACATATGAACACATACCCACGTGCATACATACTTACGCATACACACACACACACACACACACACACACACACACAGAGCTTCTTTTGTGACACTCCTTTAGAGAGTTATTTTATTTAGGGGTGTGTGTGTGTGTGTGTGTGTGTGTGTGTGCGGTGCGCGCCTGTGGAGGCCAGAAGAGGGCATCAGGAACTAAAGTTACAGATGGTTGCAAGTGGTCAGATGGGTGCTGGGAACCAAACCCTGGTCCTTTGCAAGAGCAACAGGTGCTTTTAACCTCTGGACTATCTCTTTGGCCCCTGTAATCTCTTTAACTCCTTTAATGGGGGAAACAATCAACTCCAAATTCAGACATGGCTCTGCTGAGATGAGCCACGGGTTTGCCAGGTTATAGCTCTGGCTGTATAGGATCCTTTAGGCTCAGAAGGAGTTAGCTTCCATGATTAACATTCCCCCAGGAGATGAAGTTACTGGCAGCCTTAATACTCTGTCCCTCTAGGGACATGCCATGCAAAGGAGACATTTGGTACAGCCAACCATCCTGTCAGACTCCCTTCTACTGCCAACCCTGGTGGTTAAGGGTTTTATTTTATCACAAAAGGGGGATTAGCATGTCTTCCGGTTCATTAAAAGCTCACACACTAAGTTAACAGAGGCACTTTCTACACCTCCATAGTGATGGGCCCAGGCAGGTTTTCCAAATGGAGCCTTCTGGGAATTTTAAAGGACTTTGGCTCGAAGCTGGAGGTCTTGACAGTACAATACTACAGAATTTACTCAGGTCAAGACTGAGGGCAGCAGGTGGTTATCCACAACCCTGCCCCCAGTCACAGAGGATAATTACAGACCTTCCAAAAGAATGGAGACTTGCTGAACCCTCACTGCCATGCCCCACCTAGAGACCACTAGTCCCACAGTGAGGACCATAATGCATGCTCTGTGTTTCAAAGGAATGTTGGGGGTCCACATGTCTCACACTCCTTGCCTCTCAACATCACCCCAGAAACCCACAGCACCAAAGTCACCAGAAGATCACAAACGAACTTCTGAGATGATAAAGCCTGACACCATTCAGAGAGCCAGTAAGTGTGAGGCGGGAAGAAGAGATACACTGCAGAGGGAGCCAGCTCTTCACACCCATCTCCTCTATCAGCATCAGCATCTCCATCTTCCATTATGAATACACCAGGGAGTGTTCCAGACCTATCGATCACGGAAGATGACACATCAACCCTCTCACTCCCACCTTAGGAAAATTGTCATTGTCACCAAGGAGGGAACTGTCACCAAACTTCCCTCATCCAATTTTCTGTGTTCTCACCAGGTGAGTCCGTACAGAAACCACCTGGCATTGTTTGATGTGCCCCTACTCGATTCTGCCCAAATGAGAGACTTCACAGATAGATAATTCAGGAAACCTATTTTAAGAACAGAAAGAAAACGAGTCAACTGGAAGCAGAGACGAGTCATGAATACACGCAGAAGAGCTAAATGAAAAATGCAGGCACTCAGGCAGCAGTTTGGAACCCAAGTGCCTTGGTGCAGTGGCTGGCGGCCTACCAATCACAGGTGGGTACCGCTCTGTGCTTAAGGGGAAACATGCACCTGCTGCTGCCACGGAGGTATATATTGTTACAATGTTACAACAGTGTTTGTCAGAGAAAGTGCTGAAAGAAGTGGCTTCATGGAGAATGGCAGACTTTTACATGGGCAAACGTTTACATCACAGGAAGGAGGCAGCTTCACAGAGAGAAGAGTATGCCAACACAACCATGTTTCCCAGGATGCTAATATAGACGAGAGAACAGCCGGGGCTTGTCTCTGACTGTTTGCTGATGTTGTAACAGGATAATGAGGCTAGGCCATTGCTGGTAGGAAGAAATTTATGTAGTCCAGAGTTCTAGAGACAAGAAACTGTAAGATAAGGTGCAGGCTGGCATCTGCTTGGTTTCTGGCGAGGGCCTCAAGTTTCTTCACTTCAGAACAGAAAGCAGAGTGGCAAGTGGGTGCATGCAGACGACAGAAAGCATGGGCCAAACTCCCTCAGTAGTTAAAGCATCCTTATATTCATGAGGTTTCTGCTCTCTACAGACAAACCCCTCCCTGGACACTCCACCCCCCCCAACATACCCCAATGACTATCAAGTCCCAACATAAGTTTCAAAGGGGACAAACTCTCTTCAACCTGGAGCAGGTTCATATCAGTTATTTTCCAATGAAGGCACAGGCCTGAAGAGTGGCCAAGTGACTATTACAGTAAGTAGGGTAATTCAATCCCTTTAAAGAATTGCCAAGGAAAATCTAGTATTTGAACTTGGGCCATCATTTTCATCAGAACCCTATGGTTTAAAGTAACAGAATCCAACTCGATGAACTGACAAGGGCACTCGGTGATTTCCACAACGGGAAAGTGATCTGAAGCCAGGACCAACCTCAGTAACGCTGGACACATGTGCTCAACACCACTCAGGAAACAGCTTTCATCACAGTTCCCTTCCCGTCGCAGTCATCCTCTGGCTGGCAGAGCCCTTTCCTCAGCCCATTAACTAGCTAATACTGGCTTTCCAGATTGGCAGCCAGAAACTACAGCACTAGGCTCTTTGAGAGACTAGGCTCACCTTGAGAGATGTATCCATGACTGAACAGTCACAGATCTTGGGGGCAGCAGCCACCTGATTGGCCTGGTGTAGGTCACATGCTTAGCTGTCCATCCAGCAAATTTTGAGAGCCCCACCAGAACATCGAGCCTAACATAGAAAATGGTTGCAGCCTGAGAAATATTGAGCAGGCAGCACTCATAATAACTTCTACCTCCAGCAGGCAATCGAGCAAAGATCTTTGAACTGTCTTTAACTACCAAATGACCTTTGATTTTGTGCTGTGTACATACATGCATGTGTGTGTGCGTGTGTGTAGGCACGAATGTGTCTATGTGCACATGCGTGCATACAGTGCTGGGATTCAAAGCCAGAGCTTTCTGCATGACAAGCTTGGTTCTCTGATCTCAGTCATTATCATTTCCCCAGTGAATTTATCAGTTGAGGTTCTTACAGACATGGAAGTTTCACTATGGTTGGTTGAAATAGAAGCCGTATTTGTGAAAGCACCTTAACGGCTCACAGACTCTCCACATGGCTCAGGGTCACAAAGCAACTTGTGCTCTGAGTCAATGAAGCACTCAGCTTCCCACGTGTCTGGCCCCAGGCCTTTGTTACGTGCTGCTTTGAGCATCTCTGTCCCTCTGCCTACCCCCATCACCAAGACAATCCCATCTTGAAGTAGTCCCTGGCTTCCTGCTCGTCCAGACTCATGATGCCTCACTGATGGGCACAGCCTAGATCATATGCCTGAGGCCTAGCCCAGAAGACTATAACAGAGCTCTGGTACCTGCCTTAGTGAGGTACCCTCTAGAACACGGCTGTTTGTCAGTTTCCTGTTACTATAAGAAAACACCTGAAGCAGTTACCTTATACAGATAAAATGCTTCCTTTGGCTTATAGTCCTAGGAGGTTCAGTCCAAGACTGGGAAGATCTATTTCTTTGGGCTTCTGGTGGGGGTGCAAGATGGCAAGGGCAGAGAGCACATAGCAGAGAAAAGTTTTTACCCCCAGTGGTGGGAGGAGTGTGGAGGATGGAAAGAAGCTGTCCAAAACTCCCCTCAAGGACAATCCCCAACAACCTAAACGCCTCCCACCAGATCCCACTTCCTAGTGGTTCCACTGCCCTCCCCCCTCCCCCACTGTACCTCCTTGGAGCAGGGACATGCCCTTACCAGGATCTTTGGGTGAGCCATTTCCAAAGCAGTGTCATATTCCCCAGGTTTGGGAAAGCTATTAAAATGCTGAGCTGCCAGCCATAAGACCATGCCCACTATACTATCCCTAAACGGTCAGGCTGCTTATCTCTTCCTGGCTCTGGAGAGACTGAGAGATTGAGCCAAGGCTCTTTGTTTCCACATGGGCCCTCCCAATTAGCCATGAACCTATGTCTGTTGTAACAAAGGGAGGCTAGTTAACACTATTGGCCAATAAAACTTGAATTAAAACATGGCTTGAAGATATTTCTTCTCAGTGAGTCTGGGTGACTGGAAGCTCACGGTGTCCTCATAAAGAAGGTATCCAGCGGGTCTCCAGTGAGGGGTCATCAGAGCATGGCTGTGCTTCTAATCGCCTTGGAACCCCTACAAATAGCTGATCAGCTTGTCTTGGCCATGTACACATGCAGCTCTGAGCTGATACCAACAAAACATCTCCCAGCCATGAGTGAGAACCTAGCAAGGGTCTCCTGGTTTGAAAAGTTTTGCAGGAGTCTAGGATGCTCCAGCTGGTCACCTTGGCTTTCTGCTTATATCTGTGAACTGCTTTATTAAGATGCCAAAGTCCCTCATTGACTTTTTTTTGTAGTAACGGCAATATTCCAGACACTGAGCTAACACTGAACATGTTCTGCCCCTGTGAAGCCCTCAGATTAGCCAGAGCATACATGAAGTGAGGGAGAAGAGGTAGGGGACAGACTCGTTTATGTGCTATTACTTTGAAAGATGTGCAGCTTTCCCCTTTAAGCAGAGGACTCCGAACTAAGACAGGAGCATGGTCATTCTAACTTCTGAACACATAATCCGACGATAAAGCATCTCCTGGTGGAAAACATGAGTGTCACCACCAACACGTAGATAGTTATATTTAATAAATGAGAAGAATCAGGCCAGAGGAAATGATGATCACTTCAGAACATCTCAGGCGTGCCAGGCACACACAGCTCCTGGGAAGCGCCGGAGAGGACGGTATGGAAGCCAATCCCCCACCTCCGGAGTGTGATATGTCTCACTACACTGTGAACGTGTGCAGAATCTTGGCCCTGGCAGGACATCTTTCTCCCTCCCTCCAGCATCACTATTTCTGAGGAGGAGGCAGCTGCCTAAGGAGACCACTAGGTGTCGCTGTGAACCTGTGAGATCCAGGCCTTCTATTAAGAAGGGCATGGCTAGGTCTGTTTTCAATCAACACGTTGTCAGTTTTTCTCCCCGAGGCCCCAGGGGTGTGCTAGGAATTTTGATTTCTTGAGAAACCCTGTGATTCAGCTGCCCTTTGTCGGTCCTGCTTGAGAGAACAGAGGTTGTCCTTGCTCCTGGAAGCTCCACTCCAGGCAGGGGGCTTCCCAGCAGGAGAGCCAGCAGCCAAAGCCCCTCCCTCGGGTCTCTCTTCTCCTTTCCCACCTTCCTTCCCCTTTCATTTCTACCTCCTATCAGTGACCTATTCCCTATCAAGTCCCCATCCCAGAGGCCTTCTTTAACCCTTAGGACGGTTAGGATATCCAGAGCAGAGCCTTCTTTTTCCTTCTGACTCAACCTCAACCCTGCCCCCTGAGATCCTTCGCCACAGTACCAGCAGCTCTCTAGCTCAGTGGTTCTCAACCTACCTAACGCTGTGATCCTGTAATGTGGTGACTCCCAGCCAGGCGAAGAACCATTGCTTGGTCCTTCTGAGCTTCAGTTCTCTGTAGGTAGTGTCTTCAGGTGCACACACTAAGCAGATCAATCGAAAGCTCCCAGGTATATCAGCATATGGCAGACATAGGTGGAAAGGGCTTTAAATTACCATGGGGACACTCATATAAACACAGTGACCTGCACAGCCAGACAGAATTTTGGACCTTCATTCGCCTGCATCTGTGGAAAGATATTGTTAAAAAGATGGACTCTAGGAATGTCCTTAGAGATTCCCACTCTGCGGCGTACTATAACCTCCTTACTGTGACAGTACTGATTAATTTGTGAAAAGACAAACTGGGGGCTGCCTTGGTCAATAGCCATAGTTTGCTTGGCAAAGGGCCATGATAACTGTCCTGGAACCTTCTTGGAAAAGGCCACTTGTGGGTAGCTGGCTGCTGTCTTCCCTTCCAGGTTTGGGCGGCATTTCCTGGTTTCCAATAACCACATTGCTGCTGCTGTTTGGGGGAGGTGGCAATGAGCCAGATCCTGACCTTGGATGCCTGAGGCTGCTCTCTGCAAGTGTTGAGACCACAGGCCCCTGAACGACCTGTGCAAAAGGAGTGAGTGACCAGCCTGGAAGGACTTCTCGAAAGCACATCTGGGTCAGACAGGTGAAGCAAAGAGGCAAAAGAGGAGCAAGCACCTCTACTGGCAGACGCAAGTAACTGCTTCCCTTCAGCCTAGGGAAGAAACGAGTCTCCTGGTTCTCCGCCTTGGGAGGCACCTGAGGAAAGAAGAGCCTGCCCTTGCTGAGCTGCACGTATGCCGTGTGGTCCTCTCATCTTGGGCGCCATTATGATGTATAAGTAAGTGTGTGGTGGAGCTAAAGAGAAGCCGAATGACTTGTGCACTCTGAAGACAAGCGGAACTGGAAACACTCGAGGATGTGCAGAATGGGCTGATACCAGAGGCCAGCGCTCCCATCTGAGGCCATGGTGATGTGCAGACCGGTGCTGCCGCTGAGCGCCACGTCTGAGTTGATGTTTGTGGCACATGTTAACACCCCAAACCATGCAGATGTCCCTGGTCTGGGCTGAGGCCTGCGGCCATCTGCTGTTGATGTCCAAGGACTGCCCAGAGAGGGCCCCGCCCCTCGCCTGCTCTGGCATTCTGGGAGAGCATGCTGCACCTCTCCTGGGCAGCGCAGTGGAACTGGCTCGGATTCCGAAGAGCCAGCTAGAAGGCGGGGAGAACAGGAGAGCTGGTCCCACCCCTTGCAGACACTTTTCCTTTTTTTACACCATCCAAAGTAAAGGCCTGGGTTGGGCCGGGCTGTGGGAGACTCAAAATATCCATTTAGGACCTGGTCATCTTCAGAACACAAATCAAAGGCCTTCACAGTTGAGCCTTGCCCATACAGGCAGAGGACACATAGCTCAGCTGGTTTCCTGGCTCTGTGGCTCCTGAACGAAGTCTCCAATCTTCACTCATCTGTTCTAAGAAGCTGAAACTCAGAACCCACTCAGGGAAACCTGTGAGGTCAGCAATGAGGTGTCGAGATGTGAGAGGCCTCACTTATTAGCCCATGGCAACCCAGAGGCTTGTCCAGACCCGCCCTCGGACTGTTATGGCTGGGGTTGTCTGCTGGTCTGAAAGGTACTCCAAACCAAGCCTGGCCCCTCAAGCCAACAGGATTGGATCTTGGAAGGGTCAAATGCCACACTCTGCAGCTGGGCAGACCAACTCTCGCCTATCTGTTCAAGATCCTTGTGAGAGCCTCATGCAGCGACTGTGGGATGCAATCTGGCGGCATCTCATAAAAGCTGCTACTATGTGACTTGATAATTCCTTTCTGAGACATGCCCCAAATAAATAAGAACCGTGTCGACGCAAAAGCCGGTAGGACGGTATTCATTGCAGTAATATTTACCGCATCAAAAAGAAAGAAACAACCAAAATAAATACCCACTAATGAATGGATAAATATGTGGTGCGTGCATACAACGAACTATGAATTATGTAGCTAGGAAACGAATGATGTACTGATACATCTAAAATATGCCTGGATCCCAGAAACGTTATGCTAAGTGAAGTATATAGGAAAGAAACGGATAAATAGCGAAGGGTCCCGTTGATATGAAATACCTTAATAGGCAAATTCATAAGACAGAAAGGTGCTTAGTGGGAGACAGTGCCTGGGAGTGGGAGTGACTGTTCAGGAGCATAAGAAAATATTTGGGGATTAAATGGTGGTGCTAACGGCATCACTTTGTGAATACAGTCAACCCCACTGAATCCTATGGTATGTGAATTAAATCACAGTAAAACGGTGACTTTTAAAAAGCCCTTTGGTGTGCCAGCTGGAGTGTGTGCACTCTGACTGGAAGAACAGATGAGACGGGCAGTGCAGGCGTGGCGCTCTTGTGAGCTTTGCCTATAAATCAGATTAACCGGCGGAACCTCTGTCAGCTGTGCCAGCTCCAAGGCAGCCACAGCCGCCACAGGCTGCTTCGTGGAAACTTAAACGTTTCTGAGCTTGCTAAGGAATTGGACTTGGACTGGCTCCGGTTTGGGCCTGTTTCTCCTCTAGAGACTATGCGGAAAGATGACAAAGCTTCTACGCATGCCTTGCCTCCTGTGGAATGGAGACTTCTAGAAGAGACTCGAGGCCTGGAGTGACCATTTTGATCTGTACCCATGGAAACAGAAGGATGCACCATTTCAAGGCCCGAGCGCTAGCTTCCAAAGAACTGATGTGGAGTTGTGTGCAAAACTGAGCGAGTCTCCTCACAGCTCAGGACCCAATGGGAAGCAGACAAGCAGAACTGTACCTTTCTGCACTGAGCTGATCCAACATATTGCTTATTCGGGTTGAGCAAGAGCCTTTAGCCTTTCTTGGAGTCAAAGGAATAATTCTGACTAAGAAACCCTGTCCAAGCTTGTCTCTCTGCTTCTTGGTAGCATTGCTTAGAATCTTGGCAGGAAATTCAGTGTTGCAGAAACAGAGGGGTTCTCTACTCTGCCAATACATCGCTGAGAGCAATGGCTATAATGGGCTAGATACCAGGCATTGCCCTCAGGGGAAGTAGTTGTGTAATCTAAAGTAACTTGGGGAGATTCCACAAAGGACCTTTCACCTGATGTAGGAACAGGGCCTGAGAGAACCCAGCATTTACTTCCTACCCTACTTCAAAAACAGAGCTGCAAGATTTCCACTGTCTCCATCTCTGCTGCCTTACCCAAACCACTCTGTCTCCTGTCTGATTAATCCAGTCACTGCCTGTTGGTCTTCTCCTTCTCCATGGGCCCTCGTTCTCCTTACATCTGGTCTCACATCAGCAATCGGTGGTGTTCCCAGCCCCTCCAAGGCTGCAATGGCTCCCCATTGCATTTGGAGAAAAAGGTAAAGCCATGATAACAATCCACAACCTGCAGGATGTACAGACTCCTCGTCACAAACCTATGACATCACGTCCCCAACACCCCACACAGACAGACATGCCCATCTCTGTGTGCACCCTGCACTTTGCCCGGGTCTGTAGCTCTCTGTCTGGAAGATTCTTCTCAGATATCTGAGTGGTCCTCCCCATCTTCCACTGACAGATCATCCCTTCCCTGTGTGGACCTTCCCTGAGCTTCTCTTTAGATTGTCCTCCTGGTCCACTAGAACATCTGCTTTTTTTCTCAAGGGTATTTGCTACCATTACTATATCATCTATAGACTGTGTGTTTTACATCATATTTATATCAAATGCTTTCTTCTCTCAGTAGAATTAAAGATTAAGTCTCAAGGGAAAAGCAAGGCCTGTTGTCCAAGGAGACATCCAAGCTGTAATGGGGGTGGGGCAGGTTCTTCAGGTATGCTCTGGTTAGAGGCTGCTTCTGGAGAAGCTGTGGGTGGGATTGGTGTGTCTTTGCTTTTCTCTGATTGGTCCTAAGTTAGAACCAAGGCCCGCCCATTTGTGGCCCATTGTCACATTGTTTCAACAATGATCTTGTGCCCAGGAATACTCAGCAGGCAGCTTCCTGGGCTGAGAATTGTGGGTAAGCAAGGTACTTCACTGGGAAGGTTGTGGGCCAGATCTATTTTCATATATATATAGCCCAGCCATCATTTGCTTACATGGCTCTCCCCCATCACTAGAATATAAACTAATATCAAAGACACAGTTTGGTTCACTGCTGTGTCTGAGCTATGTCCTCACAGCTCAGAATGGTGTCCTCGTATTTTGTAGACACTTGGTAGCAGTTAGCTGATTCTGGGTCTGTTTGTCGAGATCTAGATAGAAAAGCTGTGGCTACCACGGATGAGTAGAAGACACAACTCTACCTGATTCAGCCCATCCTTCAAATGTTTGCCAAGTGCTTGCCACATACTGTGGTGACCACTCCAGGTTGCATAACACAGGTACAGCCTGAAAATGTATCGAATGGTCGTTCTGCTGCTTCGATATATGCTCAAAATGAATCCTCAACTTTGATTTCTTCCATCCTTTTATGCCCTTCAGGTTCAAGGTCCTACTTTCAGATACCACTCTAGTCCATGTCTACTTTCCTCTAGCCCTCATGCAGTTCTCAAGACCTACCCATGTGGTAAGAAAGGGGAGCAGAGGGGGCTGTTTGAGGGGAGGGAGGACTAGGATCAGAGAGGAATAGGGAAGATTAGGACACAGGTGCTCACCACTGCACCAAGATCCCTGGTCTCCTCTGTGAGCTGGTCATCTTCCGAGTTGGGTCATTACCATAGAGCAAGTGTCACAGCTTGTCCTGATCCAGGTGACACATAGGAAAGTCTGGGTGATCCGGGTCTCACTTCCCTCCCCACTTGACTTTCTCAGTGTTGTACAGAAGAGCCACATGAGACTGTGGCTACAGTACCTGAGGCTGGTCCTCCACTTGGGCATCTCCAGTACTTTTTGACAAAGGCTCCTCAGTAAGTACACACACACACACACACACACACACACACACACACACTCATACACATGTACACTCATGCACAATTCTGAGTTACCTATTCCTCAACAGAGGAGATTCCATGCTTAGGTCAATTTACCTTTCAGATAGAGACTCAAGGAAATAATTTTTTAAAAAATGAAATGGGACAGTTTATCCACAGCCTACAGTTTATCATGGCAGACCCAGGGCAAGCAGCTAGTCATCCATGGACCTCAAATTCAAGGCCAAATATGCAGAAGGAAGTGGGGAGAGCTTTGATCTCTCTCTCTCTCCTCTGAAGCCTCCTGCTAGCCTTGCCCCATTCCTTGGACTCCTCTAGTCTCAGCTGAGGACAATCAGCTTTCCTCTTCACACAAACCTGGGCTCTCTCAAAGCCTGGTCTCCTGCCATCACAGAGAACAGAGAGCTCCCTACATCCACTTTTTGTATCCTTAATGGTCTGGTAAGCTGCTGTGAAGCCCCAGTGGCCTGCATGCTGTCATACAAGTTCATTTTACTTGCATGGATGCTGAGAATTTCTGAAGAAGGTGTTTGAGTCAGGGCTCCATAGACTTAAAAAAAAAACCCCTCTGAAATGGGTAATCAGCCACTTCACCCACTTTAACCCCACAAGGGAACGGCTCAACCTTCTTTTGCAAGATTTATACCCATTCAAGGGAGTTCCCTGGCAGCCCAGTGTTATTAATAAATCATGTCTCCGGCTGGGTCAGTTTTTACAAACGTCTGCTTTTCCTAAGAGGCTGTGCCGGCTCAAGCACACAGAGAAAACCTGCTTCCGTGCTCTCTGGGCCCCCACAGCAGGGAAATGGGTGGCTGCATGGATGGATGGCTCCTCACTGACACTTGCTCGTAATTATTACACTAAGGCCTCTGCAGCCGGGCAACAGGACACCGAGAGCAACTGAGACCTGTGCAGCTTCCCATTCTGACAACTTTTAGCTCCATGCTCAGGCTAACATGGAGTTTGAGGTCTACCACTGGGCAGAGCGTCCCTGTGTATATACACTTAGACCTGATAGCAGGAAGTAGGAAGAAGCAGGCAGGCGTTGTATTATTTCAGACTGATATTATTTCAGCTTTGAAAACAAATGTATTTCATTCCACGAGTCATCTTCATTTGAAAAGCTAAAATGAAAAGGTCTGACAATCCCAAGAGTCATCAAGGAAGCAGGGCAACGGGACCGCTCAGTCTTTGATGCTGGAGCCACCATCTTAGAGCTCTGCGACCGTGTCCTGCCATGGCTCTGCCTCCTCCCACTGGGGCAAAGTCGTAGAAGGGCATCAGGTAGAGAAGAACTGGATCACCGCTGTGAGCCCAGAATGATGGTCTCCCACTTTTATGAGTTTTTACAAGGCAAAACTAATCTATAACGATGAAGAGAATAGTGGTTGCCTCTGGGAGATGCCTGCATACGAACAGGGTGAACAACTCAGATCGGCATGCTTTGCCAAATGCAAGATAGCGCCAAATAAAACAAAGTAAAATAAAACAAGAACATCATATTTCTTCTTCCCAAATAAATGGCTCACGTTGTACCATCTATGTCTTTTGCAAAGGTGTGCAATGTTGAGCTGTATTTATTTATTTATTTTACAAGTTTATTTGTTTGTTTTATGTATTGGAGTACACTGTTGCTCTCTTCAGACACGCCAGAAGAGAGCATTGGAGCCACCATGTGGTTGCTGAGAATTGAACTCAAGACATCTGGAAGAGCAGTCAGTGCTCTTAACCACTGAGCCATCTCTCTCTAGCCCTTGAGCTCTATTTATGAGTGAACACAGGACAGACGTGTTAGAGGAAATGAGGTGGGGGTGCTGAGCTGAAAGTGCTTCCTGGCTGCCACTGTGAAGAACGAAGAAAGGGGGTAACTTGGCATTCAAATGTAGACACTCTCTGATGATGAACCCAGGTAGCTGTGAGCCTAGAGAGAAACAATCCCTGTGCCATTTCAGAAAAGGACCTCTATGTTATCAAACCCCACTTCAGAACTATTTTTAAATGTTCTTGCAGGTCCCTACTTGGGACTCTGGTTGCCTGCATCCTTTTTGCCCACGTCCGTGCGCCTGCACCAAACACTGATACTGTCCCTGTGGAGTTTAAGGAGCTACTCCCCGCCTCCACCGCCCACACAGGCTTGCCCCGGCCCTTGGTGAGGGGGCTGGCAAACACACACCTGTTATCTCCCTGTGTGTTTAGGGACTGGTGCTTCTCCAGCTGTGCCTCTGTGCTGGGTACTGGGCTCGGGCCAATTCGGCAG